>NC_068336.1:9733055-10045277 GCF_000147395.1 Oryza glaberrima
ACAAATAGTGATTCAGCACACATTATGTTTTCCTACTCAACCAGGGAACACGATCAGTATGAAGGGATAGAGGAGAAAGAACTAAATTTCGTTATACACAATGCGTGTTGAATATTTGTTCTATCAGTTAAATCAAAGTTGTGCCAACATGATTAGAAGGATTCTGCAGTCCAGTTTTGCTTGCACATAGAACCATCTAGGTATCTTTCTTTTTTCTGTTTTTTTCTTAAAACAGTCGCTGTTGTTAGGACTAGCAATTCACTCTAACAGACAACATTTAATTTACTTGTACTTTACAGTTTAAAGTTTATGCAAAGGAAATTATCTTTGAAATCCAAGAACAGTGATATATACCAGCTAACTGAATACTTTGAGGCTAAATGAGACAATAATTTGCTGAATACTTTGAGGCTAAATGAGACAATAATTACCTCAACTTGACAACAAATATAGTTCTCTCCCCATCCACCTGTAGTAAGTTGTTTTGACAGCAAAAAGTTACACGCCTTTCTGATAGAAGAACTGTTCTGATATGTTCTTCCTGCCGCAACTAGTCCTTTTATAGCGAAGAAAGTAGCATATGTAAAGCATATAGCCCAAGATCCGTACCTATAATGTTAGTTTGAATTATAGTGTAAAGGATATAACTTGCAAAAAATCAACTTTGATATTTTTTATACCAAGAACCATCCTTTCGCTGTTGTTTCTCAATAAACAATGCACCACTTTTGATAATTTTTTCTATTTCTTCATGGCGATAACTAGGATAAATCCCATTAAACAATATCAAGGCTTGAATAAGAGATGACGTGCACTCCACATACCTGCATATTAATTGGTGGAACACCTCGGGTTAGTTCCGTTATAAGTTGGAACCTGACTAATTATATGACTGGGTCAAGTATGAGTACGAATCTCTCTTACGGGTAATCAACAATGATGTTCCGGAAACTCTCAGAAGGGTTGATAAACTATGCCATCAATAATAGCTCAATGTTAGTATGCAACTAGAAGAATTTATTATGAAAAATATTTTGACAAGGTAACTAATAATGATAAGGAAATGATTAATTTGCAAATGAGGGGAAATACAAATATTCAAATATTGCATGATGGCCGAACATTTTCCTAATGGACTAACAGCGAAATAAGGTATACTCATAACCTTCAGGTTTTTTTTCAAGACAATGTTTCATAATATTAAAGTTTACGTTAATATTATTTTAGATAAACATTTTTTCCTGAACTGTGCATAAGAATAACCAAGTTTCCTCATAACAAGCAGTTCTGTATTTTATTTTGTTGAATGATTTGTGTCATAAAAAATAGAGCCCAAATCATAAAAGGCCCAAAGGCTACTGCCACTTGAACCAGTATGCACACAGCCCACACACCACAATATATATATATGTGCCTGCACTGCTACCCTATATAGACGGCTTTCACTTTTCTTTTTCTCATTTGATGGGCGTTTGGTGTTCTTGTTTTCTGTTAGCGTTGGGCACTGATGGCGGGCTACACAGCTAGCACGACATGGCCCATGGGGCGAATGCCAGTAAGGCAGTCACTAGGAGACGTCGTTCAGAGTGGGTGCAGAAGCTGAGGCACTAAAACATCCCAGCCCCCAGAAGTCTGCTTTGGCAGGCCGATGTTAGGTAGGGATTTTAGCCTATTCCCCGACCTAGGAGGAAAACCCCATCATGAGAGAGAAAAATACCTATAGTCTGATAAAATATGTTATCTGCCTCGGCCCGCTAAAGTAAAATCACAACATGAGTATACATAGTTCATGAATTTCATCCTGGGTGGCTGACATGTCACCATTTCTCCATCGCCCAAGGGCTTCTGCCCCTGCATGACAAGTTGCATGTCGCATTGAGCACACTGCGCTCCTCCTCCCTCCTATCTTCACACTACAGATCCTTCTTTTCGGGCATTGTCACCCGCTCACCGACTTCCACCATCACGACCGTCACGACTTACACAGCCACATCATGCTGTATCATGATGTCTTTCGAGGCTGATCTTGGCAGGTAGAACAACATGTAGGTCCCAAAAGGACCACGTTGGTTTCCATCCATAGTTATTTTTTCCCCCTTCCAACTAAGGAACATCTAGTGTACTTCCTGGCATTTAGCACTGGATTTCTTGCCCGATCTATGAACTTGTGATATGTGGGCTAGTGTTGATGTCAGTAGATTTTTGTGATTTCGTGGAATTAGTGATGCTCTTGTGAATCGAATTATGCCATTCTGTATTGTATATGCTGAACATCTAAATGTATGCCTACTTCATTTCTGCTGTTGATGCTGGCAACTAAATGCAGAATCATAATGTTTTAGAAGTTTCCCATTTTTTCAGAATTTTTTTTGTTGTTTACAGAAAATTTCTAATTTCTTGTACCTTGCTGTGATCCATATTTAAATAACCTACTGATTCTCACTGGGTCCAGTACTCCAGTGTTGTGCTCCTGATGGTGGTAGCAGGGGTGACCAAATAGGTTTTTTTTTAAGAGAAGGGTTCAGTTAGTTGGTCCCAATTCTTGTAATGTCGGATTGCAACTCTCTTCTTCATTTCTGCTGTTGATGCTGGCAACTAAATGCAGAATCGTAATGTTTTAGAAGTTTCCAATTTTTTCTGAATTTTCTTGTTGTTTACTGAAAATTTCTGATTTCTTGTACCTTGCTGTGGTCCATATTTAAATAACCTACTGATTCTCACTGGGTCCGGTACTCCAGTGTTGTGCTCCTGATGGTGGTAGCTGGGGTGACCAAATAGGTTTTTTTTTAAGAGAAGGGTTCAGTTTGTTGGTCCCAATTCTTGTAATGTCGGATTGCAACTCTCTTCTTCATTTGTGCTGTTGATGCTGGCAACTAAATGCAGAATCGTAATGTTTTAGAAGTTTCCAATTTTTTCTGAATTTTCTTGTTGTTTACTGAAAATTTCTGATTTCTTGTACCTTGCTGTGGTCCATATTTAAATAACCTACTGATTCTCACTGGATCCGGTACTCTAGTGTTGTGCTCCTGATGGTGGTGTGGTAGCAGGGGTGACCAAATAGGTTTTTTTTTAAGAGAAGGGTTCAGTTTGTTGGTCCCAATTCTTGTAATGTCGGATTGCAACTCTCTTCTTTTACCCGGCCTCTACATCCAACCGGATAAATGCAGCCATTTAAATTGGTAACTTAGCCCAACAAACAACCCAATCTGAAATTCGCTCATATGGAGATTTGAACTCATAACCTTGAGGTGCTACTCAGGTCGTGGCAACCACTAGGCTACATGTCCTTTTGCACCTACTAGGTGGATAGGTGTAGTATTTTTGTTTTTGAGTTCCCATAGTTCTCTATCTGGCAAATTAGCATTTGCTCAAAATCTGAAATCAATAAGTGAGTGTCTGAAGATTGAAGGCATAATTATGTAATTTCTATGTTCAAATTTTGTAGAATCAATCATGGACAGAAGAGTAAAATGTACAATCTTTCCTTCTTTAGCTAGGATGGTGTCACTGAATTCTGATTTTCCATCACTGATTAAATTTAGACAGACTCTATTTGTGTTGTGTGTTCATCAAGAAATTTAGACTTTGCTCTTAGAGATCTTTGAGGGCACAGTTAGGGTAATTTTCCTTGGTCAATAACACTGTCAAAGCATAACTTTTAGAGCTATACAAGTTACATTATCGCTGTTAGCTTTGTCCAAATCAAGCTGACGTGGCAGACTTAATCTCTCAGCGATCCGACGGCTCTTAAATAAAAGAATATGTAGGTAACTGTGATCTGAAAGAGTTAAGGATGTGATGATCTCAAAAAACCTAGTTATAACCCATAATACACTCACCTCCACCCAAGGAGTTGTTCTCTTAGATTCAGCCGAGGACAATGTGCCATCCTTGTTCTTTGAGAAAATATAAAACATAATTGCATCAAATATATTTATGTTATAAACAATTGAAAAATACAAATTATGTGAACTTCAAAAAGGGAAATATTAATTTTTGATCTTCACTCATAAAGGCATGCTTTGATCTTATATGTCTTTCGAGAAATGGTTTTGCTTGTTATGAAGAATGTGTATAGGCTATTTTCCAATTCGTATTAACAAACAGTAAATATTATCTTTACTTAATCATTTCAAGTTGTAAAGGCATATATCAAATGTTCATTATTTATTTCAATAATTATGATTTTGTTGGATTGAGTAAGTGAATTGAAATATTAAAATTACAAGAATAGTTTCGACTTGCTCACATAACAGATAGAAGTTTCTATTACTAACTGAAATGGATCAATCAAGTTGAAGTCACACACTTCCTGATCTCAACTCAGTGTAAAACATCACAAA
The DNA here is from genome assembly GCF_000147395.1 of Oryza glaberrima. Classification (NCBI taxonomy): domain Eukaryota; kingdom Viridiplantae; phylum Streptophyta; class Magnoliopsida; order Poales; family Poaceae; genus Oryza; species Oryza glaberrima. The sequence goes on from NC_068336.1 coordinate 9,737,399, forward strand.
TAATATAAGGGAAATCTATACATAATATAATTTTGATTAGGTTCGTACCACAAATGAAAGTAGGCAGTCAACGGCATCAAACGACCTTTCTTCTTTTATAGAATCTCCTACTTGGTTTGAAGGAATCTTTGACAACAACAATATCGCCTGAACATATAAAAAAAATCGAAACAATCAGAATTAGTTCAGGATGTTTCACTTTTTCCATTACATTGATTGCAATGTCCTGAATACTGGGAATTTTTTTAATATATTTAGCTATCGTCTTATTTTATAATGTCCTACTGAAAACGAACATGATCCTTTAAAAAATCCAAATCTAGACTGGTCATCTTAGGACCAGATCATTCCGGCCGACATTCAAGCTAGGTCTGTGTTAAATCCACATCTCTTTCCCCAATGTTCTCCTCCCACTTACTCTACGTTTTCTGTCATGCTGTACACTAGAAGCCGTCACCACAATATAACCTAAGGATAAATATGCCCACTGCTTTTGCTGTCGAGCCATCCACCATCATATTGTTCTCCCTTATTTATCTTATGGTTGTACCGGTGTAGACCGGGAGGAGGGTCGAAGATGATAGGCAAAATTTGCTATAGGACACCCAAAGTTTATAGCCTTTGCTATGACACACCCAAAAAACGCGTATCTTTTCGTTGATACTATAAAAATGTGGTAATTAACTGTTGGACACCCCTCCCATTTTTTTATTATTTCCGACGAAAACAAAGAGAGAGTGTTGAAAGTACCAAAATGTCCTTACGCTGTTTTGCTCGTAAAGTCGGCCGTTCGAACTAGACCCGATACCCTCTCGTCGGCACGGCGAGGCAGTACTACCTCGGCGAGTTCCCGGTCGTGCCAGCCAGGACAGGGGAAGCTGTCGCTGTTGACCGGCGCCGCTGTGCCGACCATCGTGTCCAAGGGCTCCAGGCTGTACCTCGCGTTCCTGTTCTCCGGCTAGCTGCGCTCGGACCTCGTCTACGCCGTTGGCCCCGCCGGCAGCTTGCCGAGTCCAATGGCCTCCTCCCGCAGCAGTAGGACATAACGAGTGGCACCATCATCCTGACCACCGGCACCGATGGCGGCGGCAGTGGTAACAACCAATTACATGCATTATTGCATTGTCTCTTGTTAGTTCTTGGGTTTTTAGCTGATGTCATGTGGGTGATGATCTGCAGGTGACGGCAACAAGAGCAACGAGGACGGCAAAGGCAAAGGCAAGCACAAGCACTCAGGAGGAGACAGCGGCGACGGTGACGAGGGGAAAGACGAAGTGCGCACGTTGCCATCCTCGTCGTCCAGAGCAACAGCGAGCGGCACCGCCAGCAACCTCAACTTGAAGTGTCGCCATGGCATGCTCGCGGTGATCAACTGGTGCGCGATGATCCCCACCGGCGTGGTGATGGCACGATTCCTGAAGCGGTTCGACCCGCTCTGGTTCTACGCACACGCTGCCGTCCAGTGTCTCTTGGTGGCCATTGCTGCTGGGTTCAGGATGGACAGGTCATTTTGGTACTTTCAACGCTCTTTCTCTCTCTGTTTCCGCCAGAAATAATAAAATAATGGGAAGGGTGTCCAGCAGTTAATTACCACATTTTTACAGTTCCACGAAAAGATACACGTTCTTTGGGTGTGTCACACAAAGGCCACAAACTTCGGGTGTCCTGTAGTAAATTTTGCCAAGATGATAACACTGGCTCTAACTTCGCCAATCAAATAGTCAAATATAGTGCCCGAAGTGTAAGGAACATACGACTATTGTCCACACAACGAGGATAGCAAAACGGGCAGCCACGAATGGGCGAGGAGAATGCTAGCGGCTTTACCCTTTCATCCTAGATATAGTGCATGCAGATCCGCATGTTGTTGAAGATAGGTAATATGAGGAAGGAAACAAATGCTGGCTACATGGTTACAGATGGCCTTGTCATTGCTGCTGGGAGCAGCTGGGCGACAAACTCTATGGAAGGTTGGCAAAAGAATAGGGACCGAGTGAGCAGCTTGGATGATGAGACATTGAGCCGTCAAGGAGTAGCAAGAAGGTAAGCACTGGCGAGGTAGTAAGGATCCACGCGTGGAGGCAGGAAGACAGGAGATGGCTACTCATTGCAGGGGTGAGTTTGGGCATGTCATCTGGAAGCACACATCGTGGGGAGGAAAAGGAAAAGAATATAAGGTACCCATGCTGCACGAATGTTGGCTCAATCTGGGTCGGCCATGCAAAAGAGGATAAACTATGTGAGTATTTTCTGGTGATGAAAAGTGGACAACCCCTTATCAATATTACTCTGCTAGTAAACAGTGTTTTTATCGTTAACAAGTGAAGGTGGTAATAGTGGATCTTTAGAAACAGTATTGGTGGCTGGTTTTTGAGTGTAGCCATCATCATAATTGTTTTTATAAATTACCTATGTAGCATGGTATTTCAAATTAGTTATAAGTGGTTGTCAGGAGATTTCTAACTTCTTCGTGCATGTCTTGCTTAACTGAGAGTGGAATACCCACTTTTAACCCAGCTTGGGGGCATATTTTCTATTTTGTAAGGATTGTCTAGTGAGCATGCATGGTCTGGACCTGCATGAACTGGATTGCACAATAATAACTACATTAGATAAATCATGAAAAGTAATATATCTCACAGGCCACAGCAGTCAATGAAAACTGTAAACTTCAGGACCTTAAGGCACTCTGCAGTAGTATCTGCAATAGGCCAGCCATTTTCTCCATTTGTTAAGGTCCATGAACCTTTTGATCTTTCACGGTAAAAACTGCTGTAACTTGGACAATTCTTAGTGACTTTCGTGAAAATGAACAATAATATCAAACTTTAGCAATTACATAGTGTATGCCTAAATTAATGTACATATGGAATTGAACAAACCTGTGAATTCTTTATAAAATCATGAGCTTTTCTAGGAGTTGCGGCAAACTCTTTGGTAAGGCCTGACGAGCAGTAGGCCTGGACTATAAGTGCAGTTTCCCAGCACTGGCAACCACCATATACCTATTATTGAATAGAAAAAGCATAAACAATCATCACACATTATGAAAATTAAAGTATTTATAAAACAAACAACAAATAATACTAATAGCTGCATATATGTGTAAGTGCTTTCTAGGACATTTACCGGTAAAGCCATACCACAGTTACAGATACTGGGATAGTAATTCTTTACCAATAGACAGCTTGATGGGATATTTACCGGTAGACTAAGTGGTATGGACAGACAACTGCCTCCTATCCGATGTTGTGGTATAGTATTGTTGAGGTGGATAAGATAAGGAGGTGCTCTGGTAAAAAGTATAATGGAGGAGGGCATTGTGCTCGGGCCGGTTTTTTTAATAGGTGCCAGTTTTCGGGACCTATAGTATAGGTACCGGTTTTTTCTCTAGAACCGATACCTATTGGTTTTTCCTCTAGAACTGACACCTATAGTGTTTAAAGGTATCGGTTCTATATTTTGTCATTACATGGAGGTGGAAAAAGGTTCATCGGTGCCGGTTTTAAATAAATCGGCACCTATGAGCCGACACCTGTGAAGGGTTTTGTAGTAGTGTTGTCATGCCAAAATTTATAATATTAATGGAGGTATACGAAAATGATATATCTAAGTTGGAATATCTATGATTTATGCTACAAAACTAGATCATTCATCAAAGTCATATTTTAATTTATTTTAAAGTTGTACTATATCCTTTTTTAATATATGAAGCCGTTGACTTTTGGAGTACCGTGTGACCATTCAACAAAGTCATACTTAAAGTTTCTTTAATCACAAAATATGTCGCAACAAAATAAATAAAATTTATATATCTATTTTTTAATTGGACAAATGTTCAAATGCAGGATCATCTATTAGAAATTGGTGGGAGTATAATGTTGATTTTAAACAGGCCCAAAACGCAGGCCCATAACAATGCCATTTCCATTCGATAGGCTTGTTTCCTGCCTGCCATCCTTCCCTCCACTCATCCTCCTCTGTTCCTGTAACACATGTCTCTTTCTCCCTTTTTCTGTATGTTACATTATATAACATCTCATCTATGACTGTTATAAGTGTAGTTCTTTTATTGCTCAGTGATATTTGTGTTTGTTATGGAAAAATTGAACTATATATGAAGTAATAAGTTAAACGATAAGATAGTTTTGTATTGTGCAAATTCAAATAAGTTGTAAATGATAAGTTATCTAATATAAAAAAATGCATAAATCATACCTTTGACTTCATTCCATCTTCTGCTAGCCATAAGAAATCGTGAATCCTTGGAAGATGTTGCCTGAATGCATAAGAATTTGGATTTTCTATCCAGCAATATATCATATTTAATACCTAATTATAAGATAATATAAGTGGAAAGTACCGAGAACAATGAGTATTTCAATTGTCAAGATGGTTTCCCGTAAAAAAAAGAACCTCCAACAGGTAATAGTTGGCATGTGTTGACCATGTGCATTATGATATGGCTAGAACTTGGATTATAATTCTTGTCTTCCATGCATAACTTAGATCGGTTTACTTCACTATATGACCCATGCGATTCAACCATGACACCTCCATGCATGTTATCCTTTTATATGAAAATACAGTAATAAAGGTGCAAGTACATATATATATTCACACATATGCTAATTAGCGTTGGGTACAATGCAGATCATGGATACTAGTAGGTTTCTGATAGTACAAGAGCATAAACACATCAATGCATTCGTCCGTGTGCATGTGGCCCCATGGAAAGCCTAAGGAAGGTCATGTGTTCAACTATTCTGAAAGAAAAATAGAAGAGTGTTGGGCTTGGAAATATTGTTGCATATAGCTCATCTAGTTAGGAAAAATAGATACACCACCCAAGTCCTAGCAGTTGCTACTGCGCATGTAACCCACCACAGCCACCTTCGGCTGACATCATCCATCACAGCTACCCCTGGCTGCTGTTTTCGTGTGTATGTTGCTGCTCTTCTATTTCTGTAACACCAACCTTTAGTAGCCTAGCTCTACGCGTTGAGCAGGCCCACGCTCACGTAGCACCCCACTTACACTTTTGTTCTCTACTCGTGTAAACAGGTTAAACTAGAGGTATTATGGTTGGAGTGAAATGGGTATATAAGCTGGCCCAAACCTATCTAGACTCTTCATGTAGGACTACTCTCAAACGAACACTTTGGTCTAGCGTGTCTAAATTGGAAAAAGAACACACCTGGGCCAAAACAAACTAAATGGTTGTTCGATCTGTACATTGCTTCTTCTACTACTAGGTGATTCCCCGTGCTTTGCTGTGGGAATTACTAAGCAATCCTCAATATATTTTTTCGACAATCAAACTAGGAGTAAAAAGAAAAAAAATAATGAAACATCAGAATTTCTCAGTACTTTTCATGAAACAAGCAAATGATGTGAAACATGTTGATAAGTACATGTTAAATATTATAAAAATGATAGATATATTTGTTAAAATATTATGCTGATGTGAGGGGTGATGATTGGATATCCTTGCACGTTCATTTGTTGAATTAAATAAATTGTATATGATGTTGTATGCTTGCATGAAGTTAAATATGTAATTATTGCTAGTGTGTGACGATGTGACATGGTTGCATGTTGAGATTTCGACTTAGTGGGTTATAACTTTGTAGAAAGTATAGATTACTACTACTGAAAACCAATAAGGTGATGGAATTAGACCATGAATAGAGAGAAAGTGAAAAGGATGGGGAGGGGAGGGGAGGGGCGGGGGGCTGCATTGGGGTGGTAAGGGGTGGGGAAGGCATCTCCAAGATTTTTAGATATTTTGCCAGTTCATCGGATTTCTCAGCAACAATGACTCCATTTTAGTTCCTAGAAGCACAAATTTTGAAAAGTAATAATTCCATTTCTGGTAGGTCTAGTGTTAATTTCTTGATTGTAGGCTCAAACTATAAGACTGTAAGTATAGTCATCATTTTCTAATGGCATTCATTTGCCTCATTGTGGATAAACAGTTTCTCAATGTCATTGACAAACAGTACCCCCTGAGTAGAGGTCCAAAATAGGTGCAATAATTGTATAGATTAAATCCCCATGACAAGTATGTTTTAAGTTCCTGGTTGGACCCGTTGTAATTTTTGTTCCATATTTATTTAATAAAATTTAAACTCTGGGGGCACTCCCCTGGAGTGATTGGGTAAAAAAAGGTCTGTTATAATATAAATATAAATGTTACACATAATTTTTCTATATATGCACTATATGTGCTTATTTGCTTTTCATATTTAGTGGTTTAGAAGTTATGCTTAAAGCAGTAGTAGAACAAGGCGTTGGGATTTTTGAGATTATATTGATGAATTAATAGCGTTAGTCATGTAGAAGCAATCATTTGTTTGAAAATTGTTTTTGGATGCTTTTTATTGTTTAGGGTTGGAGAATCTTGGTGTCGTGAGTACGATGACATGTTGTTGTCGAGAGTAAGTGCACTACGAAAGTTAAGGTTTTTATATAGTTTCTTCTAATTGACATATTAAATACCTGAGATATGCTAGATAGAAAGCATTGTGCACCTCTAAACAGTGATTTAACTTGTGTTCTGTGTTCTTTTGGAATTAGAGAAACCTTCATTCATCTTTTCTTCCAATGTCCTTTCAGCTCTCAATGTTGGGCTCAATTTGGAATAGTCTGGGATGTATCTCTTGCTTTTGAGTAAATGTTGCTTCAAGCAAAACAAACTTATTGGCCTTCGCACTTTGTTGATAAAATTCTCTATGCGGCTTGGAACATTTGGAAGCAGAGAAATGAGCTTATATTTGATGGTGTGACTCCATCCGTTTCTTCTTGGAGGGCTTTCTTTAAGAAAGACCTTTATCTCCTTCTTTATAGCCTACCTGTAGGAGATAGGAATTTTCTTTCAGACTGGTTAAGCCTATTGTAAATGTATTATTTTGATCTTTTAATAAAATTATTTACTGTGGGGGATTCCCCTATAGTGTTTTCTTTCCAAAAAAGAAGGCAAGTGTACAATTAACTTTTCTTTTATTGATGTATTGACTAGTTTCTCTCATTTATTTCACTTTCAATGTTATATTCGTCATTCTAGTTTCATGCAAAAGTTCCTTTATGTTCCTATTTTTATCATTTAAGATTGTTATCCTAGTTAAATGCTATTTTTAGTGCCTCGCATGCTAGCCATAGTGGTTGATAGTTATTGCTAATGATGTTTATCGTTTGGCTTGGATTTTCATGTATTCATGTGATTTTCAAAGAAAAGAAAATGTTTTAATGTTCGTTACTTATTGTAACTATTATTTGTATGTTTTCTATAATTTTACGTGCTATGTAATTATTTATAACTATTCTTTTGTTTAGTTTTGTTTCCCTGTACCAACAAACACTTGGCTATAAGTGGCACCGTTTTACCTCCACGATTGACAGTTTTGCACTTATTTTGGTTTATCTACACTTCTACACTTTTATCTTCTTGTTTCATACTCCAAGAATAGTCAAGATGATTAGGTTTATCCCAATTATTTTGGACACAATGTGATTTCCCATCTGGGTTCTTTGGAGTTGGATGTGCGTGGATGATGTGTTATTAGTTTTCCTATAAACTGTCTACTATTTGATATCTACAAATTTAGAGAATATTATGTGCATGAATGAAGCATATGTGGATACAAGGGACGTTATAATCACATGACCAAAATGTAAGCAATGAAAACGGAACAAGTACATCATTAATTTCTAAGCTTGATAAGGATGGCATAGGGAGGTAGCTGTGTAATATGTAAACAATAACATTTATAAGGTAAATATGCCATTAAATTCAATGGACAATGGAGTAGTACCTTGTTCATCGGACATAAACCAATGTAATAGCTGTTTTCATCTTCATAGTGAATATGATCCATGAGGTTAGTCAAAGCTCTTTGTCTTAGCACATTCATTGGCCACAAATTAAACAACGGTTCGACAAAACTATTCAAAGAAGCCATAGCAACAATTTGCAACCATGATGGGGGATAAATAATGTCATCCTATAGTGAACTTGATAGCAAGAATTGTTTTAATATAATTGTTATAAATACTTTAAAAATTGTGTAGATTCACTTCATATATGTAATCGACTGTTAGTCTGTTCACTCTGGTCATAGATACAAAAGTAATTAGTAAAGCTAGTATTTTCCAAGACATATTGATCAACCAGTAAAATATATAAATGAAACTGCTAATGAACTTTGTAAAAAATGCTAATAAAAGGATAATTTGTTCACATCAATATTCTCCAAACAATATCCAATCCTTCTCAAGATATCAAAGACCATGGTAACACTAAATCACTTCTTAAAGTAGATAAAAAAAATGCTCAACTAAGGCTGAGTTATTTGCCCAATTTTCCTAACTCACCTCGTTTTCCGCGCACACGCTTTTCGAAGTGCTAAACGGTGTATTTTTTGCAAAACAATTTCTATGCAAAAGTTTCTTTAAAAAATCATATTAATTCATTTTTTAAAAAAGTAATACTTAATTAATCATAAGAAAATGTGTCGCTCGGTTTTGCATGCGCGAGAGGTGAGTTCCCAACCTCACCTCCGGAACACGGCATAAGACTTGTGAGAAGTGAGAAAAAATATCATAAAATTTACAGCATTGTCTACCATCATTTTTTTTCACTTTTGAGTAAAACATAGACACTATCTTAAATTCCATATGGCCAAACTACTCAGTTGTTTCCATTCATGGATCGGACAGCCAGACCATCCTATCCAGCCAAAGCTTTTCATGTTGGAAAATGTGGTGTCATTGATTCATTAATGTTGTCGGTTCTACATATAGTATGTTTTTTTATCATCCAAGATTGCATAGGATGCAAGTTATCTAATGACATAAACTCTGCTACATTTATGTTACTAAGGTGATGTAATAACATATTCTTGTGTTTTTTGGTATGGACAAATATAATGATGGTACATTGTAAAATACACATATGAAAATGGGAGATACAAATTTCCCATGTTTTACTTGAATGCAACTGAATCCTAATTATAGATTGTGCCTTTATTTGAATATGATCCACAATTATGTATCTAGCTACAATTCTTATTCTTAGAAGGTTAGTGACAAACCTTGCAACAAGAACTACGCGCATTGTTCCAATTGATCTTGCTATATGGTACATTGTAGAGCTCATCTCTCATTGCCAATATAGTAGGAGTAATGGGCCCAACAAACTTTTTCGCATAAATATAAGACATTGGCATATAAACCATCCGACAAAAACACCAAAATCTTCCTACAAGACAACAAACTTCAGTTCATTTTATGCAAAACAAGGACAGTCATTCATTTATTTGGTCTTCATTTGTATTTCTTTTGTATTAGACAAAAAAAAGTTCTAAGAAGTATTAGACTCACTTATATTTCTAGAAATGAAATGTCAATTGGTACTATGGATAGTGTAGGATTCTGAATAAATACCTGAATGAATGGGTAGAAAATATGGAAGCATCCATAATTCAGGAATGATTGGATTGTTCCCAGACCAATCATATACACCTATTACCTTGGTTAAATATAAAACATTGTCTTATGTCAGTTTCACTTATGAACGAAACTTGTTCAAGATAATAGAGAGGAGCATTTTCTAAACACAATAAAGGTGTATAAGGTATCAGAAGCATTGGTCTCTTTACTTTCCACTATCCTGCTAGTTCCCATGACCCCCTATCCCACATAGTTGGCTTCTATCTAAAAATGTTTTGTTGTTAGTAACATGATTCAAGAGGTATTGCAACTTTATAAGCTATCACTAATACATAAATTGTTTTAGCAAACAACCCCCCTAATGGATTGCAGGCAGGCTGTGCAAAGGCCCGCCTGCAATAAGGGGGTGTGTAGGATGGACAACCCTCCTATGTAAATGCATTATAATAGGCCAGTCACTAAGGTGCCCATCAAAGAAAAATGCATACATAAGAGGAATGATTTTTGCATGTGGCTACCGCCGGGCACAATACTAGAGGTGTGCGAAATGCTTAGGATCAACTAGAGGTACACAACAAACCACAAAAATGTAAGAGGAACTATTACTAGTTGTCTAAATTTGGTTTCAACGCACAACTTATTAATACGGATGTGCACAATATAATTTGTCATTTATTGCACTATTTTTTGTTGTAGATTCTTTAAATTCCCAAATTAGTACATAGGGTCGAAAAGGGATCACTTACTAGTGTTTGAACCAAGTTGTGGAATTTCATCCAATGTGACAATTGTAAGAGACATGGATATTTTTATATCAAGTAGAGTCCATAAGGGTTGTAACCCCAGGATCATGGATGAACCCTCACTATCCTTTTCCTCTAAGAGCATCCACTTAGCTATTATCAACAATTCATACTTCAATTTCTTTGTTTCTATGTCAACAACTTTTATATTCGAGTTGATCGTTTGTGGGAGAATTGCCTTGTTGTTTAGGGCCCATAAGTACTTGCCGCATTTCTCGATTCAATTAAAGCACCATTGCTGCTTATTTTCTACTAAAAATTTTATGTTGCATTTACCTATGTTCCTTGTTTCTTGGATTGCAGCCAGAATCGAAACCCACAAGGCGAGGTCAATTGCACATCAAGGTTGATACTGACTACAAGAATGGGCTAGTGTGATTTTGTTGACTAAAATTCATTTGGTAGGTATCTTGGCTTGCAAATTCCTTGGTTCACCAAATAACTGGTTATCCCCCTCCCCTCATTGACAGATTGAGCTATGATCACACGACTAATGACTTGATATGGTAATGCCAGCTGAGTTTGCTGCAGATTTTGACATAGTCCAGAAAAGAAGATGTGGAGGCAGTGACGAGATAACCACAATAGGCTATGGGGCCATAAGTCCGTCCTTAAGTGCCTATAGACTGAGGATGTCGGCAGGTTTGGTCACCCTTGGAGAGGCGGCCAATCCATTTGCTCCCGTCATGTTCAAGATCTACCACCTAGCCATTGTGATTGTCCTCTGATGTGCAAAGCCTCTAGCGGGAGCAACAAGTATTTCGCACTCTATGCCGTCCACCACATCATCACCACCTTCTCATGGTCCCCCTGTCTACCTTAATCTGGTGAGCTCAAGCCATGAGATACAAAAACCTAGCTGGTTCTAGAGACCACCTCCTCTGGTTCTAGCGATGGCTGATGTTGTTGTAATAGGCAACACAATGATGAGAACATTTTCTCATTTGTATTTTGTGTTTTTTATCGCAATTGTAAATGTATACAATGCTCGTTAAAATAGAGCACTTGGTCATGCCTATGAGATGAGGTGTCATCTAGACCTACATGAAAAATTGTAGTTGTGTACAAACCATGAGACATTGTTATCTAGGTGATTCCCAGATGGGCAGAGCTAGGGTCTAGACTTACGAGCTTCTACAGGGTATGTTTGGTTTAAGATTTACCTTGGTTTGGATGTCATTTCTCATAGACTTGCTGCCTTCTTGCTCTTTCATTCAATTCATAGTTGATTTCAATCCATGATGTCTCATTACAACTGATTCAATGTATGATGGGCCTTGGATCCAAAGTCACCAGTCTTTCTATAATTTATGTGTTTTGTAAGATCTTGCTATGGTTCATGTGTGTGGAACTGGTGTGGTTTGGGATGTAGTATATAGAGATTCTGGAGTTTATAGTAGTTGATTATGAGTCTTGATACATGTACCTATTCATATGTTTGTGTATGTAGGTATATATTCTAAAGAAATGATCGACAAACAAAAGCCGTAGTGTATAAGATTTTTTTATGGAATTTCAACAATCATCTGTAATTACTCACAAATAGCTTCAAATGACAATATGCTTTATTTGTGATAGTTTAAACTAAATTTGTTTCTTGTCAAAATTTTGTTTTATGTCAATGCATACCGAGAGAAATATCTTTGCCCATTGTGGTGCAGCTGTTGCAGTACCATGAGTCAAGATCCAGGCACGCCCTTTGGATAATGCATTATCGTCTCCATCTAGCTCCTCCCCCAACAGCCTTAAGGTAGCGTAGTTAACACATGAGCCAAACATGGTGCTTGGTCCCAATGTAAGTGTACTCCAACCCCCATCCTTATTCTATAGTTCTGACACATCTTTTGTAATTAGAAATGTTTGTTATATAATATATTTTATTCAAACAAATATGAGAAAATTATGACTTGCCTGAATGTTGTAAATGTATCGACATATCTCACGTATATGCTCCGACGACAGGACATCATTGAGTGAATGAGTCACATGCAAAGCAAATATCTGAGGATAGACACAAATTGCAGTATATACTATGAAAATGATAATTTAATTAGTTCAGTCATGGCCATGATGAACACATTATGAAATCATTACCATAACTACTACACAAATCTATATCACACGTTATCTGAAAAATGATAAATAAATCAGCACTACTACATGAATCAGTTAAAGTACTACTTAACTGATATTTGTTCTTTGCGGAAGTAACATATCAAAATGAAAAAAAAAAGGCTAATTAGCTTTTATAACCGCACAAATGATATATAGTACAGTATATTAGTTGTGCAGGAAATACATACTAATGTTCTTATTTTCTAGGAAAATGAGTACAATAGAAAATTAAATATTTTTAATTATATATCAAACAGACGAGATATAGTTTAACGAAGAACAATCTGAATCACATAAAAAATATGCCTCGTAATACTTAATTTAGCGATCCATTCACCAACACTGACATTATTCCAAACCACACTACAAAGGCAAGGTATAAATAGATATTGAGGGGTGTTTCTTAGGAAAACGTGCGCATAGTTGAGGTGTAATATTATTTTTCTAAAGTAAGAATAGTAATTTGTTCAAAAAATAGAATGCCATATGTCTTAGTAAATCTCGTTTTGGTGCAAATTTTGCGCCTATTTTATATTTGCCACTAAAACAAACAAAATTCATACCATGAGAGGAAGAATGAACAGAACCCCACTAAAGCCACCAGGCCAATGTCCATCTTGTGCTTGAAGAGAAGAATGTTGATCAAGAACGCGCTTCAAAGCAGTCAAGAGAACTTCTTCTGTGATTTCTGAACTATCTTTATGATTGTTAACACGAAGATTTGTGTAAAGGTTGTTTTGTTTTGCAAACTGAAAGAGAGATGCAGTGGTCAGAAGTGGGAATAGTAATAATTTAATTATTGATTCTTGAGAAAAATATTAACAAAAAATTAGTGAAGGAAGACTATTTTTCACCAGCAGTCAGGTTGCACTTTCATCGGCGGCCGCGGCATCAGCAACTAAAAGGAAAGTGAACAAATCATTTCGCTGGCAGGCAGCGCAACGGTGATTCGTACCTAGCATAACGAGGGTCTTTTCAGGATTACTGCTGGTCGCAGGCAGCGCAGCAGGGCATAGTGCGTGAGTTCTGTATCAAAGACGTGCGGTGGATTACATTGGTTCGTATATATATTTTGTCCCACTGAAATTTAATGCTCTGCATGCATGTAATCTATCACCAATTTATTCTATATGTTAGGTGAAGTATATTGTCTACGTCAATTGTTATGATGGGTGAAATCTGTTTTTTTGTGTTAGTACGATATCGAGAGGGAGGTCCATTATCGTAAAACTTTATTATCTTTTGAAGCTTTTTTAAACTGATCGATTTTTTGATGTGGAGCTTTTTGGTCACCAGAGATGATGGTGATGGCAACGAAGTGCTTCCCATTCGACGGTAGTAACTGTGTGGGTTTACCAGTTACCATACTGTATTGGTAGGGTTACTAATCCTATGGTTACACAATTACCACGGCTATCCTTCCATGTTAGACCCCTCATGGTTAACAATTTAATTTAACAAAAGCATGTAGTGCAAACCTGAAAACTACTGTCAAATATCATATAGCAGTTTTCATATTTGCACTGCATACTTTTTTAAAATCTTAGTGTTATCCATCAGGGGTCTATCCTGGAAAGATAATCGTGGTAAATGGTTAAATCTTGGAGTAAAATGGTTAGTTGTACTCATGGTGACGTGCATAATTCTCAGACGTCCATTTTTAAATTCAACAGTAGTATCCAGGTTGGCACTAAATATTTTCCCTTGAAATTTTTGAATTTGGAAATTTGGATATGAAATTCTTCTTCTTCTTTTAATCGTAGTATAACCGGCCGTATGATTAAAGTGATCGAGGGCCGGTAGACCCTTACCGATACGGTATGATATAAACTCTGAATACAACAGCTCGTCGTCAAGCTGAATAATGTGGCGATACCTCTACAGTCCTCAAGTTTTAGACCCATCACCCAATCTTCTCTGAATTCCTCCATATTAATTGTACTTCTATTAAATTGGACATTTGCCATTTAACATATTCTTTTCGTCCTATTTAAGACTCTTCCTCAAGTGCGAATATTTTTTATCCATGTTATTAAACATGATGCATGTTAGTCACGCGATTCAGAAAGAAAGGAAGATAAAAAAAAAAACAATATATACGGATGGGTTAATCGAAGGAATGCTAAGTTATATATCTGCGTGCCTGCATGCGCATGAGGAGGTCACCACACTCCCTGCGGGTGAAGCGGTTGCGGGTGAAGTCGCGGCGGAGCCTCTCCACCTCGGCGCGCTCCTCCGGCGTGCCTGCGTCGGGGTCGAACTCCCACGTCTCCCGGCCGAGGAAGCCATTGGGGGACCGAAGCAGCGGGTTGCCTGCCCCCTCACCGATCTTTAGCTTCCACATTGTGGACTGTTTATGCGTGAACAAAGGGTGAAAATGCAACTCCAACTAGTGGTTATTTAGAGAAGAGACTAGGATCGGAGGATCTGGCCGTTGGCCCTCGGCCAGGGTAGTACGATACACGCCACCAAACTCAATTGATTTATATTAATTGGGTTGTGCATGGTAGGATCCAGCCGGCTTGGCTCGGTCTGCTTATTTGCATGTTTATAACAATGACGAGCTAATAAGTATATACGCTCAGCGTTACAGCTTAAGCTGTGTCTCTCGTTAAGTTCGATGCTCGTAAACAAATCACCGCCATTAATTAATTTGCTGCATGCCCTGTCAAGATGTGCATTTAGTATCATATCCTATCTTTACTATAATAAAGTTGTAACCTAACTACTAACTCCTTAAACTTAACATGTAAAAACACCACATCATCATCCACTGATTAACAAGATGCGACATCATCATCTACCAACAATCATCATATTTAAACATATATCTATAGTTTTACAGTTTTATAATTTAAGAGCTTTTAAAATACAACCATGTTAAATTATCATCCCATATAATTCACATGATATTTCAATGTATATTTTATTATATTTTATGATATCCTATATATTTATATAGTTCATCCTCACTTAGTTAATGCTTAAATGATTAATCTAAGGTCCAAATTATCTTTCTATTTTTTTCTCTAATCAAGTCATATCATCTGAATTGTTTTTAGCCTTTAGATGATTAATCTACGGTCCAAACTATCTCCCTATATCTCTTATTCCGTAAAGTCATACCACCTAACTTTTTACGTTTGAATCACCATTCTACATACTATTTGAATTTAAATTATCATAAACCACATTAATTTTCTTAATCTGATGTTATTTAGCTATCTTACACGTTATTTTTTTATCATACTAAATTTCTGCAGCAATGCGCGGGATTTCACCTAGTGTATTAAAAAAAATATTCCCTCCATCCACAAAAGTTACACATATTACTTTTGTCACCAAGACCAAGAAGAAATTAAATCATTTTGGATGTTATAAAATCAAGGAGTAAATGCAACCATGCAACCAATAAGTATTTAGATGACTCCTTGGTTTCTAACCAAACATTTAATTTATGTCTTTATTTAAGTCTTCATGCAACCAATAAGTATTTAAATAACTCCTTGGTTTCTAACCAAACATTTAATTTATCTCTTTATTTAAGTCTTGAATACATAAAGACTATAAATAGGAACAATTTATTTGGAAAAACTCAAATGTGAAATACTCCCTTCGGTTTCATTTTAATTGACGTTTTGGACAATGACACGGTCTACAAAATATGTCTTTGACATTATTTTTCTATTATAATATATATAATAAATAAATACATATTTACTTTTATTATAGTGCTTTGAAAGATAAATCTATATATGTTATTCTAATTTCTTTAAACTAAATATTTTTAAAGTTATTGATGGTCAAAGTTATAAAAGTTTGACCATAACCTTATCTAAAACGTCAATTAATATGAAACCGGAGGGAGTAGGTGTAACTTTTATGGATAGAGAGAGTAGTAAGCATTGAAGCATTGATTAGTACTATCAACTAACTAAAAATGATATATGAAAAAAGTTGAACCAGAATATTCCATTGAACCCCGGCATCTATCTATACCTTATATATTATATTAATTGAACACATTTACGAGCTCTCATGTTAATGAGAGGGATCAGACCATTAGTGATTAGATGTGTCTGACAGTAGATTAATATTAACAGTATATATAACCAATGTTGCATTTGGGCCAGCATTTCAATCTTAATTAGGTTTCGTGCACGTATGTACCACGGGGTATATCGATTTCTCAGGAGGACTGCACATAGGGCATCGTGGCGAGTGGCGACTAGCTAGGACAAGACGCCTGACGCCTACGCTCATATGGAAGCGATCGATCTCTGAATTAGATGAAGCACGCCGAGTCACCGATGGCAACGATTCTGGTTGTTAATTAACTTACCACCTGCTTAGATTTATAGCAAAGATCAAACCAAATTTAGAAAATAGTGATTCTTTTCGAAGAAGACCGGTCTGACCTTAAAATTAACTGCGATCAGATCGCTGGTGTTTAGGCGGTCATACATTCAGCACATAGTCTGAAACCAATTTAGACATTTCTCGTGTTCCCCAGACTAAGACAATGATTTCTCGTGTCTCGCAATTAATATATATATTCATCAAAATCAATGCATTACCCAAACTTTCTATATTCTACATCTTCCTCCTTTCTACTTATCCAAAAATCTCTTTTTGGTGACTCTGTTGTGGAATGATTTCGGTTGCTATAGCCAAGATTCTCACACTGTTTACGGTCCTTAAATGTCAAATCTGGTCATCAATTCCTGAATAAAACCAATTAAAATAAAATACCAAACCTAATGTTAAGGTTTATTAGTAATCATTTCCACAAGCATTGGTAAATATCTGTGTATACGTAATTATAGATGAAAATACACCTACCATGTAAAGAAATACACCTCTAACCAATCAGACGCGAGTATACGGATTGGATGGTCACGTCCTAATAAATTATCCCAAATTAGAAATCATTCTCTAAAAGAAATAATAGAATGAATTAAAACTCGAAAAGAAATTGGCAAACATTAAAATACGTACAAGAAAAATTCAAATATGGCCCAAAGTATTTTTGTTAAATTCTCATAGGTCTAAAAGGTGCCCTTAAATTTTAGTCAAATTTTCAGAGCATCGAAAACATTTATGAAGCAACAAAAATAGTTATCATAGTTTATTAAGAAAAAACTAAAAATTAATCCTCCTTTTCCATTGGGCCAAGTCTGGCCCAATGTCTTCCCCTCTCCCGGCCCTCCCCTCCCTTCGGCCCAGCTCCATCCTCCTCCTTTACTTCTCCCTGGGCCGCCCTGCCTTGCCCCGACCCAGCCAGTGGCGGATCCAGAAAATCGATTCGTTGGTGTCATAACGTGTCTATCGATATCATTGTATGTTAATTATACTTAGATCATGGTGTTATAATATCTAGATAAGTAGATTTGCTATAGGTTTTACCGAAAGTCGTCGGTGTCGCCTGACACCAACCCCAGTACTATATATCCGCCCCTGGACCTAGCCCGACCGAGCCGAGCCGCTCCCCTCACACACGGTCGTCTCCTTCCTCCCGCATGGCGCCTCTCTCTCCCTCCCATAAACCTAGCCCGTTTCCTCCTCCATATTCGCCTAAATCAATTCCCTTCTTTCCAAATTAGGCCTTGTTCGGCAAGAACCGAAACGGCCTCTAGTCCGGCCGGAACGAAGTGGCCCGTTTCCAAATCTGGTTTGGCCCAGAAACGTCGTTCATTTCGGCCGGCGCGGATTGGAAACGGGTCCGGTTTGGCCTCTCTCCCCCTGTTCCTGGCCTGGAACAATTCCCCGCCTCTGACCCTCCGGTTCTAACCCGGACGCGAGGAGACGGCGCGGTGGCGCACCGACGGCGACGGCGACCGCTTCCCATCCGACGTCCGCGCTCTCCGCCGCCTTCTTGCCGGTAACACATCACCGTCATCTTCCTTGTTCCTTTCTCTCTCCGGCGCTAGGGTTCTTTCTTGCTAGGGTTCTTGGCCACCGTCTCCTCCCCTGCTGCTGTAGCACACCACCGCTCCCTCCTTGGGAAATCAATCTCACATGATTCACAATGAGACGCATGACTAAGGTTCTTGCTTGCTAGGGTTCTTGGCTCTCCAGACCTGTATAGGAAGGCATGGCTGGATTTCAGTGGTGGAATAAAATGCTCCATGTTGATCTGGGTGATTGCGATGATGATTAAGGGCATGACTATTGTTTTTGTTGCAAGCAACAAATCCTTTTTATAGCACATCATTTGCATACATCAGTTTCCATATTCTTCTTTTGGTGTTAGCATAAATGTATTTGTGCTTCTGTGCAAAAGCAAGGGCACAAATCAAGTTTGGTGACTAAAGAACTATTCTTCTTTTGGTGTTAGCATAAATTGCATGTTGTACCAAGTATGGTGACTAAAGAACTATTCTTGATATTCCAATTCTTCGGATGTGTATGCTTTTACTTTTGTTTCCCTGTCAAGTTTTTCACGAGCTTATCATGCGGTTTGTTAGACGAAAAATTAATGGTTTGCCTGACTTGTGCACAATTTGATTTTCTATCAAACAGTAATGCAATCTTTGATGTTTGCCTTACTTAGTGGCACTTAATTTCCACTGAAGATCATTATGGAAATTGGAATAGCAAGTCAAGTCGATGAAAATTTGCAATAGGAGCATCTTTGCTGGTTTAAGTACAGGAGTTGGTGGAGCTAGGAAAAATTGGTCCTTTACACAATATATGAGGTGAACTTGGCTTAAGTGGTAGTTAATGTTTCTCGTCACATTGTACACTTATATGCATAATAATATTCCTGAAAGGACCAATGCACTAGGAAGTAGCTTGGTGGTGCTGTTAGGTTTGGACAATTTGGAAGAACTTCTTTGTTTGGAGTTCTTCTTTTGGACACTTGTACCAAAAGCTGTCCTAGGTGGAAATCTAATATTACAATACTCGATTGGCATATTTTCTAATATTACAATAATCTAATTATGATTTTGGGTTTTAATTCGACAATTACCTTTTGAATTCTTCTATGCCAACCACAACTGATTATCTCACTGTTCAGTTGGTAATATCTTCTTTTTTATTTTAAAAAATGAAACATATTAACATAATATCGCCTCACAAAAACATGCACCTTGCCTAGGATGAATTATACATGGACTGTGTGATTATCTGCACATAGGCAACTCTATCCTTATTTTCCTACTGTTTCAAGTTTATTTATTCTTATTGGGCTGGACATCACACAATTTAATTTATGCTGATGATACTCAGCAAATTAATGAAGTGTTTGTAGCCTCCAGAGTCCGGGATATTTTGATGTATTATAATTTCTGAGGTGTAGCTAGTGTCTGTTTCTCTGTAAAAAGTATCATAGTTTAGAGCACACAAATTCTATTTTATTTTCATTAACTTGTTTAGAGCACCTTGGCTGCAAGTAGTGAAGTGCAGAACGATGTCTTATCAGAACTCATGCATTTGCAGATTCCTCCTGAAACATTGGTCAGGATGGTCACAGTAGGAGGGGGTCAGGATATTCCTGATTTTGATAACCCACAGCATTTAATTTGAGCTCATTTTAGTGTTCTTTACTGAAGCTAATGCTGAAACTGATCATGTAAACAACCATCCTGAACATATTGCACATTTCTGCTGCTCTGAACTGAAAAGATGGTGCTCTGATCTAAGAACATATTGCATAAGAGAAGATCCTTTGATGACCAGTTTTTGTCAGTTCCTCATGACATTGCTGTTCACCATTCAGATTTCAGAGCCCATTGATTTGCACAACTTAAGACAAAAATGTGTGTGTGACCATATCCACCTCTTGGGAAAAAGTATTGGCACTTACCTTGCGTTTCTTGGGAGTTTATAACTTGTCTTTTCTTTAGCAGTAAGATGATTTTTTATTCACTGTTTAGGGCATGTGAAGCCATTATTTAAAATGCTAATTCTCTCAATTTGCCATCATATTTTAACCGTAGGCTGTCC
Source organism: Oryza glaberrima (assembly GCF_000147395.1). Lineage (NCBI taxonomy): Eukaryota > Viridiplantae > Streptophyta > Magnoliopsida > Poales > Poaceae > Oryza > Oryza glaberrima. The sequence continues at coordinate 9,757,717 of NC_068336.1, forward strand.
TGTGGATTCTTGTGTTTTCACTTTTGGAACTTGTTTGCAAATCGGTCTGGTGATAGGCTGTAGCAGCTTGTATTAATTATATACTGTTTCATTTAATTCAGAGTTTTTAATGTTCTCCAATTTGACCAAGAAGAGCTCAATCCATATTGGAATCTGACAAGTTCCTAATGGCAACTTTTTGTGACAAGTTGACCAGCACGATCGCAACACCTAAAGCTTTGCGGTGATAGTAGAGTCGCCAACCACCCTAATCTAGCAAGCACTAGATCAAGTTGGGTTTTGATAAGCTAAACCGGCTAGCGGAGCCGATCTAGATAGAACTATAGATAACTACCCGTCTCGTGGACAAAAAGGAAGGTTTTCAGGACAAACCTACAAAGAGGCGTCGTACTCTCGCAGCGGCGGCGGACGATTTACAGCGCAAATCGACAAAGATGGATGAACTAAGCAAAAACTAAAAGCAATATGAAAAACGATTCGATTGGTTTATTGTTTTTACAATGAACCGGCCTTGTCCCTTATATAGGTGTTGGTCTTGCCCTCTACAGCCCCTCCACGTCTAACTCGGTCTAGAAACAGATGGAAACACGAAACATACATTCCCGAGCAAGGAAACTCAAGACCCGACGAAAACGGAGTCTGACTCGGACTCTACTGGTCAGACCGGCCACACACCGCCGATCTGACCGGCCCACTGGCGGCGGGCGTCCAAACTTTGGCAATTTCCCTATTTTAATCCTAGGTGCCAAATTTGGGTGTAAACACATGCCCCCTGCCTTTTTTATGAACATCGTGAATCTAAAAGCATAGAACATGTTTTTGTCTTAGGGCGATAATCCGATTACCGGCCATAGGACTTCCTAACCATCTTGCCAAACGCTCGGGAAGTATTTCTTTAAGTATTTCTCATTGATTGCTCGCTGAAAACGCTCTCCTTGAAGTGTCTCCAAAAAATATGCGTTTCCTTGAACAATTCCGCATACTCAATAATGACCTTCCCAGCTAGGAGACCACTTACCGAACTCCTTGGATCGAGTACCCAAAGGCAAAATTGTCTTTCAAACCAAGTCTCCAACTTGGAACAACTTTGCTTTCACCATTTTGTTGTACGCTTTGGCCACCCTCTTCTTCTCTTTCTCTATGTCTTCCAAGGCCTTCAAACGCTTGTCGATGACTTCATCAAGATTGTCTCCCATCAACATCTTGTAATCTTCACTTGACAAAACATCTTGCTTGATGTATCGAAGAGAGCCAAGATTTACCTCAACCGGTAAAACGGCTTCCTAACCATACACTAGCTCAAAAGGAGTGACTTTAGTGGCACCACGTTTAGATATCCTATGCACCCACAATGCTTCAGAAAGCACCTCATGCCACTTCTTTGGGTGGTCATCAATCTTCTTTTTGACTAACTTCAACAATGTCTTATTACTCGACTTGGCTTGTCCATTAGCCTGTGCATAGTAAGGAGAAGAACTCAACAATTTTATGCCATAAGATTCGGCAAAACTCTTCACTTCCATAGACAGAAAGGAAGCTCCTTGATCTATAGTCAATATTTGCGGAATACCGAATCAACGGATAATATGCTTCAAAATAAAGTCCATTACCTTTGTATGAGTCATATTCTTGAGCAGCATAGCTTCGGCCCACTTGGTGAAGTAATCCGTTGCAACTAGCATGAACCTATGCCCCTTTGATGACGAACGATAAATTTGACCAATGAAATCCAAAGCCCAACTTCGAAACGGCCATGGTTTGATGATGGGATTCAACACGGTGGCGGGCGCCAATTGAACATTGCCGAACCATTGACAAGCTTCGCATCCCCTATAATATTTGAAACAATCTTCAATCATCCTCGGCCAATAGAACCCCGCTCTCCTAAGCAACCAATTCATCTTATGGGCCGATTGATGAGTTCCACAAATTCCTTCATGTACCTCTTCCATAGCCACTTTAGATTGATCATCATCTAAGCATTTTAATGTATATTGTAAATCATTGCAGCGATATAAATCTTTATCAAGCAATGTATATTGTAAATCATTGCAATAAAGCATAGTTATTTGCAACAGAAAAAAATATCATTGCAATAGTATAATATATTGCTACGAATTATTTTTTGTTGTAATAATTTGATGGCAATAGCTTAATTATCTTGTAGTGATGCACACAATGACACAAACCTAACGTATATGTATGCATACACTTTGTTTGAAAAAAAATATTTTGGGCTAGAAAGGGAAAAGTTTTAATTAGCCCCCAAATTTCCTATGTGCAAAAGTTGATTTCACCTCATCTACGTTTAAAAACGAAATTTTAAGCTCATAAAAATGGAAAAGTTATCTTCCAACTATTTTGGCAAGAAAAATTTAAGTCCTAAAATTCGGGTATGTTACAGGGGACCCATAGGGGCCGGGGCAAGGGCAACTCTGCTGCTGAATTGGAGATCGGGCCGGGCGGGAAAATCGAGGGTTAGGTGCGGATGTTTTGGCCCAACCCGCTCCATTGTAATCCCTGAGCATGACGCAAAACATTCAAAAGATTTCTTTTAAATGGTAAATTTTGCTGTAGAACACTGGGACTTTTGTGTTTTAGCTCTTGACACGGTAAAAGTCGATCTTTATTAGGGCACACTGAACACCGCACCCATTAAAATATTCAGAAAAAAATGCCCCTAATCCAGTTATCATATTCTTCTTCCTTTCCGTTTCCTCTTTCATTTTTTCCTTCTCCATCCTCCTTTCCTTATGGGCGACAGCATGGGCAGTGTGCACTGGCAGGGTAGGGCGGCACCATGGCCACGCGCGGCGAGGTGGTTCGGCGCGAGGACGCCAACCTGGTGCGTTGCTTGGTCTAGCTTGCGATCAAGCGATGGGTATGACCGGCGCGCGGCGGGCGCTGCCTTGCCCATGTGGTGTTCGACACAGAAGTGAAAAAAGGTGCACAAACGTCGAGATCTCGGTTTGGGACAATGAGCCCGCCGCGCACCGGCCGGAGGAGCTGGTCGAACACCATCATGAGGCTAAATTAAGGCTAAAGCAGCAGCTGCTTGTACTGCCGCCATGACAGCAGGTAGGAAGCAAGGACACGGTGACCGCAGCAGGGAAGTCATCGAGCAACGCCGCCATGACTTTTAAGAAAGAATAGGAAAGAAGAGGAAGAATATCACAAGTGTGCCATGGGGACTTTTGACCTTTCACGCTGTTTCTCTCTCCCATTAAAGCATAAATGAATATTGAGTAAAGTCCATCACCGGTCCTAAACTTGTACTGCTGTGTCATCCCGATCCCTAAACTCACAAATCGATCGTTTAGGTCGTCAAACTTGTTCGACTGTGTTATCCTGATCCCGAAACTTGTAGATCACTTGTTTAGATCCACCAACTTGTTCAGTTGTGTCACCCCGGTCCCTAAACTTGGATTTGAATATCATCTGGGTCAAATGGGACGGTCTAAAGACTTTATATTTAAAAATAATTCATAACTTTTTCACGTGAACTCTAATGAAGACAAACTTTATATCAATCTTGTAGCCCTCGACGTGATCTACAACTTTGTAGCTGATTTTTTTTTATTATAAGTCATTTTTTGTCCCAAAATGTAATTTTAAAATTAAATTTTCAAAATCTATAAATATGCAACAATATTTTGGGACCCTAAACAGTTTTAATTCAAAAACTTTTCAACTATAAAGTTGTAGGTCATGTCGAGAGTTACAATTTTAATATAATGTTTGTCTTCATTAGAGTTCACATGAAAAAGTTATGAATTATTTTTTGATATAAAGTTTTTAGACCGTCCTGTTTAGGGACCGGGGTGACACAACTGAACAAGTTGGAGGACCAAAACGAGTGATCTGCAAATTTAGGGACCGGGATGACACAGTCGAACAAGTTTAAGGACCTGAACAGTCGATTTGCGAGTTTAGGGACCGGGATGACACATCGGTACAAGTTTAGGGATCGGTGATGAACTTTATTCATTTTAATGGGTGAGGTATCCAGCAGCAAATTAACACATTTTTGTAGTGTGTTTCCATAAAAATTGACTCTTGCTGTGTCCAAAAGCTAAAACCATTAAGTCGCAGTGTTATACAACAAGAAATTACTTGTCATAATTTTCAGCATTTTAAAATCTATTGTAAATATTTTTTTTCTTCTTCACAATGCAATGACATGCAGTTCTCCTGCTTACTCCAAAAAATAAAAATTGAATATTCAACTTGGATAGTCGATAGCTAGATCTTTTGAGCTATGGTGGATACGTTTATTACAATACATGTCTGATTATTTTTAGATGAAGTACAATATATGTAGGTAATGAGGATTCCTTTAAGCCCTTTTTGCTAGAAGTCGGCGGTGAAACTCTCCTAGGGCCCAGATTGGGAACAAGTTCCTGTAGTTTGTGTAATTGAAGAAGAGGGAGGAATTGAAGCTCCCAAGAATTTCCTGCAATTCAAATGAAAATGCAACCATGATACTTGTTGAGTTCAGAAAGAGGTCAATACTGGCGAACAACAATATGCGTTGAATTGCATGGAAGTGGTTGTACAGATCATATGCCGAAATATCTGCCCCAAATTAATTTGCTTCATTTTGGAATGCTCTGCTTTCTTCATGTATACAACTTGTGACTATGGTATAGAACAGAGGACACTGCTGTTCCTTTTTCTAGTTCTATTAATTCAACTCTCGGCGATTTGAAAGTTATCAAATAATTTAATTTCTAATAAGGACAGCTAGGGAATTCATCACTTACTTGTTGTGGAAATTCTCCTGTCTCCAGCTGCATGTTGATTAATTCTTTGGCCGCACGGTATAATGGTGCTGGATCTAATTCAACCTTCTCATGGTGTCCAACATATTTTGACAAAAAAGATGATGATAAACATGAAAGTAGTTCCAAAAGTTAAATCACATATAACCATTGAAGTTCAATCGGGCAGCCAAAATGAAGCTCACCTGTCCAGCATATATTAAGCCCAACATTCCCCACGCAGTGTGAACTACATGAGGCCTCCCACTGTCAATATACTCCTGTTTAATTATAGTAAAATAAATGATAAGTTACAAGGCTTTATGAAATGGTATTTCGAATTTGCCCCCAAAATTATCATATTAGACATTCCTCACCTCAAACTCATTAAATCAGAAAAATTACCTCCCTCCCTACACTGCTGTACCCATTATAAGGTGATACTTGAACTATGTGGCATATCTGTGGCAGCGGTTTGTCAACGTGTCAATCTAGTCCGCAAAATAAGAAAATAAATTTACAAAAGATGTGGTATGGCTGCCCGCACATGCAACTCTCTATTATTGGTCTTAATAACCACCTCTATTCGTCTCTCTTTCCCAAACTGTAAAGTACGATGGATCAATGTCCATATGGCAACTGTAATATTTCATGTATAGAGTTACAACCGTAACTTATAAAGAGAAACCATAGCCATGCTGCATTCCGTCCTCCTGATGATTCTCGTTTGATCCATGTGTTCCAAGTGAAAGTAAAAGACGAACAAGACTACACAATCAGTAAAAGACGAACACTATATTTTTTTGCTGGCGGATTTTTGCGTATTCCGCGTGCGAAATTGTAACAAGGGGTGAGGTGCTAAGAACCACCAACAAAAATCAATTTTCGTTGGCGGTTGGTTTACGTAGACTGCAAGAGAAAATATAGCTATTTTCGCTGGTGGATCGCTTAAACAACCACCAGTGAAAAATTGATTCTCGCTGGCAGAAGCTAGCGAGCACTGACTGCAAAAAAAAAAAATCCCTATATTAATATCTCCACCCATCTTATCCCTTCCCTTTCCCTTATCGATCCCCTACCTCTCCCATTCCCTCTCCAACTCCTCCTCCAGCCTCTCCACCTCCTCCTCCTCCTCCTCCTCCTCCTCTCCGCATTGACAACCACGATGTTCCGGTGACGACGATGATAGCAACCTCAGGCTGCAGATCCTCGGTAGGTAGGGTCGTGGGTGCGGGCATGGGCACGACAGATCCAACCGTCACAGGGCCGCGGGTGGCGGATTCAGTCACCGGAGGGCCGCGGTGACCCTACCCTCCCTCTCTTAGTTTTGGCGGCATGTAACCTTGCCTTCTCCTCCCCTCCAAGTGACGGTGGCTCCCTCCAGCCTCGGGGCGGCGATGGCGATAGCGATGGGGGCGGATCCGGTGGCGCGATGTTCGAGACCGGCGACGCCCTCCCTCCCCTCCCCTCCCTCTCCTCCCACTCCCCAATCAGGCCATAGGGAGACAGCGGTGGCAGTAGCCGATGGGGTGGCTTCGGTGGACGTGACAACAACCTCCAATGTCGCCGGCGATGATGACGACCAGTGTGTATGTGTTGATGTTTGCATGTTGAAAATGCTGTGAGAAATCGATGTAGGTGTTTGGACTTTTCGATGCCGGGAGAAATTGATGTTTGCATGCTGATGTTTGGATGTTGATGTGAATCTGGAATGGATTTGAATCTGATCTCTTGATGTGGATTTAAAAATTGAAAATGCAACAATGTTTCTGAATGTGGATTATTTTTTTGCTGGCAGTTATAAGGTAACTGCATGTGGTTATTTTCATTTTTTTTGCCTCAAAATCGATTATCGCTGGTGGCCAGCTTAACACAGCCACCAGCTAAATTCGATTATCGATGGCGGTCCTCATATGGCTGCCGCCAGTGAAGATAATTTTCGCTGGCAGCCGCCAGAGAAAACATCTCTTCTCTGGCGGCTAGTCACCGGCAGTGAAGATGCTTCATCTTTATTGGCCTTTGCTCTCTAGCGACACCTACGGCAGCCAGTAAAAATGTGTTTTGACCAAAAAAACAACTTTTGTAGTTGTGGAAGACAGCATGCCTGTCATTATTTTGACCGCCACAAAAAACCACTTTTGTAGTAGTGGAAGACAGCATGCCCAGCAATGACAGGTGAGGAAGGGGAGATTCCACGTAGGGCTAGAAAATAATTAATTTTCAAGTAGTTTATTCTCACGAAAAGTTAAACTAAGGAGGATCTTATTTGAAAAATCGAAGGCCATTTAATTACGGTAACTTGTAGTGCCTGAACTGATTGCCCAACAAACATAGGCTCTATAAGACATGTGATAGCAAATTTCTGATGTCAAAACCACATGCGATAAAATATTTACCTCAACTTGACAACCGAGGTAATCCTCTCCCCATCCACCAGTACTTAGCTGCTTTGACAGCAAGAAGTTGCATGCCTTCCTAATAGACAAACTGTTTTGGAATGTTCTTCCTGCCGCAACCAGTCCTTTTATAGCAAAGAAGGTAGCATAAGTAAAACAGACAGCCCAAGATCCATACCTGTGATTTTAGTTTGTAATATTAGCTTAAAGATATATAAAGTTTACATAACATGCGAAATTGTACTAAAGTAGGAATACACCATGCATACCACGATCCATCATTTTTTTGTTTTTTCTCGATGAACAACACACCATTTTTGATAATTCTATCTATCTCTTCACGGCGGTATCCAGGATGAACGCCTTTAAACAGTATCAAGGCTTGAATTAGTGATGATGTGCATTCCACGTACCTGCATATTTGTTGCAGGCCTTGAGTTATTTAATTGATTGCCTTTTGTAAATCATAAGCCGAACATATATAATTCTGATAGTCAAGGATGAACACATGTCTCGCTTACGGGTAATCCACAATTATGTTCCGGAAACTCTCGGAAGGGTTGATGAACTATATATATGCCAACAATAATAGCTCAAGTTAGTATCACGCGAAGTAGAAGTTATTTTGACAAGATAACCAATGAAGAAGAGATGTAATTTGCCCATGATGGGTATTTACCAGGATTCAGATATTCAACGATAGCTATGCATTCTCTTAACTGGCCTCCAGTCAAATAAGGGAATGCCATATTTATTTAAGGTCTCAATTTGTCGGATACTGAATAAGTGAGTATATTTGAGTGTTAATTAGATTCTTTTTTTTAATGACATTTGTAGCATAGTGGTGTGCATGAAACTCGGAAACAAAGTATACTCTTATCATGATGAAATTCTCATAAATTTGTTAGCATGTTCAGAACATATGACTTATCGTATTAGTTTGTCTGGTGGATATTCACATATTAATCTAAAAAACACAAAGCCCAAAGAATTTTATTATTTTCGAAGATTCTTAAATTTTACTTCTGAACCTTTTTAGCTGGTGGCATGATGACCTGGCAAGTTATTATTGTCACTCTGGGAACATCGGAGCTAACATGATCAGTTGTAAAGCACCACCACATCGTCTCCATCTCCAGAGGTACGGTGAAGGTGATTCCTCCTTCGGATCCGCTGATGAAGGCAGGATTGTACGCAGCAGGATTCGGTGTTGGTGGAATGGGATTAACCCAATCCTACACCTTGTTTTGATCTCCCAAGGGAAATTCTCCCCCCAAATTGGCAAACAAAGCCTGACCATTAGGCGAGCATTGCATCGCTGGTTGGTAGCCGCTGTGACCAAATTAACTACCTGGCCAGATATCTTATTTCACTCTTTCGCAATTGTTACTATCGGTAATCCTCAGTTTGGCTGATTGACTTCCACTATTCCTATTTAATTGGAACCAATTATTTAACATGCATTAAGTCAGATCATCTAGAAAAGAAAGGTCGTCGGATCACTTGCATTCTTAGAGCAAGTTTAATAGTATAGTCATGTACTAGCTTCAATTCACCTATAGCTAATCTAACAGCTCATTCATACAATAGTTACATACTACACTATTAATATCTAGTCCCACCTGCCATATACACACAATGCGTCTTGGAGTCCGTGCTACAGCTGGCTACAAATCTGTAGCTTGCTGCTCTTCTTTCTCCTTATTTATCTTCTTAAAATATGTTTGTAGCTGGTTTATAGCCTGCTATTGTACCTGCTCTTAATCTCAACCATTATTGGCTCACTCCTATACTGTACAACCATAAATGTATTGTGTAGGATATATAATTGTTCCGTATTAATTATAGCATAACATGCACTGAGCATTTTATTGTCTTACCTTTCATTCAATTTGGTTTTTAAGTGCTTTTATGTCTAGAAAGACACCAAAAGATTCTAATTTTCTCGTAAGTGACTTTGTTATGTAGGACTTTACTATTTTTTCAATCCTACTTGTCATGAATCTTGACTTTATGTGTGTGCTTGGAGAATTTTAGATTTATACACTTAGAGCTCTATGTGAGCACACCCACAGTGATTGTCCAGGGTCAACCACAGTCAAAGCATAAGTTTTCTTCTACATTTAGGTAACTGTGATACAAAAGATTTGCAAGAAGATGACACGCAATTATTTAAATGCAAAACAATGCTACCTCAATAATACACTCACCTCCACCCATGGAGTTGTTCTCTTAGATTCTGCAGAGGACAAAGTGCCATCCTTGTTCTTTGAAAGAATGTACAAAATAGCTGTGTCAGCTAACTTTTCAAGTTTAAAATAAGTATCATACAACTTATTTAATCATGTATTTGAAGGTGGATTGAGTTTCACAATTGGAATAATCAAATTGTGCACTTCACTATTGTAATCTTGTTGTGCTTAATAAGTGAATTTAAATATTACAAAATACTACAAATAATAGTAATGATATGCTGGAATTCTTATTCTCATACCACATATGAAAGTAGGCAGTCAATAGCATCATACAACCTTTGTTCTTGAATTGGATCTCCTACTTGGGTTGGTGGAATCTTTGATAACAACAACACCGCCTAAAGATATAAATAAATCCCAAAAATACAGATCAGTATTGTATATCTTTGTTCAGAAATTTACATTGTCATGTAACATCCTAAAAATTTCAGAATTTTTTTAATGAAAACATTTTAAAGCTATTGTTGTTCATTATTACGAGTTTGGTGTCTTTTCCACTCCTCCCTTCATATTTCTCTGACCGATTCATATTCTTGACCATTCGCTCGAATTATGTCAAGCCCACTGAGACACTCCCAAAATATCGAATGATCACTATTCATATTGGGCCAATCTAATTCTGCCCTATGGCAGGTTTTCACCAAAATTCCCTCTCTTTCTCCTCTGGTCATCCTTTACTTCCTCTGCTGTGGCATTGCCAACAGATGCTCACCTAAGCTGCATCATCATGCTGGTGCTAGCCCTCATCCATTGATTAATGAACACCATAACAGAATAGCTGTGCCGCGTCACTACAAGGCATGACGGGATGACTTTGACTGGGACAGGAATGAGACTAGATTAATTCTCTTCCATTGATTAATGAATAGAGATACAACCTCATCCTTATAAATATGCCCGTCTTCACCCTTAAGAGAAACACAGGAACTGATCTCTAACATTCAGAAATAACTCAAAAACCAACCTAATCTAAACCCGCACTAATCATACAGTAACGAGCATGTTGTGGTCATTTGCTCCTCATCCAATACCCCTGATACTATACCCACCCCACAGAACACGTGTAGTAGGCCATTTGTGTTATTCACCAATGGTCCCTCAAGCTAGTTCATGAACTACATTGTGCCATTTGTACCATCTTCTGCACGCACGTCACACACTACCTTTGGACACGCCAGGCACACATGGTTTAGCATGCCACCTCAACAGGTGTCCATGGTAGTGTGCACTTGTGGAACGCAGTTGGCTGCTGGCATATGGGGGAGAGGCCAATGCATGTGGCCGTGAACGAGCGAATAGCATGGCAAGTTAATCAAGGTGGTAACTATTAGCTACTATTCCAAACTAGCCTGTAGCCATGGTAGTCAAGGTGGCAAGGTTTGGACTGTCATGTCTGTAAGTGAACATAGTTTCAAAAAAAATTCTTTAGAAGATAATGAAAAACAATATAACTGGCACGAGCCAAAGGGCCTATTCAGCAGCCATGGCTGTGACTTTGGCTGCTCCCGCATGCTGTTTTCTACTGTATGCGGTACTAGTCCAGTTTGCTAGAGCGCAGCCGCAGCCTCGGGCAGCCGAACAGGCCCAAAGAAAGTAAGAAACTTGAAAACCTTAAGGCATTCGGCAAGAGTATCCGCAATAGGCCATCCATTTTCTCCATTTGATAATGTCCATGAACCTTTTGACCTTTCACGGTAATATCTTTTGTAATTAGGACAATTCTTGGTTACCTTTAATAAAAATAATGATAATGTCAAAATTTAGCAATTACAATCACATGTATATGTCTAAAGTATCACATTCAACAAACCTGCGCATTCTTTATAAAATCATGAGCTTTCTTGATAGTTTCACTAAATTCTTGGGTAAGGCCGGTTGAGCAGTAGGCCTGAACTATAAGGGCAGTATCCCAGCACTGGCTACCAACGTACACCTAGTTATTCGAATAGAACAACATAAATAATTCACATATATAGAATACAAAGACAACCACATATCAGAAGGAACAACATATATTTCTATTAAAACATTATTTCATGAGAATACTTTTTATGAAGCCACACATTACTGAATAAAGTTTTGGTGACTCAGTTTTTCTGATGTCCATAAAAAAAAGTATCATAAAATAAACTCATATAGCTTCACATCATAAAATTTATTTTCTTCCATTTTTACTTTTTTGGCCTAGTTACAACCGGTGGCGGTGCCACCTCCCGGGCAGGTCAGGCGACCGCTTGGGCTCCGCCACTGCCGTACGTCTCCACTACCGATAGCTGTCGACACCTATAAAAATTAGTTGATCACCGAAAAACACTATTAGTCGCCCGGTCTTAATGTCGCCGCTGGCTCCACCACTGATAACAACGATGCGGGCGGTCGTTTAAACAGAACCGTCATAAAAAAAAGAGTTGTCCCATGCGACTGTATTGTGAAACTACCAGTGAAAAACACACTTTTGCTTCGGCTTTTTAAGATATTTGTATATGTAAACACATTAATTAACACGGGCGGTTTTTATCAACCTGTACAATTACGTAGTTTTGCCGACTCTAGACTAATGGCGGTTCTGAAAACACTCATATAAACAAGTGACCAACCATCTGGAAACATGTTTTATGTACCAGTTTGTATTAATAAAGCTATTATTTAGGAGCTGTTAATATAGGAGTATAACTGCACTGATGCACATGTGCGTCGCGAACCATCTGGCGATCGATATCTTACGGCTAAGATCCAAGCGTGGTGATTTTACAAATAACAAGCGTGCAGATTAAAACGTTTGTGTAATTTGTGTTGATTTGATCCGGCGAGGTGTGGCTTTTGATTTGTTCATTTATTGTGGTTTACTTATGATGCATGCAAATAGTTTGTGTAATTTGTGTTGTGGATTGGATGGTGAAACACCTATGAATAATGATTGTCCTTGCTATGGATGGATGATGATTTGTTCTTTCTGTGGATGGATGATGATTTATTCTTGCTGCGATTGATATTTGTAATGGATGGATGATGATATAGATGTGGGAGGATGGACCGGCTCGATGCATCGGCTTGATTCGAGGCGATGCATCGAACCGATTTTTTTTTTTGATTCGTGGAACCTCAAAGGCGTCGGTTCCTAAACCGGCACCTATTTCTCTTCACATTAATGTTGGCCTTTATGGTGCCGGTTGGGAAAACCGGCACCTAAGGGGGGTTTCCTAACCGGCACCAATTAGGGTTTCTGTTGTAGTGAATAAAAATACCACATGTAACGGTTTGTTGTAAGCCGGCACATATGAGCAGAACATGCTTATAACAATACGTTCCCTAAGTTGTATATGGTCAATTTTCAGAGTATAAAACAAGTATAAGTTTAACCTTTGACTTCATTCCATCTTCTGCAAGCCATAGGAAATCATGAATCCTTGGAAGGTGTCGTCTGAATGCATTGGAGTTCGGATTTTCTATCCAGCAGCAAATCATATTTAATACCTAGCCACAAGACAACACAGGAGTGTGAAATGATTTTCAATTCAAGTTATTTAAACTTTAAGGCAAAGATATATACTTCAAAAGCAATTAGATGTGATGACTCAACGGAAAATCTAATAAAAGCTATCAAGAAGACACAACATGTCAGCACCCAAGCATGCATCAATATTGCTGACTTATGTGTGTGTCGAACTGTCTATACACCATTAGCTCTTATCGTGTTACTTTTCGCTTGAACATACTAGCTGTGTGGTAAAAGAAAACTGGTGGTGTGTAGTGGGCTGTTGTGGAAGTTTTGCATGATGAGCATATCCGACAAAGGGGCTGTAGTGGGATTAGTAATAGCTAGTAGATAGACGGATTAGATAAGTTGTTGTCATCATATGACACACAGAATTCAACAATTGGACCGTCGGGTTAACATTTTTATGCAAAAAACCAATGAATGTTTTGGTCGGTGCTATCCATAAGTGGGTCTGTCCAACTGCTTTGCGCCTTTAAATACCAAAGTGCTAGCGCTATTCTTATTATTCCCCCTAGCACTTTCCTGCTGTGAGCCACGGCCTCTACATTCTCCCCTAATGTGCCTGATGCGCCAGCTAGAATGGAACAAGCCTTTGTTATTCCTCTTCCTTTCCGAACTCATATCTCTCATTTTTTGCGCGCATGCTTTTCAAACTACTAAACGGTACGTTTTTTGCAAAAAAAATTCCATAGAAAAGTTATCTTAAAAATTAGATTAATCTATTTTTCAAGTATTTTAGGCTAATACTTAATTAATCATGTTAAGGAGGCCCATCTTCTTTGTATCTAAGGTACCTGTATACAATCTGGTTACCCATCTTCTTCTTATGTATAGATGTTAAACTGTTGATAGATGAGAAGAGAGATTGTTTCATTAGATTTATTTGACAACTCCAGGATTTACTATGTTTTGAAGATCTCCACGACCAAATAATACAATAAGTTGTGCATGGGTTATTAATTGCAAGAGTTAATAATTCCCAAATAATCAGCCCCTTTAGCACATTATATGGCAAAATATTCCTAAAAATAAGAACAAGTAGACAAAATTATTAAGCTAAATGTGGAAATGTAACTTTAGCTTCAATGGGCAACGACACATTACCTTGTTAATTGGGCATAAACCCACATAATTGCTGTTTTCATCTTCATAGTGAATATGATCCATGAGGTTGGTCAAAGCTCTTTTTCTTAGCTTGTTCATTGGCCACATATTAAATAGTGGTTCCATAAATTTATGTAAAGAAGCCATAGCAATGTTTTGGAACCACGAAGGAGGATAAATAATGTCGTCCTATAGTGAAATTGAGTGAAAAATATCTTATATAATGATTGCAGTAAACTTTTGTGCAAAGCAGCAGTATAATCAAGTTATTGATAATCATGCTAATATCATCGACAACTGACAATTAATCTTTTCTCCTACCTATAGACATAAAAATAATAAATAAACATCTACTTTCAAGGACATATTAATCCTCTGGTATAATATACTGATGAAATTTTTAATAAAAAAATCAGAAACAAGCGTTAGAGCTACTCCTTAAACTCTGAAAATTGTGTTGTTGTTTAAGTAAAAGACATACTTAAAATGGAAACCCTTTAATTTTTCCAGACAAACTCCGACCATTCTCAAGTGGAAACAACAAAGGTAAGATATTTCCTGGCACTAATATTAATTTTTTTTATGGTGGATCAGAAAGAAATCAAAGCGTTTGGGCTATATATCCATTGTCACATTTTCACGATTCATAGTACAATATCACCCACTATCATAAATTCCATCATCATTGATGGTCTACTCTCTTGGAAAAACAAACTAGAGTTTTTAGGGGCGTTAGGCTAATAGACAAGCCCACAACCAGCCCAATATATCACATTGGGATGGATTGTATCTCTATTTGGTTAAGCAGTGAATCATAATTAGTCTAATTAAGGTCTCCTATTCAACCTATATTCTCATCTCTTCCCAACTAAGCCAATGCCATCTGGCTAACCACCCGAATTTATTCCATAGGGCCTACCCATTAATAATCATCCTCAATTTCTAGCATTTGTAATTGGTTTCATAGATACGGTTATTGCACAATAGTAGTGGCTCCCATATTTTTTATTAGTAAATGACTTGTGTTTCATGATATGTTTTGTCCTTCTTGTGTTATATTTGACCATCTAGAAATGCATGAAGATCAAGGTAGTTCGTCAGCAACATAGACATAACTCTAACTTATGGGTCAGTTTGCCATTTGTATCCATATTCA
This sequence comes from Oryza glaberrima, assembly GCF_000147395.1. Lineage (NCBI taxonomy): Eukaryota > Viridiplantae > Streptophyta > Magnoliopsida > Poales > Poaceae > Oryza > Oryza glaberrima. The sequence continues at coordinate 9,772,887 of NC_068336.1, forward strand.
ATAAATGTGTCCTTTTCCTAGTAAAAAACACGTTTATAGTTTTAAGTTTGTCGGTGTATAAAATATAGAATACTTGCACGGCGTTGGGAAACACTATTTAATTGTATAGAATTCTTTTACTTATGTAGGAAGGATACCCCCGTTTAGGAAAAAAACAATCCAATCATAATAAGGAAATCAAGACTCGTGAAATCACTTGGACTACAAAAGACCTACTCAGACAAGCCCAGGAGGGAGCAGGACAATCGATCAATCAACACAAGACAAGCCACAACCTAATTGGGGCCTGCTGAGATCAAGTCCATGGTCTACCATGAACCTAAGATGTCCAGCATCCAACCATCCAACCATGATCTTGACAGTCTACCCACAAGACTAGGAAATAGGCCTTGGATAGACAAAATAATATCTGTGTTGTAGTCATACTTTCCATATATATAAATAAACAAACTGTACACCCAGTTGATCCGATGTAGTGTCATTACATTGAGGATGGCCAGAGAATGTATAAAAATCCTTCTTAGTCTGATCGGTATGCCGATCAGAGAGACGGCGCACAAACAGGACACAAGCATATAAGTTTCTTAATGTCACAGTTTATTTTCATGTCACGGTTATAAATAGAAGCTACATTCAAAACTACACACAGATATGTTACAAAGTTCCCACTATATTATAATGGCATTCAAACGTAGTTTTAGATTTTGCAATTATTTGAATATAGTTACATACAGTGCCATAGTTGTAATGCTTAAAAAGATTGTAACAAACCTTGCAACAAGAAATGCGAGCATTGTTCCAATTGATCTTGTTGTATGGTACATCATAGAGCTCTTCTCTTAGTGCCAGTATAGTTGGAGTTATTGGCCCAATAAATCTTTTTGCATATATATAAGACATTGGCATATAAACCATCCGGCAAAAGCACCAAAATCTTCCTGGAAACGAGAAACTTTACTTAAATTTGCTGGTATACATATTCAATGTGTGAAAAACTATACACGGGAGTGAACAGATGCACTATATGTATGTATATTTAGTGTGGGCATTGGTAGGCGGTATATATAGAGCTCAAGGTGTCCGGTGTGGAGACAAGAAAGAGGACCAAATAGAAAAGTCACCAACACAAATCACTGCTACTTCCGTACAATCTAACATCCCCCATAATTGGAGCATGAGCAATACTGATGCTTAAATTGTAGTCGATATCAATGACAGTTCGAGGTTGATAGTCATTTGGCCTAGTCGAGGTAGTTGAAGGCAAACAGGATCTGGATATGTGGAAATACACTGATATTGATTAATCCTAGCATTTTGTCCCATCAACTGCCAAATACTCTAAATAATGTATCCATCATTTACATGGACATATTCATTTGCGATTGCAAAAAATAGTGTTAAGAAATATCATATATATATATATATATATATATATATATATATATATATATATATATATATATATATATATATATTCCAACGATCAAATGCCAAGTTATACTGTGGATATACCTGGATGAATGGGAAGAAAATGTGGAAGCAACCATAGTTCTGGAATAATTGGATTGTTCCCTGACCAATCGTAAACACCAATTACCTTAGGTAAACATAAGAGATTTCATTGCATTAGAACAAAACGACAGGATATAACAAACGTAGGTCAAGCTTAATATATAGCACTGTCATATATTATATATTTTAGGAAAGTGAGCAATAAACAAGCAAACTTATAAGAACTTATGCTAAACAAGAAAAATCCTATGTACTTAGTTAAGTTTAAAGTTTCTATCTACTTTGTGTTTGAGAGGTTATAAACTATGTTTCATTGTCATTATTCTGTTTCACTTGAATGCATACCGAGAGATATATCTTTGCCCATTGTGGTGCTACAGTTGCACTGCCATGAGACAGAATCCAGGCACGCCCTTTTGATAATCCATCATTGTGTTCATCCAGTACCTCCCCTAAGAGCCTTAAGGTAGCATAGTTAACACATGAGCCAAACATGGAGCTTGGGCCTAAAGTATGTGTACTCCAACCCCCATCTTCGTTCTATAGCAATTTTTTCATTGTTAGAAATATTTGTTATATTAAATGTTTTGTTTAAATAAATCATGAGAAAAAATAGACATGCCTGAATGTTGTAGATGTAGCGGCATATCTCACGTATATGCTCAGATGATAAGACATCGTTTAGTGACTTAGTCACATGTAAGGCAAATATCTGTGGAGATATTAAAAACATGTAATATATACTGCGGAAATGGTCATTTGATCAGTAACACCAAAATTCATCATTATTATGATGTAATACTTAATTATTTTCAGTATTATTGTTATTTGCCCTTTGGGAAATGAAATTTCAAAACACGTTGAACCATAATAAATCCAGATTGTGCACAAGGGAAAGCTCACAAATAATTAAGGGCTGATTATTTTGAATCATATATAGTACATTATTTGCCTAAGAAACTGATGTTAGTCTTTGACTAACACTAAATCGCTTCATAATCACCCTTGATGAAGAGACTAACACTTTGATGGTCTATTCAGCCACAATCATGGTAGTATTTCTCTGTTTTGCTGCATATACAAGTACTTTGTGTAAATGGTGAATTGCTTTGCTGCGGGATGAATTTAGCACTACATGATGTTTCATATTGTCCAAAGAAGTCCATGCCATGCCATGTTATCCATGTCTTGAATCACAGAAATGGAAAAGCATAGGAATAGAAAAAACATAGGTTTGATCGGAATGTAAGTGTAAAAAAAATTGCAAAACATAGAGAAAACGTAAAACTAACCGTTTTATTGGACAACAGGAGAAACACAAGAATTAGATGAGAGAGATAGAATCAAAGGAAAATTCTCAAGAGGTTAGATAGCTTGCTAACTTTCTCCAAAATGACCGTAGGACTAATTTTAAGGATATGATATAATTCAATTCTATGTTACAAAGACATTCGTAGAAATTTTTTTTCTATAGGATTGAATCATCCAAACGGCCTAATTTCTCATACACAAATCAATGGGGCCCTAAGAGTAAATTACCCATTATACCCTCACCCATACTATAGAAAATTCGAATAGAAGGATTATATATTGTGTATGCTTACTACAATATGGTTTGTTCATATTTTTACCTTTTTTTCTTTTTAAGGCTATTATATATAAGGGAAAAATTAATATTTCAAATATAACCACACGTGTTTGGATGGCATGGCATGGCAACGTGGTGTTTTTATGAGTCTTGGGACATATATAGCCTCAAACTAAGAGGGCTTCTTTTGTCAATATAAAATGTCTAAATTAAATTGACCCCATGATAAGAATTTAAGGATTGTATTAACTATTCACCCTCGTGTAAAGCAAATCATACTAGTCCATGACATTTTATATTGTCTAAACAAGTCATCGAAGTTTACCATGCGATTTAATATAGTCCCTGTACATAAGAACATGATATTTAGCCATGTCACGTCATCCACACGCATGCACACTTAAAACTAAACAACCCATTGAAAAAAAAAGGAAAGAAAGAAGAAATGAAATACAAACAGAGCGAATATCATATTGTGTCTGCTTACTACGGTCTGTTTTGTTTGTTTGTTTTCACCATTTATATTTTATTTTTAACCGTATTTATCAGGGTAGAATAAATATTTCCATTTTAACCATGCCTGCGAGGATGACATGGCATGACGATGTGGCTTTTTTTTATGGATATAGGGATTATATTTAGTCACGTTACAAACTTTGAGCATTTATATGAACAATATAAAAGTCATTGACAAAATTGACCCTGCCAGGAAAGTTTGAGTACAATATTGGCTATTTACCCTCTTGTAAAATAAATTTGTAGCGTGTAGCTCATCTCCTTTATGGTGCAAATTTTAAATAACCTAATTCCATTTAAATAAAAAAAATCATACCATGAGCGGCAGAATGAACAAAATCCCGCTGTAACCACCAGGCCAATACCCATCTGGTGCTTGCAAAGAGGAATATTGATCAAGAACACGTCTCAAAGACGTTAATAGAACTTCTTCTGTGACTTCTGAACTGTCTTTAAGATTGCTTACTTCATGTTTACTGTAAACTTGGTTCTCTTTTGCAAACTGCAAGAATGATATATTGGTAAGACTAGATTGGAAACACTTTTGTAGGAGTTTAAAGAGTTATAAACAGTACATTTCATCGATCAATGGGACAGTAAGCAAAAAGTGAACAATAGTAAGGCCCTGTTTAGGTCCCACCCCAAAATTTTTCACCCTATCATATCGAACGTTTGAACACCTGCATGATTTAGACAAACCAGCTACCACTTCATCTATGAGAGATACCATCCACTTATACTTCAAATACAATTTTCTCTTAAACTACTCATCCGATCTACGATCCGATTACACTGTTGTGTTCGTAACAATTAAATCTTTATAACAAGATCTCACATGATTATATTTTGATGAAAAAAATATAAATTACTTTAATAATATATCTAAATTACTTTTAGATTTCACTAAATTACTTCTTAGACATATAAAAGTAAATTCAATAAAGTCTAAAAGTAATTTACATATATTAATTATAGAAGTAACTTATAACAAAAAGAAAGCAACTTTAATGAATGCCTTTTTTCATTGGACGCAACTACACAGCTAGTGGTAGCTAGTTTGTACTCCATCTAATATCTCCTTTTAACTTGAAAAATGTAATAGTATGTATCTTTTAAATCACATGTTGTTTTTAAGATCTATTTGCATCACTGTATCCCCACTCAAAATATATGACAAAACGAGATTCATATTGAATATATTCAAACATTTTATTAATTTAAAAGTAATTTATTACATGCATGTTAGAAAGTAACTTCCATGTTATTAGGAAGTAACTGTTACATCTTATACATGGTTGATTCTTATTAGTTATTCCATCAATGTTATTTACATTCCATTAAAGGTTTTATCTTCTTTTCTCATTCTAGATGAAAAAAATGAAAGGAAAAAACTATCGATGATTAAACAGATTTATAGAGTTATTTTGAACCATGCAAAAGTTACTTCCAATTAATATTGAAGTTACTTTTAAAAATTGTTAAACTTACGTGTGTTGATCTATGCTGATTAAATTTAATTTCTAGATAGATTCATATTTTTATCCCTACAAAAAATTTACTTCTAATGTCGTACACTTCTAATGTCGTGACAAAGTTACTTTCGTTTTGCTTTAAGTTACTTTTATAATATATGTAAATTACTTTTAGGCTTTATTGAATTTACTTTTATATGTCTGTTGACGCTCCTTAAATCATAATATTTGACCATCAATACCTGCATATAATGAAATAAAATATGGTATCCAACGTGGTGGTAGGGTTTATTACTAATCATTTCTACTAGTGTTGGTGAAATATGTGTATGTAGGTGATTTGAGGAGAAAACATATCCCTCATGCGACAAAATACACCTCCGCGCATTCAGCACGCGTTTCCACGGATTGGAGGCCCAATAAGTCAATGAAAACAATTTAGAATTGGGGCAAAAAATAGTGCAGGCTGTTGGGGGCCATTAAGCGACTTACCGACCAAAGGAGAGGCTGAGAGGACGGTTTTTGGGTTCAGCCGAACCCTTCCTGGCGCCTCCCGCCATCTGCTTTCACGTGGATGGCTCGGATTTCTCCCCTAAGGCGGGTTGGAGGGTGTTTGGAGCATATATGCCCGTGCTTCGCTACGGTGTTTTTAACTGCAGTTATTTTCACACTGCTTTGGTACTTTTACTCGCTAGAAAAAGTCTCAACTGATAGAGAGAAATACAGTAGCTCATAATAAAGGGAGATAAAAAAGACAAAGCTGGTTTGATTTTCACCTTTACACGGTGTGAGTCAACATGGACTCTGAAGATATGGGTAGATCTACGGGTGGCTCAAAAGCACGATCAACCAGGGAATCAGCGAGCAACCTTAGACCAATCGACGGAGCATGGTAGGTAGCAATCGCGTCTAGCCATCCACTTTCCTTCCGCGACAGCGGGTACCATCACTCCGTGCTGTTATTATTTCAGCATTTCTTATTTTTAATTCTGGATTTTTGTTATTTCTAATAGTAATTTTATATGAACTCTAAACTCATATTTCAATATTCTTTATTTTTAAATTCAGAATTTTAGTTATTTATAAATTATATTTCTATATGGATTCTAGATTCTTTTTCCAATATTTTTTTAAAAAAATTAAAAACCGGTACCTACAATATAATATAAGTGTCTAGAAAACAAAAAAAAAACGAGCCGAGCCTTATCCAGTCCCTCTCTCACTCTCGTCCCCTCTCTCTCTCTCGATCCTCGATCCATGCCGGCGGATCCCTCCGCCCTATCTCGCCTCCCTCGCCGGCGGACACTCCCTCTGCCCCATTTCGCCTCCCTCGCGCGACAAATCTGCCGGTGGCAGCGGCGTCAGCGGCAGCCGCGGGTGGATCCAGCGATGGTGGCGGCGGCCGCGGGCGGATCCGGCGGCGGCGGCTCCCTCCGTCCCCTCTTGCCTTCCTCCTGCGGCAGATCCGGCTGTGGTGGCAGCGTCGGCGGCGTCCGCGGGTGGATCCGTCGGCGGTGGCAGTGACCGCGGGCGGTTCCGGCAGCGGCGGCTCCCTCCACCACCTCTCTTCTCCCTCCGGCGGCAGTGGTGGCATCGGCGACGGTTGTGACGGCCCGAGGACGGATCCAGCGGTAGGCGTGATGTATGTATGATGTTCTTGCATGATTATGTGTGGTTTTGTGATGATCGAGGTTGATTTTGGTTGATTTTTGGGACAAAAAGTGGTTGATTTTTTTTATCCGATTCTAAGAGTGATTGGGATTCGGGGGGTAGGGGGTGCGAGCGTGTGAAGGTGCACCGCGATGGACAAAGGCGGCCTTCGTACGTCTTATAATGAACAGAAAATTACCAATCTTAAGATTAAGATTATGAGCATTGGCTCGATTCGAGGACATACAATGATTTATTTTTATTTTTGGATTGGATTAGATGGATCTGGAATCCTGGAACATGGTAGAAAGAAAAATTTGATGATTTATTTTTATTTTTGGACTGGAAAACAAAATCGTGATGATTTATATTTATTTTTGATTGGATTAGATGAATCTGGAATCCTGGAACACACGAACGAAACTGACATGTGACGATCGGAAAATTACTAATCATTTAATTATTATTATTATTAAGATAGAAAAAAAATGTTCGTACGATGCAATGGGAATCCCTTAATTTATCATTCTAAATCGTATATTAGGTGCTCGGAGACGCTTTGCTGCGGACTTAGACGGTTTGTGCGGTTTTTATTATTCTTCTCATTCAATTTCTCTTCCTCTACATTCTACATCCGGTTGAATTTTGTATGCGATGTATGGCGCGTGTGGGAATGGAGGGCTCGATTCCGATTGGGATTTTGGGAGAGGGGGTTGCGACGGACAAAAATTGGCGTACGTTCAAGGTGATGAATGGAAAAATACTAATTAATTTTTAATTAGTTAAGACTTCTTTGAAAGTTGAGAGTCTACCGCACGCACGTACTAATACATCTGAAAAAGACATAGGAATTTATATAAACATGTTTAAGTCAAATTTCAATCTTTCACTGTCAACATCTATAAAATTTACATCAAAGTTACATATATAAATATAGTATTATTATGATGTAATTATGCCAAGTTATTATATATAAATATGTAATTACACTACTGTAACTATGTAGTAGGAGTAGCTATATAGTATAATTATGCTGTAATTTAAGCCAAACAAATCATGTGTATAAAAGACCGGCTAGTGCTAGATTAGCATGCATGATGCATGTAGGAGCACAATATTAGGTGCAGCTGCAGTCGGTTTTGCCGGACTTCAGATAGCTGCATGCAGGAAATTAGGACTCTTCGCGAGAAAAAAAAACCGGATGGAAGCACGTATCTAAACACAGATCAACGGCTAGAGCGGATGGTCTGAGCGTAGAGAGCACGTATCTAAACACAGATCAACGTATCTAAACCGGATGGAAACACGTATCTAAACACAAAAAAAAACGGATGGTCAGAGCGGAGAGAGCGGCACGCCTTATCTCCTCCCCTCGATTCCTCCGCCCGCTCCCATTATCTCATCCCCTCCGCCCGCCCGCTTTCTCCTCTGCTGTGCGAGTCTGGCGACGCTCTCCTTATCCTCCCCAACCCCTGGCGCCGCTCCCCTCTCCTCCGTCGCTCCCCTTCCTCCCCTCCACGCAGGCCGCCTCTCTCCCCATCGGCGGCGGCCGCGCCACTCCCCCACCGGCGCACCTCTCCGCGCCCCTCCCCAACCGGCGACGCCTCTCAACGCCCCCCGGCCTTCCCCACCGAGCAGCGGCAGCGGCGACGGCGCCCTTCCTCCCGTGAGAGGCGGTGACGGCGGCAGCGGCGCCCTGCCCTCGCGGCGAGCGGCGGCGGCGGCGCGGCGATGGTGGCGCCGCTTCTTCTCCCCACCGCCGGCTCCTTCTCTCCTCGTCAGGCGGTGGCCGCCGCACCGCTCTCTCGCCAGATCCGGCGGGCCGACGGCGAGGTGATGAGGAGCAGCGCGCTGCGGCCTCCGGTCCGGCTCGCCCCTTCCTCTCCTCTCGGCATCTCGTGTTAATATTTTGGATGTTTTTTTTTTGATGATTCCGATTTAGATTTGGAGTGGGATTTTGTGTTTGATTTGGATTGTGATGATTTGAGATTTCGAGATAAATGTGGGATTCTATTTGTGTGATGACGGAATTCCGACTGGGATTTGTGCCGGGGGGTGTGACCGACGAAAATCACCGCACGGAGGGGTGACGATTGGAAAAATACGAATCTTTTAATTAGTTAATATATATATATATATATATATATATATATATATATATAAAGCTGAGAAACATAGCCATTGTTTTTTTTATAAAGCTTCACCGATGCTGATATCTCAGATTTTTTTTCAGCTTTCCAAGTCTACCCCTAGCTAGATTTTTGTTCTCATTAAAAAAAGTCAACACTATCTTTTCTTCTCAATGCTGATTTAATTATATTTTTCCATGCAAACATGGTTAGCTTGTCAACCGATTGCTAACTAAAACGGTTCATAAAGCACAAAATCAATATGTTTCCATAATATTGTTTTCACAAATTTGCACCCCATAGTCCATATATACTTGTTCTCATAATACTGTTTTTAACACCCCCTTTTTATTTGACTGTCATGCACTAAGTATTTAACAATTTATTTATTGGTAGATATGATGTGCAGTTTTTCTTAACGACCAAGAGATAACATGATTGTTTCCTTTTGACTCATACCGTGCATATTACCCAATAGGATTTGTCAATGATATCTATATATGACACGCATTTTATATCTCTAAGCACATTTTTTTCCTCAACTTTACATCTGGCATCTTGCCAAAAAAAAAAGATACTCAGTCCCAAAAAGACAAATGCTATACCGTTTATATCTGGCATAGTGAACAAAAAAAGATATGCAGTCCCAAAATGACAAATCTACCATGTTTAATTCATCAAACATACTAAGAGAATATGCCGTTTAGCTAATCACAAATCTCGGACAAACATGTGAAATTAAAAGGGCCACGCATATAAAATACAAGTCTAGAAAAATAATGGCAATATCAGTGTATCCGCAAGAAACATGAAAACTACATGAACTAGGGATTTTTACATTTGAAAAAAAATTATGACATCAATATAGGATGTTGGAACAGCCGGAAGGAGGGGATTATATTATATTATATTATATTATAATATATTATATATATATATATATATACTCTCTATGGTGCCCGGTGGTGCCCGGGCTCCATGATTCAAATTGAGTAAATACTCAATTTAAATGAGTATAAATTTTTTTTAAATATTTAGGTATTAACATTAATTACTTTACTAACTAGTTGGAACAAGTTCGAACTGAATTTAACTAGTTGGAACTGAATTTATACATGTTTTTGTTAGATTTTGATTCTAAGTAGTAAAAAGTACGAATTACACCTTCAAATTATCGTGGTCGTCCGAATTATCCCCTGAACCACAAAACCGGACATTCTTCACCCTCAACTATGTAAACCGGACAAATTATCCCCCTCGATCCAATCCGCGGTGGTTTTAGTCAAAGTGGTGTACGCGTGGCAGTCCAGTCAGTATTCTATTTATTAAAAAATGTAGGACCCACCTGTCTTCCTCTTCTCTCTCTCACTCTGTCTCACTCTTCCTCTCTCTCACACAGGTCGGCGGAGACGGGCCGGCGGCAGCGGGCGACGAGCCTCGTCCTGGAGCGCCACTGCGTCCTGCCGCACGCGCCGCAAATGTGGATGTGGGGTCGGTGGAGCAGAGCAGGGAGACGAGCCGAGGGAGCTCGCCGCGCGCGTCTGCGTCGGCTTCGACCTGAACATGCCTTCAATATTACTCCAGCTCTGTTTTACCTGCTTGCTTGGAAGCAATCCCTGCACCCTGCTTCTGCATCAGATCACCGACAGTTCACGCAGCTAACTGATGCTGTGTGCTGCTGGTGCTTGTATCGTCCTCGGACAGGAAGCAATGCAGCCTTGCCGCCGGAGCAGGGGAAGGAGAAGGCGGCGGCTCCAGCTCCAGGCAGAGCATCTCGGACTGGAGCACGGCGCAGTAGTGGCCGAACGTCTCCAGCGGCACGTTCAGGTCGAAACCGACGCCGAGCGGGCTGCGGATGGCGGCCACGAGCCCGTTCAGCGGCGCCGGCGAGGCGGACGCGGACGCGACCAGCACGCCGACGGCGCGCCCCATCAGCACCAGCCCGATGAGCACGTCCTCTTTGAAGCGGACCAGCTTGAAGCGGACCAGCGCTAGCACCGCCACCGGCGCGCCCGACTACCTCCCCCACACCCGCCTCCGCCGCGAGGTCCACTCGGCGCGCTACGACGCTGGCCGCGCGCAGTGGCTCGTCGACGCCGTCGACCTCGTCACGGAATGCGCGGAGCGATACGCGGTGAGGCACCTCGTCGCCGCCGCGGGCGAGAACGACGAGAGGGTGGTGCCCGGGATGGACACATTCCCCGGGAAGGTCGTCCACTCCGCCGACTACCGTTCGGCCGGCGCGTTCAAGGGGAAGTTCGTGCTCGTCGTTGGCCCATCCGCACGCCAAGGACTGCCCGTCCGTTCCACGAGCGCCGCCGCCGCCCGCACGCCGACCACCATGCGCGCTTTGTGCCGCCTCTCCGCCATGGCCGCCACCGCCGCCTGAGCGTCGTCCTCATCGTCATCCACCACTCATTCGTCAACATCCTCGTCGTCGTCCTCCTCATCACCTGCCACCGCCGCTCCGTGTTCTCCGCCGCCGCCGACCCGTGAGTGAGAGAGAGAGGAAGAGTGAGACAGAGAGTGAGAGAGAGAGAGAAGAGAGAGGAAGAGTGAGAGAGAGAGGAAGACATGTGGGTCCTACAGGTTTTTAATAAATAGAATGTTGACTGGACTGCGACGCGTACGCCACGTAAACCAAAACCACCGCGGATTGGGTCGAGAGGGGGTAATTCGTCCGGTTTGCATAGTTGGGGGTGAAGAATGTCTGGTTTTGTAGTTCAGGGGGTAATCCGGACGGCCGCGATAGTTCGAGGGTGTAATTCGTACTTTTTCCTTCTAGGTATATAGCATCCAAACATAGAATTAGTTAGGTATGTAATATTGGATTGTGAAATAAAGTTAAATTTGAGTTGTTTTGTTGCTAGGTATATGTATGAACCGAATACTTATAACTAGGTATATACTCACAATTTGAAAATTTTGAAAAATCTGGGCGAATTTGTGTATTTCATACCATGATGCTCAGGCACCATGGTGTCCCATATGAGTGTCCTATACGTGTGTGTGAATGCATTGGTTAGACTACAAAAGACCATGCATGTCAGTCCACTTTGTTGATATTTGTTAATTTCAATGTACCAATTACTAAAGTTTAGAAACCTAAAACGTGTCAAAAGTAGTTAAAACGGCCCTTCAATTTATTTCAGAGGGGAAGAAATGCAAAGTTTTTTCAACTGTACGTAGTTTTTACTATGAGTTTTCCACTAATCAATTGACAGATCTTTTAGATTAATGTATTAACGTATGGTGCCTCCTTAGTAGTTAGTATAGAGATATCCTAATTAATTTAGATACTTTAAAGTTTAAACCAAATATTATTGAAGAATACACACGTACGTTCTGATTGTTTAAATACTAAAAAAAACGAAAGTACTGCTTTGCACAAAGCACAATGCTACCTTGGTCGATTAATTTGTTATAGTTGCGTGCCATTGACAATAATTAAGTTATAGTTGGCATCGTGACTAAATGCTCTGAACAAAGATATGGTTTCGACAGGATTAGCTTAGAATCCACATCGATATTTTGGGGCTCGCACTTGACCAATTATACACATGTAGGTTTATTCGGTCAGATATTTTCTGTTAGTTTTTATTAAATCGTATAGGATTCTAATTAATCTAGCCCTGTGGTGATATATCTACGACTTTGATATTATGACATATCTAATCAACAGTCATGTGTATGATTAACAACGACTGTGATATTATGACCTATCAAATCAAATGTCGACATATGTTCTGACTAACGTGAGAACTCATATAAACTCTCCAATTATTTATAATTGCTTTGACTCATGGTGCGCGGATAAATCTCAGATGTCCTCTTTTTAAATCATACAATAGTTTTTATATTTTCACTGCTCATAATTAAGGTCTGCACTCTATATTAACACCAACGCGAGAAATTAAAGAAAGGAAGTAGCTATGCGTCCGACAGATTCGTACGACATGCATCCGAATGCTGCTTGCATTGGTCCGCTGGAGGGAAACCAAAGACGGTGATCGGTGTACATGGTATGATCGGACGCAGGTCGTACGAATCCGTCTTACATATAGCAGTGCTATTAAAGAAAACAGGAAAGCAAGTAGAGACAAACTGAAACTGATGGATGCAAGCAGTGTTAAACCATATAGTAGTATATACGTTCCTGCATCCTCATCAGGAGGTCGCTGCACTCCTTCTGTGTGAAGCGGTTGCGGGTGAAGTCGCGGCGGAGCCTCTCGACCACGGCGTGCTCCTCCGGCGAGCCGCCGTTGGGGTCGAACTCCCACGTCTCCCGGCCGAGGAAGCCGTTGCTGGAGCGGAGCAGTGGGTTGCTTGCCCCCTCACCAAACTTTAGCTTCCACATCGTATATTGTTTAGCTTCCTGTTGGTGAACTGAAAATGGAGCTCAAACCAGTGGTTATTTATAATATAAGAGGCTAGGATGCATCCGTGCCACCTACTACTTCGTCCAAAAAAAAATCCTGGAATTTTTTTGGACGAAGGGGGTAACACTAGTACAGATCCTTCTTTCTGTGACGGGCTCTAATATGCTTAGAAATAGCGGGCCGTCACAAGAAAGTCATCTCAATCGGGCCAAAAAGTGTCCAATTGAGATATGGTCGCACAGACATGTTAGATGGGCATAAAACTTAAGCGTGTCACGGATGACACCTATCAGTGACGGGCCACAACTTTAGGCCCAATTGAGATAACATTCCATATCTCAAACGGGGCTCAAGTTGTGACGTGCACCAACTTGAGGCCCGTCACAAATGACCATCATCTGTGACGTGCACCAACTTGAGGCCCGTTTGAGATAACAACTAGGCCCGTCACAGATGACTCATCAGTGACGGGCTATATACTTAATCTCTATCGGGCATTAACTAAATCCCGTCACCGACGACTATTTTTCCATTTTTCATATGAAATGTTTATATTTTTAAGTTGACTATAGCAAAATAATTTAGTGCAGTATAATAATTCATTTTATAAGTCAAAATAATTTTACGGGTAGTAAATGATTTCAAATGAAAAAAATGTCAACAATAAAGTTGTATAACTTGTCAAGATTTACAACTTTTAGTTTGGTCATTTTTCAATATAATATTTTTTTAAACAGTTTGAATTTGAATTTAAAAATATGACAACTTCAAACAATATTTTCAAATACTAAATGATTTCAATTGAAAAAGTCGTCAACAACAAAGTTGAATAACTCATCAAGATCTAAAACTTTTATTTTTGTTATTTCTTCATCCGACGAAATGTTAGTAATATTATTCATAAATTTTACATATATGTGTTATAGTTTATAAAACCAGATAAGAGATATGTCAATTTTGTGAACAATGTTACTATCACTTTGTCGTATGAAGAAATGACCAAAATAAAAGTTTTAGATCTTGATGAGTTATTCAACTTTGTTGTTGATGACTTTTTCAATTGAAATCATTTAGTATTTGAAAATATCGTTTGAAGTTGTCATATTTTCAAATTCAAATTCAAACGGTTCAAAAAATGTTATATAGAAAAATGACCAAAATAAAAGTTATAGATTTTAATAAGTTATACAACTTTTTTGTTGATGACTTTTTCAGTTGAAGTCGTTCACTGATCTAAAATTCTATTTGAACTTTTCAAACTTTGAATTTCAAATTTCAAATTTTTTAAATAGAGTCAGATGGAGAAATGACCAAAATAAAAATTTTGCACCACGATGAGTTCTACAACTTTGGTTTTTGTGACTTTTCCATTTGAAATCATTTAATAACCCCAATTTGACATCTTGGCCTAGGGAATAATAGGATTAATAGAATACTCATACCAACATGTTACAACTACTTTTCCGGAAGCCAATCTCCAAAGAACTTTGACGTTAAGTGTGCTTGGTCTGGAGCAATTTCGGTGACCGACCGGGAAGTTTGAACTTCCCGCGTGGGAGCACACGAGTGAGGGTTAGCCAAAAAATAAAATTTATTATTTTTGGATTATAGTCATCTGTGACGGGCATTAACTTATGCTATCTGTGACGGGCTATAGTTAATGCCCGTCACAGATAAGGGTCATCTGTGACGGGCGCTAGTTGTGGCCCGATTGAGATAGGTCATCTGTGATGGGCTATAGTTTGACTGGTCGTCTGGGTCAAAGCTATCGGTGACGGGCTTTACTTAGGGCCCGATTGAGATAGAATCATCCGTGACGGCCGTTTGCCCGATTGAGATAGCTCTTCACATCAGTGACTTCTAGCCTGTGACGGACGCCATGCCCGATTAAGATGGGGCTTACCGCCCGATTGAGATGAGGGTATCCGTTCTAGTGTAAGTACCTAACAGTATTGACTAATCATTATCTTATGAGGTTTGCTAGAGAACGGGATACTTTACAGAGGCTAGGGTATCAGCTTCCTCCTCGTAAGTCTAGCATCATCCCCCTCCCCCAACTTCCATGTGCTTGCACCCCCCACGCCTTGAGCTAGTGCCATTAGTGTCGTAGGGAACGATACTGGTCACAACAGCAAGGAACGAGAGTTGAGCCGAGGGGAAGGGAAAAGAGAAGAGGAAGCATTGATAGTTGATACTTTGCAGGTACCAGCCCTAACCTTGATACCTAAGTACCAGATCTGATACGTGTGAGTACCAACCATGATACCCAGGCACCAGGCCTGATATCTACGGGTACCAGGTCTGACACCTAACCATGATATCCAGATACCAGGTACTAGGCCTGATACCTACGGTTATCAGGTCTTACACCTAACCATGATACCCAGGTACCAAGCCTGATACCTATAGGTATCAGGTCTGATACCTAGGTATCAATCGTGATATTTACAGATACCAGGCATAATACGGGGTACCGGGTCTGATACCTAAGTATCAGCCACGATACCACAGGTATCAGGCATGATACCTACGAGTACCAGCTGCTGATGATACATTGTAGACATACCTGCACACAATCAAGCGAGGAGCATGATGGCTCACCATCACGTTGCCCCTTCATCACCATCGACATCGCACGTTGAAGGAGGAGGCTGAGGAGCACACGTTGGGCCTTATCCTCCCAGTTCCCGATGACCTTGCTTCTTCCAAGTTGGCCCCGCCGCCATGAGAGCTAGATCCAGTGGATGTCACCATGCTTCAAAAGCATGAGACGGAGGAGGTGGGCATAGTACTCTAGATTTATTTTTGGGGCTGCTCTATCATCACCATGCCTGCATAGAAGCTCTTTTGTGGAGAGGAGGGGGAGAGGAAAAGGAGGGGCGAAGAAGGAGAGGTGGAAGAGGAGGATAACGAATGATCTGGAAGAGAGAGAAAAAAAGGGTGGGATTGGATGAGAGTAAAACGTTATCCACTTATCCCGTGTCTACGGGATACCGTACAGTAGATTTTCTCTTATCTTATACCAGCCTAGGCAAATTAAATATTTCCATGCACAACATGTGCTCCCGTACGTACTTCTGTCTTCCTGGGCTAGGCTGGGCTGGGCTGGGCTGGGCCCTTCTGACTTGTAAAATCTGAATAATCTATTTCATCTAATTGAAGATTCACTAGTACAGAACTGCTTATATCTGTGACGGAAGGCCTATCTTGTGTCGGGGTCTTGCGAACGGTCACACTATCATCATCTTTAACGGGCCAAAATAAACACCAACAGACATATACTCGTATAGACATTTTCCATATGAATATATTTTGAACTCGTCACCGATGAGACCTATCGGTGAAGGGCATATGTTGCGTCCCGACAAATACTATCTTTGCCGGGCCCAAACCTTTCCCTGTCACCGAAGCGCGCCATCGGTGATGGGCTCTTATTAAGGCCCGATAAAGATGATGATTTAGCCTCGTCACCAATTGTTGTCATCGGTGACGGGGTCAGACTTATGTCTGACAAAGATAACTGTAAACCTATCATAGTTGTTCGTTCGTTGACCGTTACCGATATTTATACACACTATATATACTCCAAAAGTCTAAGGAATGGTTATCCCACTGTTCAAGATTTTGGTGGGTGGTGTTGGGGGCTGATTTTTTTTTTGTTTTTTTCAAAGAAAAACAGAAAATTAAAAAAAGTACATGAAAAATAGTAAACAATTGGCAGAAATTTAGTAATACTTACCTTACAAATTATTATCTAATATTTGTTCACTTTTGTAGTGATAGATCAAAGTTGAATGTATCGGACTGGGCGATATAGCATAGAGTATTGAACTGGCGTTTCAAAATTTATAAACGTCGTTGAGAAGGACATGAAAAGAACAAAGAGCAAATACATGACTTGTCCATGTGTAGATTGCAGAAATGTGAAGATGTTTGATAGCAGAGTGGACGTACACGCTCATCCGATATGTCGAGGATTCATGAAGGGAGTTGGAGGCTTGTCACGAGGACCTTCGACTGAGGCTGCCAAAACTTGATAGGCCCGGGCGAATGCTAGCCGAAGACCATGGTTTTCGCCTTGGGCGAAGTCAACAAGAGAACCCACTAGACGAAGCTGGAGGGATTCACTGTCGTCTACAACGCCTTCGCCACACGACCCAAGAAGCCAAGGGCCTATATGGGCCATCCGCCACTGGGAGGTCCATCATAAAGCCCATTAAGGAGCCCAAGACAAAATAGACACTGTTTACCCTCATAAGTGTCCCTATCATAAGGGTATCCATATAAATTCCCCTATACACATTAACTCTAGGGTGTATGAGCTTGCACAGAGGCTATAAAATAGCCCCCTATTGGCATGTAATGGGGGAATCCTAAAAATTCCTCAAATTAATACATATTGTTTTACTTTCCACTGTGTGAACCACGTCTTTCGACGTACGCAATTATGAATCGACAACAGTTGGCGCAACCATTGATGCCACCCAAGAAATCGGTCAGAGAGAGAGAGAGAGAGAGAGTAGCGCCTAGAAGAAAGGAGGGAGAAGGTGATGTGGAGATAGCTGGCGAAGGACCAGCAAGGACCGAAGCAAAATCAGAGCCACCAAGGGGCGAAGGGGGAGCAGGCCGAAGCTGGTCAAGGAACCAAAGATGCAACCCAAGCGACGACTTCCACCCAAGGAAGCTTAGAAGGCAATGCTTCGGTGGCGCGCATACGATGCAGCCCTGCAGGCCAAGTCAACTTCTTCAGCAAGACCTACTCCTTCTTCGGCTCCCTTGATGGGGACAACCGCGGTTCAAGCTACACAAGCAATACAAGCTTTGACTCACTTAGTGCAGCCCTCTGCAGCTGTACAAGCAGTCCACACTGTGTTTCAAGTGGTGAAACTGACTTCGGCTTTCCAAGTGCATCCCACTGCTCATGCAACGATGGCATCGGTTCATCCAACGGTTGCCCCGATCCTACCTGTCAAACCGATTCAAGCTCAAGCAAATCAGTCTTCGGTGGCTGCTTCATCGACTCTCGAAGCACGGTTCCAGACCTTTCTCTAGCAACTAGGCCAGCCCCACACAATCCCAATTGTATGCCCTTTGGCCTACGCCGTTATGGGACCAAACCAAGCCACGATGGCTGGGCAACCGTTATACCAGCACAAAGCCCGCATTTCGTCTCATGATCCTTTGAAGAACTCTCAAGCCATGTGGCCTGGCTTAGATGATGGAACGTCTTGGCCCCAACTCATGTGCAGGCGATGGCTTTGTCATTCGCACAACCATACCCAGGCCTTTCGCCACAGTACCAGCAAGGCACGGCGTTAAGGGCTGGGGGCGAAAAGAACCTACCTCTAAGCTGGGGGCTGAGGAAACAACCCATCGCTCCTCAGTTCGAGTATCCACTAGCGTCAAAGTATTCGGGGAAACCAATCCGAGCGAAGTCCTGTCGATCTATGAGTTGACTATCAAAGCGGCTCATGGCGAGGAAAACACCAAGGCAAAGGTAATACATCTTGTTCTCGACGGGATTGCCCGATCCTAGTATTTTAACTTGCCTCTAAATAGCATTTACTCATGGGAGCAATTGCGCAATGTTTTTGTCTTGAATTTCTAGTGGACCTACGAGGAGCCAAAAACTCAGCAAGACATGTTCAGCATTCGGCAAAAGCCGGGCGAATCGACAAGGAAGTACGCTAGTCGTGTTTCACAAGCAAGATGTCGAGTGCAAGATATCACCGAGGCCTCCATGATTAATGCCGCTTCGGCTGGCATTTGTCTTGGCAAATTTACAAGAAAAATCACAACGAAAAGAGCCACAGACGGTTGAACACTTGTTCTCTATCATCGACGGCTATGCTTGCAGTGAAGAGGATATGAAGCGAAGGCTCGAGATTCAAGCTAATTACGACAAGGTTGCAGCCGCCGCCGCTCAAGCAAGCTTACAAGAGTCTGAAGTTGGGTCCATGGCAAATCGCCTTATGTAGCCAGCGAGCCAAGCCTCACCCCCAAGGCAAGGCTCAACTCCCCCGACTTGGAAGAAGTTTCGCTTTGAAAGGGGGAAAGCAGTGATGGCGGTCGAAGAGGTTCAAAACCTTTGTAAGGAGTTCGGCGCGAGTGATGCAGGCAACTAAGACCAGTTCCCCCGTAAGAAAGTCAAGAAAGATAGATACTGCATGTATCACGGCAAGTCTTCGCACTCCACGGAGCAATGCCGAAACATTCAGCAACGTGATCAGCCTCAAGCGTCAAGGCCTGTGCATGTAAAAGGCGAAGAGGCGCCACACGAATAGGACAGGAAAGACCACCCTAGGCCGAACAGCGTCAGGAAGGGCCAAGGAGTGTAATTCAAGTCATCACCAGAGCCGATCCACAACTACTTCCGTCGAAGCGCTAGAAGAAAATGCAGGCTTGTGCAATCCACAATATAACTGCAACTTCGATAGCCAAAGGAATGCAAAGTTTTTGGGCTCAAGAAATCTTCTTCGGTCCAACAGACGAGGAGGGTGTGTTTTTTCCTCACCAAGATCCATTGGTGGTGTCGGCTGGGATGACTGGTTGTGAAGTCGGCAAATCTTAGTTGACGGAGGCAGCTCGGTAGATGTGATCTTCGCTGATTCTTACTCCAAGATGGGGCTGCCAGCTCAAGCACATTCTCCGGCACCATCTTTGCTTCATGGTTTTCGGGATGAAGCGGTACAAGTCTCTCGCAAGTTAAGCTGACAGTCACCTTCGGCACTGAGGGGATTAAGTGCGAAGAATTAATCTTGTTCAATGTTGTTGACATCCTGTATAACTACAATGCCATTTTCGGCCACGCCACCTTGAACAAATTCGAAGCTATTGCTCACCACAACTACCTCAAGTCCAAGATGCCTGGCCCAACCGAAGTAATCGATATTAAGGGGCTGTAGCTTTTGGCCACACAAGGTTGCGAAACTACGGCAGTATGCAGAGAGGAACACAATGTTCAAGTGCTAGCAGGGGAAAAAAGCAAGACCTATGCCAAAGTCGTACCCGCAAGGCAACATAATCTATGCCTAAACTTATGAATTTGATCCAAACAAGGTGATCTCTCTTGGGGGTGATCTGGGCGAAGCTGAGACAAGCAACATCTTGGCCGTAATCAAGAACAACAGGGATATTTTCGCATGGGGCCGGTTGAAGTTGGTGGTGTTTGGCCAAATCTCATAATGCACCATCTATTGGTCAAGCCGGATGCTATGCCAAGAAAGCAAAAGCTTCGCAAAATGTCAGTCAATCTCCAAGAGGCCGCAAAGCTGAAGTGTGCAAGCTGCTCAAGATCGGTGTGATCAAAGAAATTGACTACCCTGAACGGCTGGCGAATCCTGTGCTGGTCAGGAAGTCGAATGTCAAATGGCGAATTAAATTCATTGAACTTGAACAACGCATGCCCAAGGATGATTTTCCGCTCCCAAGGATCGTCCAACTGGTTGATTCAATAGCTAGCTGTGAACTTATGAGTTTTCTGGATGCATACTCTAGGTATCACGAAATTCTCATGAATCCGGAAGACAAAGCCAAAACCGCACTCATAACTCCTATTGGCACCTTCTACCACCTCGGGATGCCATGTAGCTTAAGGAACGTGGGGGCAACTTTCTCTAGATTGATCTGCATGGTCCTTTGCTGACAGCTGGGGACGGAATGTTGAAGCTTATGTTGACGACATTGTTGGAAAAAGCTAAAATGCTTTCGACCATGCATCGTACTTGCAAGAAACTTTCGGCAACTTGCATTTGCCTGGGATAAAGCTGAATCCGGAGAAGTGTGTTTTTCGTGTTCGAGTTAGTATGTTGTTGGGATTTCTCGTGTCCGAAAGAAGCATAGAGGCCAACCTAGAAAAAATAGATGCTATTCAGCAAATGCAGCCACTGAAGAGTGTACGGGAAGTACAAAAGCTCAAGGGGCGAATTGCGGCTCTCAGCCTATTCCTATGAAGAGCAGCCAAAAGAAGTTTGTCATTTTTCAAAACTCTACAAGGGGCTGGCATGTTCAGTTGGACACCCGAGTGTCAAACCGCCATCGAAGAGCTTAAGCAATACCTGCAGAGTCCGCTAGCATTGGTCAGCCCAGCGGCAGGAAGTGAGCTGTTGCTCTATCTTGCAGCTTCATCCGTCGCTGTCAGTGCGGCCTTAATGCAAGAAAGTGAAGTTGGCTAGAAACCAGTGTATTTCATCTATGATGCCTTTCAAGGGGCGAAAATAAGGTATATAGACATGGACAAGTTACATACGTCTTGGTGATGGCCTCTAGGAAGTTGAAGCATTATTTTCAAGCCCACAAAATTATTGTGCCATCGCAATATCATTTGGCGAAGTGCCAGGGCAAATAAATCACTGGGCGTTTAAGCAAGTGGGCAGTAGATCTGTCTCCTTTTGACCTGACTTCATCACTAGAATAGCTATAAAGTCTCAAGTCCTGGCCGACTTTTTGGCGAATGGACCTGAACCAGTTGAGCAACCATGGATTATGTATTCTGATGGATATGGTCTCACAAAGGGGCATGAGCTACAGTGATCCTCACTTCGCTAGGGGGCGTGCCGATCCGCTATGCTGCCAGACTTCAGTTCGACACAACAAAAAATACCACTAAGTATGAAGATGTGTTGATGGGTCTGAGGAAGGCGAAAGCTTTGGGCGTTCGGCACTTGCTGATTTGCAAAGATTCCAAACTTATGGCTGGCCAAGTAGAGGATTAATACATCTAAAGCGACATAATAGCCCTGATAGCGCAAGCCGTCGATACAAGTTACCTCTTGTCGAGAGATCGCAGCCGATGCCCTGACTTGAAGCAACACTCGTCGAAAAGTAAAAGAAAAAGGTTGGCGATGGGCCAAAAGTTGTATTGATTGGATTGTCGTCCTCTTATACAATGGTTTGGGATTTACTTATATTTATACCTCGAGTACAAAACTTAGTCCATTATGGACACGACTCAAACTTTCCTAATGACCGCACGACATACTCTTACCATATCTCTTATTCGAACTGACACAAATATCCTAATTAATAGATACAATTGCCTTAAATGAGCTCAATCTCTAAACGAGAATATCGGTTATTCTAATGTAGGCCCACACCGAGCCCAAGTCAGGTTATATCGGCTACTTGCCCTATCGGCTTGATCAAAATCTGACTATGTTTCCAGCTGATACACCGTTCAGTCGATACGCGATCTGTTTTTGGCATGATTGAATCTCCTTTGGTTCCACTTCGATATGCAACTCCAAATCTGAGTCTATCTTGCCAAATTTCACTGTTAACACACATGCCTCCCAATTCCGCTGTATTATCTAATGCCGCCGAATTAGCTCTTTCGATCCCGCAAAATCCAGGGCTTTCCGTTTCGACCGTTAGCTCATAAACATAGTACAAAAAACCGGACCAGCCCGGCGGTTGAACCGGAAAAAACCAGAACCAATGCCGGCACGGTTCGGTTTGCAGAAAAGACCGTCCACGCATGTGAACCGGTGAAAACCGGACAAACCGGACGGTTTTCTATCGAACCGTCGGAAAACCGGGATTGTCAGACCGTGAACCGAGCCATCCAGAATAAGAAAAACTCATTTCAAGTTGCAGAAGGGGGGAGTCGAACCCCTGACCTCAAAGCAAGGCTTGTAGCATGCTTCCCACGCTTCGACCTAACCAACTGAGCAAATGAGATTAGATGTTTCACGAGGTAAACCATACTACTTACAAGGTTTAAAGTCAGTCAAGGCTAACAGCCTCACTACAACGAACCGGCGGTCCAACCGGTGAACCGACGGTTCGACCGGTGGACCGATGAACCGACGACCTCACCGGGTCAGTCTCCGGTCCGGTTTTTTTCACTATGCTCATAAATAGCAACAAACAACCTTGAGAGCTTCACTCCGTCACCTTTTCCGCCACTGCTCAACCACTTTGTTGGCTCCCGCGACATCTTCAACGAAGTAGTCTTCTGGCGACTTATTGGCGACGCAAATCTCCGTCAGCAACCCCCTCTGCTTAAAAACGATGGCGACCACTTCTGAAGTCCCCGATGTAAGCCCATCGCATCTCATCAACCTCTGTTGTCTCTTTTGTCTTTCACTTTTAGTTTTCTGGCACTTAGGACTTTCTTTTTATTCTCCTCCGTTTTCAGCACCTTAGAGACCAGATTATGATCACCATATTGCAAGAACTATTGCATTTCTTTCTTGGTCTGATGGGTGATATTGATCCTACCCACTGCATCAACGCCGAAACCAACAGTAGCCCCTTTAGACAAAGCAAGCCTAACCTAACAAAGTGGTCTTCAACCTTTAGAGCTTGGCAATTGTCTGCAAAGAAGTGGATAACTTGGTATAAGAATATACCAGCTTCTAAGAAATATGACTAGGAAGAGATGGGAATACCCCAATGCTTCGCTCTATCTTTGGTTGATTTCAAGAAATATGAGCCGATGCTATCAACAGCTAGCTACTTTTGGTCTGGTTCTTTCAATAGCTTCATGTCCAACCATGCTTCCATTTTTATGACACTCTAATCATGTTTATGTAATTCGTTGAGTTACCATATATCTTACATAATCTCCGGCAATATCGATATCTAACCCACAATCGGCTAACATTTGTTAATAGAAGGCAGCCGGTTAGGTTAAACATCGACGTTGACTTAGATTATATAAGATATCTACTACTCTATAAAACTTCCAGCGGCTTAATTCTCTAGATATTGTTCTTCTTTTCATACTTAATGGTGCATCAGTTGAGTTTGATATATTAAGTCGTGCTTAGAATATCAATCTTTAGCCTGTCTTTAGTTGCCGATTAGGGTAGTATCGGGGTTTCAGCCGATCTTACCTGATTTAACTACTTTTATCCTATATGCTTGATTGATATGTTAAATCAGCCCTTTATGTTAAGCTCTTGCTGCATTTAAGTATATTAGGCTTTTGTTTAGTATATTCTACTTGTTTTAATATCTTAATATAGAGTGGTATCGGAGTATTAGCCGATACATGCTAGATCTATCTGATCGGCTATGCTATGAACATATATAATCCCATTATTAATGTATATTTCGATCTAAGTGATTCATACTGTCTCGGCATGGCGACCGATCTATCCCAATCACTTGATTTAAGTATACATTGATATAAGGAGTATATATTGTTAATATCTACAGCCGATCGAGTAGATTTAGTTCCTTCTTATTTACTCATGACTACCGATCGATGCATATATGACATCGGCTCAAATATAAATGATATGTCATCGGCACTTAGCCGATCGGCTATCATTTATGGATTTAACCGTGGTTTCTTGTCCTTATTTCTTGTTGATTGTAGGATCAAATCAACTGGCACGCTGATACATCCGAAGGCGTGTTTTGGACCTGCACTAGAGTTAAGCAGATCGCCCAGGCCTCGTGTTTTTCATCAACATGCTTTTGGCACGCCTGGTGGGACCGATTTGAAGTCAGGATCATAACACCAGTTTTCTCTATGGCTGAGAAGCCGCCAGCTTCGCCGTCCTCAGCTACTCCGGGTTCTCTTAAAGAAAAGATCCAGAAACTGGGTCTACCTGAGGTTGATGAGGGAAACATCATGGCCATCACTCCAGAAAAGCTGACACCTGATCAAAAGAAAGATTTTGAGGCAATGATGCAGCAAGCACGGGATCAGTTCTTGAACTCATTCATGCAAACCCGCAAGGGGACATTAGTGCAGAAGTATAAGCTGAGGCTGGTTGCTGATGTTCCTGGAACATGTTCTTCTAAGGATGGAGAGGTACACCAAGCTCCAGATGGTTCGGCTCAACCAAGCGATAATGGTGCTGCAGAAGGTTCTCAAGGAAATCAAGGTCATGGCTCTCAAGGAAGTCAAGGCGATGGAGCTCAAGGAGTTCAAGGTGGAGGTGCTAATCAAGACGGCAATGCAGCGCAGTTGCAGTTCAACAACTTTCAAGATCAGGTTAACTATGCTGTACACCATGCTTTGATCAATCAATCTGGAATATTAACCAACACTTTGGCAAACATGGTGAAATCAATGGTTGATGGTTCAATGGTCGAGTATCAAGCTACAGGACCAGTTTTCTTACTAGGAGGAGTATTCCCTAATTATCGACCATTAATCACAGATAATCAACTAGTCGTCCAGTCGATCCCTCTTAATGCACCATCGGCTCAGCCGACAGCACCGGTATCGGCTCTTGCACCTGCTCCACCACCTTCGGCTCCAGGCCAAATAATGAATCCTCGATTGTTGATAAGAGAACAACCACAGCACGCTAGACAGAATGTGAATCGGCTTACGCAAGACCAGGTTGCATCTATGTTTTTACCTCCTCAGCACACCATTGTTCCAACCCAGCAGCAGCCGATTCAGCAAACACCACTAGGGCAGTAGGTTGTGCAGCCGATTCAGCAAACACTCCCAGTCCAACAGGTTGTGCAACCAGTTCAGCAGACGCCACCAAGACGGCAGGTCTTGTAGCCGATTCAGCAAACGCCATTAAGGCAGCAGGTTGTTCAGCCGATTCAGCATCAAGGTTCAATGAATGCATCGGCTGCATTTGCAACACCTGGTGGTCAACCTGTGCAGCATGCTGCAAATCAAGTTGTTCCAGAGCACTTGGTTCATCACGTACAATGTCACGCCCAGAAATTCCCGAGTAGAATTCCAAGTAGAATGTGCATTGAAACCCCCGTCCAGGACCGGCCGAGGTACACAAACGACAAAATTGGCATACAGATCCACGTCTTACAAACATTATAAAAGTCTTACATAAATGCAGCGGAAAAAATAAAAGACAACTGGAGCTAAGCCTTAACTTGGACTGTAGCGGGAACACCACTTCACAGGCATCCTCGACGGCACAGACGAAGCCTACTCCTTGGAAAAACCACCATCTGACGCGTACTCAAACTCTGGGGTTGGGGAAAATAGAGCAAGACTGAGTACTACCCACTGTACTCAGCAAGTCGTACCGGAATAGGGGTATGATGCAGGGAAATATCAGAGGAGAGCTAGAGTGGTTCATTTGCATAAAGCGAGCATTTATAAACAGTAGTTGAAAGCAGAAAAACAGTTTTAATAATTAATCAATATTAACCATCCACTGTCCAACGCTGCACCACGTTGCAACAGGCTCAACCATCCACCTAGACTATTCAATTCCATTAGACTAGTCTAGGGAGAATCTAATCACGGTGAATCTGGTTGACCGCCCATAACCGCGGGCACGGCTATTCGAATAGTTTTACTCTGATCAGAGGTGTACAACTGTATCCACAAGACATAGCCCCACGACACGTTTCCGTTCGCCGACATGCCACCATGACGTACCGGAAAGAGGCCGTGACAGGACGCTTCGCATAACCCCTTCTAGCCAAGCACACCACACCTCAGGTTTCACCCCTGTCCCTAGCGGGCAACGGGCAGTCCCGTCTCGTGCCTTGGTGAATCCGGAAGCGACAGAGGCTGTCGCCGGGCCCGCCCTGCTCTATCACGCCCACCCTTGCCTGAATGCGTCAGTTAGAGGAAAGCTACACTACAAGCCCAGCCGTTGCCCACGCTGACTTGTGGTAAGTACGAGGAATTCTTCCAGGAGTGGCGCTGACATGCGGGCCCCACATGGCAGTGACTTGGGTGGCGGTCCGCGGTGGACCGGGTCCACGGACCGGAAGAGGGGCGGCGCACCACGTGGCGCTGACGTGGCGCCGATGCAGTGGCCACGCGGCAGCCACGCGGGCGAAAGAACGGACGGCCCCGATCTACCCAAGGGTAGATCGGACGGCGGCGGAAACGCGTGGCCGGCGCGCACGAGCGGCTCAAGCCGGCCCGGCGGCCATGGCGCACGGCGGCGCGGTTCGACTAAGCGGCGGCGACCGGTCGGCGGCAGAGGGCGGGGACGTCGCGGCGACACGGACGGCGATAGCGGCGGCTAAGCGGCTAGGTAGCGGCGCGGGGGCTAAACGGCGCGGGAGAGAGGGAGAAAGGGGAGGAGGGGCCTTACCGACGACGGTCGACGATGGCGAGCGACGGAGGACGATGGCGACGGCGAGATGAGCTCCGGGACCACCTAAGGGATCAAAAGGGATGAGTTAGAGAGGGAGAGGGAAACCATGGATGGCTAGGGCGCCGACCGAAGGCGCCGGCCATGGCGAAGCTCACCGGCGCGCGGTGCAGACGGGTTTCCGGCGGCGGATTCCGACGGAGGAGGGGTGGACGGCGTGGCCTTCGGGCTTGCGAACCCGACGGCAGCGACGGCGCGGCTCGGCGTGGCGGCTAGCGACGCCTAGCGGCTACCAGAGCGGCGGCGGCGACGGCAGAGAGGAGGGCGACGGTGCTAGGGCGATAGAGGGCGCGGGAGAGCTCGGCGAAATGGGGAAAAAGAGGGAGGGGATGGAGGCGATGCTTAAATAGGGGAGAGGGGGCTCGGACATGGCCGGGAGAGGCGGGAATCGCCGGCTGACGTGGGGGAGTTGGAGAGGAGAGAGAGGCGGGATTCGAAATTCGAATCCCGGCCATGTCGAGCGCGGGCGCGAGCGGGAGAGAGGGGAAGCGTGCGCGGGGGACGCGGGCGCGGGCGGCAACGTGGGCGACGTGGCCCGGGAGACGCGGGAACGAGGGCGCGGCAGCGGTTGCGGGGCGCGGCGGCTGGAGGAGGGAGACGGGCCCGACAGGCCACCTGTCGGCAACCCAAAGGGAGGAGGGAGGCGGCCGGCTCAGCTGGGCCGTAGCCTTCAGCCGGCCCAGCGGGGAGGGGGAGGGGAAGAGAATGGGCCGGCGGCCCATTCGAAAAAGAAAAGGGAAAAAGAAAAAGAAAAAGGAGAAAATGAATTTCCAGGGATTAAATATTGCTTGTGCTCATTTTTAATTGGTTAAAATTATTTCTAGAGCTCTGAAAATTCCACTAAAAATCTTGTTAGCATATTTTCGACATGTCGAACTCAAGAAAAATTCCACATGCCAATTCCGATTATCATTTACATTAGTTCCTTTAGAGTTTCACTCTTGCTTTTACACCGATATTTTCTTGAGACCATTTATAAATTCAATTTAGGCTTGGGAGAAGAACTTCAGGGTGTGATAAACCTCCCCCCCTTAAACGGAATCTTGACCCCGAGATTCGGAAGAGGTGGTGAAGAGGTGCGGATGGGCGGCCTTTAACTCATCTTCCCTTTCCCAGGTTGCTTCTTCTTCTGAGTGGTGGCTCCACTGAACCCTGCAGAACCTGGTGACCTTGTTTCTAGTCCTCCTTTCACTGGTCTCAAGGATACGAACTGGCTTTTCCACATAAGTCAGATCTTCTTGGATGTCAATGTGCTCCGAATTGGCTTGTTCTTCGGGTACCGTCAAGCACTTCTTTAACTGGGACACATGGAACACGTCATGGATGCCGATCATGTTGGATGGAAGTTCTAGCTGATAGGCGACTTCTCCTCTTCGTTCCAAGATTTGGTATGGTCCCACGAAGCGTGGTGCCAACTTGCCTTTCGTCTGGAAATGGTGCACTCCCTGGAGCGGAGTAACACGGAGGTACACATAATCCCCTGCTTCAAAAGTGAGCTCCCTTCGGCGGCTGTCCGCGTAGCTTTTCTGTTGAGACTGGGCAATTCTCAGCCTCTCTCTGATGGTTCTGACTTTCTCTTCTGCTTCCGTTAACAGTTCTGTTCTGAACAGTTGACGTTCACCTGTTTGATCCCAGAAGAGAGGGGTGCAGCACTTCCGGCCATACAACGCTTCGAACGGTGCCATTTGTAGACTGGCCTGATAGCTGTTGTTGTACGAGAATTCAGCATAAGGCAGACTTTTATCCCATGCTCCACCACAATCGAGCGCACACGCTCGCAGCATATCTTCCAAGATCTGATTGACCCTCTCGGTCTGGCCATCTATCTGCGGATGGTAGGCTGTGCTGAAATTCAAACGGGTCCCCAATTCTTCCTGCAGCTTCTGCCAAAATTTTGAGGTGAACTGACTCCCTCGATCAGATACAATCTTCTTGGGTACCCCATGCAGACACATGATCCTTGCTAAGTACAGCTCTGCCAATTTCTTTCTCGTATAAGTGGTATGCAGTGGAATGAAATGGGCAACTTTAGTGAGTCGATCCACAACTACCCAGATTGAATCGTGGCCAGATGATGTCCGGGGCAGACCTGTTACGAAATCCATTCCAATCTCTTCCCATTTCCATTCCGGGATCTGAAGAGGCTGTAGCAAACCTGCTGGCCTTTGGTGCTCTGCTTTTACTCATTGGCAAACGTCGCAGAGTGCGACAAATTCAGCTATTTCCCTTCTCATGCTGACCCACCAGAACTTTTCTTTGAGGTCTTGGTACATTTTGGTGCTGCCTGGATGAATGGAGTACTGAGTCTGATGAGCCTCGGTGAGTATCAGATCCTTTAGTTCCTTGTCGTTAGGTACGCACAATCTTTTTCCCAACCAGATTGTGCCGTGTTCATCCTCGTGGAAATCCTGGGCTTATCCAACCTTCATATTCTTTTTCAGCTCTGCTATTTCTAGATCATTTACCTGAGCTGCTCTGACTTGATCCACGAGCGTAGGTCGTGCCTCTAGGGCAGCCACGTACCCATGTTCTACAAGCCCCAAGTTGAGGTGTTCAAGCTCCTGCTGCAATTCCTTACACATGTCTTCGGTGCATAAAGCATTGCAGTAGCTCTTCCTGCTTAATGCATCTGCCACCACATTGGCTTTGCCCGGATGGTAGTGAATGCTCATGTCATAATCCTTGATTAACTCCAACCATCTTCGCTGTCGGAGATTTAGATCAGGTTGGGTGAAGATATATTTCAGACTCTTGTGATCCATATATACTTCGCAGCGGTTGCCAATCAAATAGTGCCTCCAAATTTTCAAAGCATGAACCACCGCTGCCAATTCCAGGTCATGTGTTGGATAGTTTCCTTCATGCGGATGCAACGCCGCGAGGCATAGGCGATCACTCTGCCCTCTTGCATTAGAACAGATCCAAGCCCGTGACGGGACGCGTCGCAATAGACTTGGAAGTCTTTCGTCTAGTCGGGCAGAATCAGAACTGAAGCAGACACTAATTTCTTCTTGAGCTCCTCAAAACCCTTGTCACACTCGGCTGTCCACTTGAATTTCTCGTCTTTCTTAAGCAACTAAGTCGTAGGTCTGGCAATCCTGGAGAAATTTTCAATGAATCGACGGTAATAACCCGCAAGTCCAAGAAAACTCCGAATCTGTGACACGGTCTTAGGTGGGGTCCATTTGGTAACTGACTCCACATTCGACGGATCGACTGCCACGCCCTGAGCTGTAATGACGTGACCCAAGAATTTGACCTCCGATAACCAAAAGTCGCATTTACTGAACTTGGCATATAACTGGTGCTCCTTCAACTTCTCGAGTACCCGACAGAGATGTTGCTCATGTTCTTCTCCCGATTTGGAATAGATAAGAATGTCATCGATGAATACCACAACAAACTTATCTAGAAATTCCATAAACACTTTGTTCATCAGGTTCATGAAGAATGCAGGTGCATTGGTGAGCCCAAAAGACATAACCGTGCATTCATACAACCCATACCGAGTGGTGAAGGCTGTCTTGGGAATATCCTCTTCCCGAATTCTCAACTGGTGATAGCCTGATCGCAGGTCTATTTTAGAAAACACTTTAGCTCCTTTCAGCTGATCAAACAAATCATCAATCCGCGGTAAAGGATATTTGTTCTTGATTGTGACCTCATTGAGTGCGCGATAATCGACACACATTCTCTTCGTCTTGTCCTTCTTCTCCACAAAAATGACCGGAGCACCCCAAGGTGAAGTACTCGGTCGGATGTACCCTTTCTGCAGTTGCTCATCCACCTGGTTCTTGACCTCTGCTAGCTCGTTGGCTGCCATTCTGTACGATCTCTTGTAAATTGGAGCAGTCCCTGGTGCCAAATCAATCCGAAATTCAGTCTCTCTCTTGGGTGGCATGGTAGTGAGGTCTTCGGGGAACACTTTGTGATACTCGCAGACGATGGGGATATCTTCCAATTTCCGTGAACTCTTCTCCTTGGTGGCCACAGGGTTTTCCACCTCAATCTGATTTCGGGAGATTCCCTGCTTTGGTGAGACTGGTGACTTGTACACCACGGTTTCTCCCTTCTCATTAGTCAAGGTGACTGTGCGATTCGCACAATCAATGACACCCTTAAACTTGGTCAGCCAATCCATCCCAAGAATGACATCTAGGTCTTTGGATTCGAGAAGGATGAGGTTGGCTAGAAATGGTGATCTTTGAATTTCTATTGTTACAGAGGGGCTGAATTGAGCCGAAGTGGAGCTATTCCCTGGGGTATGAACTCGCATTGGTGTACTAAGTTCTTCTCTTATTAACCCATGTATCCCAACAAACTTCTTTGAAATAAAAGAATGCGTTGCACCAGAATCAAAGAGTACTGTAGCGGGGACTGAGTTGACAGGAAACGTACCCAGTACGACCTCTGGTGCTGCCTGCGCCTCTTCTGCGGACGCGTGGTTGACACAAGCTTCGGCAAACCTTGGCCCGGCACGCCTTGGCTTCGGGCATTTGTCAGCAAAGTGGCCATGCTCACCACAGTTGAAGCAGGACCCTGGCTTTGCCCCAGTCTCCTTCTTGGCTTGGGCTGATAGGGCTGACTGTGCTAGTGCCATTGGTGGGCGCGGAGCTGTACTGCGGTTGGGCTGACCTCCCTGGTGGTTCTGGCTACCACTGGCGCCCTGGTGGAAGCTGCTTGAGTTGAAAGGGCGATGCTGGCGGACAATCATGGTGATAGGTCCACCATGCTGTTCGGGAGTGAAGCGCGGTCGCTGGTGACTTCCTTGGTTGGACCGGAACTACGCTGCCTTTCTCTTCCTGTCCATTTTGTTGCGCTGATCCTCCTGACGGATTGCCTTGTCAACCAGCTTCTCAAAGTCGGTGTAGTCCCTAGAGATCAACTGGTTGGTTAGCTCGTCATCCAGGCCTGCTAGGAACTTCTCCTGCTTCTCTGCATCAGTGCGGACATCCTCCGGTGCATATCACGCTAGGCGATTGAACTCATGGAGGTACTCAGTCACTGTCCGGTGGCCCTGGTGGAGTGCCCGGAATTCTCTCTTCTTTTGTGCCACGACCCCGTCTGGCACCTGCGCCTTCCTGAAGCTGCGACAGAACTCCACCCAAGTGACCTCCGTACCTGGCGGACGGGTAGCCATGTGATTGTCCCACCAAGCCGATGCGGGACCCTGGAGCTGGTGTGTGGTGAAGGCAACCTTCTCCTGATCATTGCACTACAGGAGATTGAGCTTCTTCTCTATGGCATGGAGCCAGTCATTTGCCTCCATAGGGTTGGTGGTGCTGGAGAAGGTGGGTGGCCTGACGCGTAGAAACTCCGGCAGCTTGGACTGAGGAGGAGGGGGACCAAACTGCTGCTGTTGCTGCTCGGCCTGCTGTTGCATCCTCTGGTGCATCTGCTGGTGCTGCTGCTGCATCTTCTGCATCATGGCTGCGATCATCTGAGTCTGATGGGCCATCACTTGTGCAAGAGTCGGATTTTCGGGGAGCGGTGGCGGACCATTGCCGGAGGCATTGTTGGGATGCCCAACGTCGGTGCGTTCTTCGCCGTTGCTGCCCTCACCTGCTGCACGGCTGCCATTCCTGGTGTTGACCATCTGAAGGAAGAGCAGATGGAGGGGGGTGGAAAAGAGGAAAAACAGATGCTCAGGAACTAAGCTTTAGTATATAGGAATTTAAACTGCAATTGTTCTTATCTGAATTAAAAGACTTAAAACAGCAAGCAAATCCTTATTAAGACAGCCATATCATAAGCACATGATATCGACCGTCGACTGACCCACAAGCGAACAGACCTAAACACTCAAACTAAAAGACAAATACTAAGCAGTCGGTAAACTAAGGGAAAACGAGCCTAATGCTCGGAACGGCTCCTGCGGTCGATGGAGTCGAAGGCGTCCTCCTGCTCGTCGCTAGGCCCCTCTGAGCGGCTCCTGGAGTCTGGCAGATATGTCTCACCGCTGCCTGGCTCTGAGCCACTAGAACTGCTGCTGCTGTGGTCGCGGCTGCCACTGGGAGTAGTAGGCAACCAACCTCCGTTGCCACTGGCTGGACCCCTGGCGGCTGATGCTGGAGCGAAGGAGAGAGCGGACGCGGGAGCTGACACTGGAACAGGAGCTGGGACTGGAGTTGGAGCTGCGGGAACTGCGGGAGAAACTGGAGGAGCTACGGGAGTTGCGGGCGGAGGTGGGTTACTGGGCGCAAGCTGAATGCGCACGGGTGCAGTCGTCGACTTGTGGGGCGTGGTGCGGATCCGGACTCCTCCGGGAAGGGGAGACCCTTCAACTGAGCATTCTCCTTCTTCAGGCGTGCTATCTCATCCTTCAGAGCTATGATCCTCACGAGCTTCCCATCATTCAAGGCCTTGGACGACTTGTGCAGATCGAGTGCATCCTGTCCATTCCCCTCATCTCGGCGCACATGTGGCCGAAGGTGGTGTCGTTCTCGCCGGCTGTCGGGCGGAAGGTGCTGACATCGTCGCCACTTGCTCGGCGAGGGTGGAAGCGGTACGCCGTGTTGCAGAAGGTGTAGCTGTGGCGATCATGAAGCCTGGCCATCATCAGATATTGTCACGCCCGGAATTTCTATCCAAAATTCCAAACGCTTACATGTGCGCGAACCCTCGTCCAGGAATCAGCCGAGGCACACAATAACAAATTGATAATAGAGTACAATTATTACTCTAATTAATAAGCGAATAAAATGTCATTACAGAGGTAGATAGTTCCTCTCAATCAATAAAGATCTAAGCAGCGGAAAATAAGATAAACGGCGCAGACGATTCCACTCCACAGGCAGCTTGACCAGGGCTACACCTAATCCTCCACACCATCAGCATCACTGTAGAACTCCTCCTCTGATGAATGATTGCAAGGTGAGTATATGACATACTCAGCAAGCCACGCAGCAAATATGCAAGTGCACAGGATAACAAAGGATGGCATAATAGGGTTTCATTTGCATAAACAGCATTTAATAAACATTTCAGAATTTAGTAAAACAGTTGAGTAATAATTAAACAATATTATTCCAACGCTATACAACATACCCTGTTGCATAGGCCCAACCATTCTGAACAACCAATCCCGGCTGCACAGTTCTATCTCCAAACCAGGAATATACCATTCCAAAC
The DNA here is from genome assembly GCF_000147395.1 of Oryza glaberrima. Taxonomy (NCBI): domain Eukaryota; kingdom Viridiplantae; phylum Streptophyta; class Magnoliopsida; order Poales; family Poaceae; genus Oryza; species Oryza glaberrima. The sequence goes on from NC_068336.1 coordinate 9,807,321, forward strand.
CAGGAGCTAATCAAATTATTACCAGTCATAGTATCTTTTATTATGATGAGAGGTATGAGACTAATCACGAAAGACATTGTTAAACCCGCCCATAACCGCGGGCACGGCTATTCGAATAGTTTTACTCTGACCAGAGGTGTACCACTGTACCCACAAGACACAGCCCCACGACATGTCACCATGCGCCTTGATACCACCACGGTACCTCAGAAAGGAGCTGTGACAGTACCCCTCGCACAACACAATCCACCACAGCGCACCGTTCCTGGATCATAATCACCCCCTTATAAACAAGGCATGGACTCCCCAGCGACCCCCGTGGGCTTATCTCCGCCACTTCTCAATCTGGTGCCCCGCAATGAACTATGCTATACAAAAGGTAAAGCCGTTGCCCACGCTGGCTTGTGGTTGGCACGGTTAATGTTTCACAACCGAAACTCGTGAACCGGTCCTTAATTGTCATGAGCACGACCATCAAAACCATGTACTCACAACCCACCATTAACAGGTTTTAGTTGGCAAATTAATTAATTAACCAATCATGATTAACCATCATGAGTTATCATTAAGCCATCATTAAATAATAGGGAGTCATAAGTTATCCCAATAGTATGCTAATGTTTCTAAGCATGGCTAAGCAATCACATCTAATATCTAGCTGAACCCATATATAAAGCTCAACTAGTCAATTTATAAGAACCCAAGGTATCAAGGAATAAAGTAATCAAGAACAAAAGAGCTATAACAAACAATACGTTAATTCCACCCAATGACATTCGAAAATAAATGCAATAGTTGAATAGAAGCAATAGCTTTAAACGGGATCAACATGTTCAAAGGGTTATTTGGGATCTGTGTGACTTGCCTTGCTGGCCTTGGAACTCTTCAAATTCTTCTCCTGCGAAAACGGACTCTCCGGAAACGTCGGAATCTAAACAGAAAAGAGCAAAACACCAAAACAGCACATAAACAAGCATGAACAGTACATGTGGATATTTTTAACATGTAGATCTCAATTTTAGAAAAATTTAGAGACTTGAACCAACTAAATCCGAGCTAAGATGAATTAGTTATGAATTTTTAAAGATTAAATCGGATTAAAACACTTATATGGATTTTAATTGAATTATGACGCAATAATGAATTATTTTTGAAAAGGAAAAGAGGATTTATTGCGTCAGCGGCTAGGGTTAGCGGTGGACCGGGTGCACGGCGACGGTTCACAGGAACGGACGGCCGAGATCGATCCATCCAAAACGAACGGCCGAGATCGACCGGTCCATGGCCGGACCACGGCGGACGGCATCGATGACGTCGGCGATGACGTCATCTCCGGCGGCGACCGAACCGCGCGAGCTCGCCGGCGAACGACGGCGTGGCGGCGCGAACGGAGAGCACCTACGGGTAGCGGACGGCACGGCGAACTCACCGACGACCAAAGCGACGGCGGACGATGACCGGACGACGTCGGCGACGAGGAAGAAACGGCGGCGACCTCCGGCTTGACGACGGCGACGATGTTCCGGCGGTCGACAGCGACGGCGAAGGGGCGGACGAGGACGGCGACGCGACGGCGACCACGACGGCGGCCTTCCCGAGCGACGGCGACGACTAGAGCGACGGCGGCGCGAGGACTCACGGCGCTAGGGCTCTACGGACGACGAGAGGCGAAGGCGAGGGTGGCGACGGGTAGCGGAGACACCGGGGATCCTTTTATAGGGGCAAGAACACGGCGGCGAAGGCCCACGGCGGCCGGCGACGAGAAGGAAAGTCTAGGGTTCGGAGGAGAGAGACCGATCCGATTCGAGATCGAATCCTCCGCTTTCCAAACGATTTTAGCCGAAGTTCCAAAAGGGAAAAGGTAGAGAAGATCGAGAAGATCATTTCCCCTCTATTGATTTCACCGGAAACGGAAAGGATCGGCCGGATTTGGAAAGAGACGGCGGCGGCGTGACGCTAGGGTTTCGGGCGGCGGCTGCGCGAGGAAGACGACGAGTCTGACAGGCGGGCCCCACCTGTCAGCGGGCGGACGCGCGCGCGAGCGACGGCTGCGGCTGCGGACTGGGCCGACTTGGGCCGAGGAGGAGAGAGAGAAGGTTTTGGGCCGACTTTCGGCCCAAAGCCTAAAGAGACTTTTAAAAACCTTTTTCCATTTAAATTATTCATGAAATGCAATTCCATTTATTAAAAATACTTCCTTAGCTCAAATAAATCCCAGAAAAATCTAGGAATTATAGAATTAAGCAAAGTATTTAATAAAATTTTATCTAGCCCCATTTTATATTGGAATTTATTATTTAAAATTAGATCTTCTCTTCTAGGCTTTTAAAATCAATTCTAATAATTCCAATTAAACAACAATTTATATATTTGAAATTTTTAGGGTGTGACAAACCTACCCCCCTTAAACAGAATCTCGTCCTCGAGATTCGGAAGAACTGGCGAACAGATGCGGATGAGCTGTCTTCAATTCATCTTCTCGTTCCCAAGTTGATTCTTCTTCCGAGTGATTACTCCACTGAACTTTACAAAAACGGATAACTCGATTCCTGGTTCTTCTCTCATCTGTTTCCAAGATACGGATCGGTTTCTCAATATAGGTCAGATCCTCTTGGACTTCTATCTGTTCAAGATTAGCTTCTTCGGTTGGTACCCTTAAACACTTTTTCAATTGCGACACATGGAACACATTATGGACTCCTGTTAGAGATTGAGGTAACTCCAACTGATAAGCGACCTCTCCTCTTCTACTGACAATCTTGTAAGGTCCCACGAAACGCGGTGCCAATTTTCCTTTAGTGTGGAAGCGATGAACTCCTCGAAGAGGCGTGACACGAAGGTACACATAATCTCCTTCATCAAAACTTAGATCCCTACGACGACTGTCGGCATAACTCTTATGACGGGACTGGGCCACACGCAATCTTTCTTGAATGATTTTTACCTTTTCTTCTGCTTCCCTTAGAATATCAGTCCCAAAAACCTGACGTTCTCCCGTTTGATCCCACAAAAGCGGAGTGCGGCACTTCCGACCATACAGCGCTTCGTAAGGAGCCATCTGAAGACTAGCTTGATAACTGTTGTTGTACGAGAATTCCGCATAAGGTAAATTCTTATCCCAACTTCCACCGAAGTCTAAAGCACAAGCTCTCAACATGTCCTCCAAAATCTGATTTACCCTTTCGGTTTGTCCGTCTGTCTGCGGATGATAAGCAGTGCTAAAGTTCAGCTTAGAACCCATCTCTTCTTGAAGCTTCTTCCAAAACTGTGGAGTAAACTGACTACCTCGATCAGACACTATTTTCTTAGGGACACCATGCAAGCACACAATCCTTGCCATATACAATTCCGCCAACCGACTTCCGGAATATGTTGTCTTTACTGGAATGAAATGAGCCACTTTGGTAAGTCTGTCGACTATCACCCAAATAGAGTCGTGGCCTGATGATGTTCTGGGTAGACCAGTGATGAAATCCATACCGATTTCCTCCCACTTCCATTCAGGAATCTTCAAAGGCTGCAGCAAACCTGCGGGCTTCTGATGTTCTGCCTTGACTCGCTGACAAACATCACATACTGCTACGTATTCTGCGATTTCACGCTTCATACTTGCCCACCAAAATCTTTCCTTGAGATCCTGGTACATCTTGGTACTACCAGGGTGAATGGAGTACAAAGTATCATGAGCTTCCTTCAGGATTGCACCTTTTAAACCTTTGTTGTCTGGGACGCAGATTCTCTCGCCCAACCATACAGTTCCTTGCTCATCTTCCAAGAAACCGATAGCTTTTCCTCTTCTCATATTCTTCTTAATTTCTTGAATATCGGGGTCATTAATTTGAGCTTCTCTAACTTGATTAATTAGAGTAGGCTTTGCTTCTAAGGCTGCAACAAAACCTCTACTAACAATTCCCAAATTTAATCTTTCAAATTCCTTGCATAACTCCAATGGCAACTGTCGTCCTTCCGTAGCATTGCAATAACCTTTCCTGCTAAGAGCATCTGCTACAACATTAGCCTTTCCCGGGTGATAATGAATTCCCATGTCATAATCCTTAATTAATTCCAACCACCTCCGTTGTCTCATGTTCAGATCTGGCTGAGTAAAGATATACTTTAAACTTTTGTGATCGGTGTACACCTCTGTACGAGTACCGAAAAGATAATGACGCCAAATTTTCAATGCATGAACCACTGCAGCCAACTCAAGATCATGAGTAGGGTAGTTTCTCTCATGCGGGCGTAACTGACGAGATGCATAGGCAACCACCTTCCCATCTTGCATCAGAACACAACCTAAGCCAAGCTTAGATGCATCGCAATACACTTGGAAACCCTTCTTTGGATCAGGTAAAATTAAAATAGGAGCTGATGTTAAGCGATTCTTCAGCTCTTGAAAACTCTGCTCACATTCTTCTGACCACTTGTACTTTACATCCTTCTGAAGCAGTCGTGTCATGGGCTTAGCAATCTTGGAGAAATTCTCTATGAACCTCCGGTAATAACCTGCAAGACCCAGGAAACTGCGAATCTCTGAAACTGTCTTCGGTTGTTTCCAGTTGGTTACGGATTCCACATTACTAGGATCAACGGCAACTCCTTCGGCTGATATGACGTGACCAAGGAACTTTACTTCAGACAACCAAAATTCACATTTGCTAAACTTGGCATACAACTGATGTTCTCGCAGCTTCTCTAGTGCAAGACGAAGATGTTCTTCATGCTCTTCTTTTGTTTGGGAGTAGATAAGAATGTCATCAATAAAGACCACCACGAACTTGTCTAGGTATTCCATAAACACCTTATTCATTAAGTTCATGAAGAAAGCGGGGGCATTGGTAAGTCCAAAAGACATAACAGTACATTCGAACAATCCATACCTAGTGGTAAAAGCCGTCTTAGGTATATCCTCTTCTTTAATCCTCAACTGGTGATACCCTGATCGAAGATCTATCTTGGAGAAAACGGTGGCACCTTTAAGCTGATCAAACAAGTCATCAATTCTGGGCAGCGGGTACTTATTCTTGATAGTCACATCATTTAATGCACGATAGTCCACACACATCCTCTGGGTATGATCTTTCTTTTCCACAAAAATAACTGGAGCTCCCCATGGAGATGAACTCGGTCTGATGTATCCCTTTTGAAGCAAATCGTCGACTTGCCTTTTGACTTCTGCCAACTCATTGGCTGCCATTCTGTAAGGTCTCTTATGGATCGGAGTTGTTCCGGGTATCAGATCTATTCTGAATTCAATATCTCTCTTAGGCGGCATACCAGGTAAATCGTCCGGGAACACGTCCGGGTATTCCTGTACTACGGGAATCTCTTCCAAAGCTATTTGGTTCAGACTTGACCTTAAAGACTCAGAGGACAGTGCATGAACTGTTACAACTCGACCATCATTGCTGGTGAGAGTTACTTTTCTGTTGGCACAGTCTATCACACCTTTATACCTGACTAACCAGTCCATCCCTAGGATGACATCAAGATCTTTGGATTCTAACAAGATAAGGTTGGCCAGAAATGGCACTTCTTGAATTTCTATTCTGACAGAGGGGCTACGTTGCAAAGAGAGTACTTGATTACTCGGGGTACTAACCATCAAAGGACGTCTAAGATTTTCTACTTCCATCCCATGATTTCCCGCAAAACTCATAGATAAAAATGAATGTGTAGCACCAGAATCAAAAAGCACTGTTGCAGGGACTGAGTTAACAAGGAACGTACCCAAAATTACATCTGGAGCACCTTGAGCTTCTGCAGCAGCAACATGATTGACACGAGCCTTTGGCGTAGGTGCGGTAAAGTTACTCTAGGTAGGGGCAACCTTCACGCGTCGGGGCTTCGGACACTTGTCAGAGTAATGTCCTGGTTCACCACAGTTGAAGCATACTCCGGGCTTGCTGCCTTGCTCCTTCTTGGCAGGCTGTTGTTGTGTTGGAGCTGCCACAGGACGTGGAGCTTGATTTCGGATGTTGTTGCCAGCATTGTTGTTGTAGAATTGACGCTGCGGACGAACAACAGACGAAGAACCTCCTTGTGGCATGGACTGGGGTCCTAAAGTAAGACGCGGCCTCTGACTATTCCCTTGTTGTGCCTTGAAGTGAGCAATCCGACGTTTCTTCTGCTCCATGCGGTTGTACTTGTCCTCCTGACGAATAGCCTTATCCACTAACTTCTGGAAATCATGGTAATCCCCAGTCATGAGTGGGTAAGAAAGCTCATCATTAAGTCCTTCCAAGAACCTCTCCTGGCGCTCTTCATCAGTGCGCACATCTTCTGGAGCATAACGAGCCAGACGATTGAACTCGTGCAGATACTCGGTGACCGTGCGAGACCCTTGGGTGAGCGACCTAAATTCTTTCTTCTTGAGAGACACCACTCCCGATGGTATATGCGTCTTCCGAAAAGCAGCGGTGAATTCAAGCCAAGTGATAGGTTCAGCAGTAGTCCTGTTAAGGCGGAAGTGATCCCACCACTCAGAGGCAGGGCCATGCAGTTGGTGTGATGCAAATGAGACCTTCTCCTGATCAGTGCACTGAAGCAAATCCAACTTCTTCTCTATGGCGTGCAGCCAATCACCAGCTTCCACAGGATTAGTGGTGCTAGAGAAAGTGGGCGGCCTCACACGAAGAAATTCTGCTAACTTGTTCTGGGGAGGTGCGTGGTTATTTCCCTGATTCTGCTGGTTCTGGAGTTGCTGCATCATCATGTTCATAAGCTGTGCCTATTGAGCCAGAACTTGAGCAAGTGTGGGATTCTCTCCATTGTTGTTGTTGTTGTTGTTGGGGCCATTCCCGTTGCTGCGAGTGAGCACCATCTGGCACGGGCAAGAGCACAAGAAGAGAAACCGGGGAAAAACTACTTAGGACAGAGAATTAATTTTTCCAGTAACTTAACTTTTATTGATCTTAACTGAGTTTCATTATTACAAAACTGAAGACTCTCTCACACCACTAAACTCACCAACTACCTGACACTCGAAAGCAAACAAACGCATGCACTTACATCCCACCACTGATGTAAACCACATGCAGGACCCACACACACAACCAAACTTAAAACAAGCAAACTAACACAACGATCTAGGACAACGGCTTGACAAGGAACTCTAGGTCTTCCGGGCATCGGAGTTGATTGAAGGCTCGTTCGGCTCGTCTTCATCATCTTGAGTGGCTCCCCACTCGACCTTTGAATGGGTGCGCTTCGATTCTTCTCCTTCATCATCACTTATATTGACGACCGGAGGATCTGCTAGGGCTGGGGTAACTTCTTTCTCCACCACACGGACCTTTGGCGCCAATTGGTAGCGAGGGACGAATAGAGCTCTCTTCCTTGCGGTAAGACGAACCCTGGCCTTCTGCGGCGGTGCTTCCCCCTTCAATGCAGCTAGTTCTTTCTCCAAACGATCCACCTTGTCTTCTAGCTTGCAAATCTTTCCACGATTCCGGTCTTCACGATCTTGAGCTGCTAGCACAACCTCCGCGCGGGTCTCATCCATAGCCCACAGCATTTCAACCAAATGCCTTGTGGTAGCATCATTCTCAATCCCCTCAGTCTCAAGGTAGCTGCCACGGTCACTTCCCTGGGGTTGGCGAGGATGGTAGCGATACTCAGTGTCGGCCAACTGATCACTGTAGCGATCACGGAGCTCTCCTATGGCGATCCTTGCCACCTCCTGACATGCATGAATATAATTTCCCCCTCCAGCTTCGAACATCACTGATGGGATATCTTCACTATTACTGTTTAAGGTGGCTTTGACTCGACACTTCTCTTCATCCCGATCATGAGGAATCTGGGCATACATAGGGGCAGTCCCAAATCCTATGGCAAAGGACATCGTACGCAACTCCTGGACAAATCGCTCAACACCAAACAAGTACTCAGGCTTGTAGTGCGGCATCTAAAGACAAGTGAAAGGAGGGAGTTAAGACGTTTGTCCAATTAATAGCACAAGTTTTTGGATTAATTTGAATAAATTTAGAAAATCAAAGTAAAAGATAAGTAAATAAGGTAAACCAAGCTTGCAAGATAAGTTGAAATAGTTGGAAACAGGATCACAAATTTTGCACTTTTGAACAACAGGTTTCAACATAAAAGAAAAGTTATAAAATCAACCTGCTAAATTTATTTCATTGTAACAAGATAAAATAATATTGTAAAACTTTTGCTGGTAAATGAGCCATTAGTACGGTAATAGATGTACGGTACTAATAGCACAGGATTAGTAATAAATAAATTTTTAAATGAGAACAATTAAAGGAATTATAAACTGCATGTGCCATTTGTTTGGTTTAATTAAAAGAGAAAGAGAGGAGAATAGTTCTATTTTTTCCAATATTTTTAGAGGGCTTCTATGGGTAACCATTTGGCATAACCTAGGGTCAAGGAGGCTCTGATACCAACTTGTCACGCCCGGAATTTCTATCCAAAATTCCAAACGCTTACATGTGCACGAACCCTCGTCCAGGAATCAGCCGAGGCACACAATAACAAATTGATAATAGAGTACAATTATTACTCTAATTAATAAGCGAATAAAATGTCATTACAGAGGTAGATAGTTCCTCTCAATCAATAAAGATCTAAGCAGCGGAAAATAAGATAAACGGCGCAGACGATTCCACTCCACAGGCAGCTTGACCAGGGCTACACCTAATCCTCCACACCATCAGCATCACTGTAGAACTCCTCCTCTGATGAATGATTGCAAGGTGAGTATATGACATACTCAGCAAGCCACGCAGCAAATATGCAAGTGCACAGGATAACAAAGGATGGCATAATAGGGTTTCATTTGCATAAACAGCATTTAATAAACATTTCAGAATTTAGTAAAACAGTTGAGTAATAATTAAACAATATTATTCCAACGCTATACAACATACCCTGTTGCATAGGCCCAACCATTCTGAACAACCAATCCCGGCTGCACAGTTCTATCTCCAAACCAGGAATATACCATTCCAAACCAGGAGCTAATCAAATTATTACCAGTCATAGTATCTTTTATTATGATGAGAGGTATGAGACTAATCACGAAAGACATTGTTAAACCCGCCCATAACCGCGGGCACGGCTATTCGAATAGTTTTACTCTGACCAGAGGTGTACCACTGTACCCACAAGACACAGCCCCACGACATGTCACCATGCGCCTTGATACCACCACGGTACCTCAGAAAGGAGCTGTGACAGTACCCCTCGCACAACACAATCCACCACAGCGCACCGTTCCTGGATCATAATCACCCCCTTATAAACAAGGCATGGACTCCCCAGCGACCCCCGTGGGCTTATCTCCGCCACTTCTCAGTCTGGTGCCCCGCAATGAACTATGCTATACAAAAGGTAAAGCCGTTGCCCACGCTGGCTTGTGGTTGGCACGGTTAATGTTTCACAACCGAAACTCGTGAACCGGTCCTTAATTGTCATGAGCACGACCATCAAAACCATGTGCTCACAACCCACCATTAACAGGTTTTAGTTGGCAAATTAATTAATTAACCAATCATGATTAACCATCATGAGTTATCATTAAGCCATCATTAAATAATAGGGAGTCATAAGTTATCCTAATAGTATGCTAATGTTTCTAAGCATGGCTAAGCAATCACATCTAATATCTAGCTGAACCCATATATAAAGCTCAACTAGTCAATTTATAAGAACCCAAGGTATCAAGGAATAAAGTAATCAAGAACAAAAGGGCTATAACAAACAATAGGTTAATTCCACCCAATGACATTCGAAAATAAATGCAATAGTTGAATAGAAACAATAGCTTTAAACGGGATCAACATATTCAAAGGGTTATTTGGGATCTGTGTGACTTGCCTTGCTGGCCTTGGAACTCTTCAAATTCTTCTCCTGCGAAAACGGACTCTCCGGAAACGTCGGAATCTAAACAGAAAAGAGCAAAACACCAAAACAGCACATAAACAAGCATGAACAGTACATGTGGATATTTTTAACATGTAGATCTCAATTTTAGAAAAATTTAGAGACTTGAACCAACTAAATCCGAGCTAAGATGAATTAGTTATGAATTTTTAAAGATTAAATCGGATTAAAACACTTATATGGATTTTAATTGAATTATGACGCAATAATGAATTATTTTTGAAAAGGAAAAGAGGATTTATTGCATCAGCGGCTAGGGTTAGCGGTGGACCGGGTGCACGGCGACGGTTCACAGGAACGGACGGCCGAGATCGATCCATCCAAAACGAACGGCCGAGATCGACCGGTCCACGGCCGGACCACGGCGGACGGCATCGATGACGTCGGCGATGACGTCATCTCCGGCGGCGACCGAACCGCGCGAGCTCGCCGGCGAACGACGGCGTGGCGGCGCGAACGGAGAGCACCTACGGGTAGCGGACGGCACGGCGAACTCACCGACGACCAAAGCGACGGCGGACGATGACCGGACGACGTCGGCGACGAGGAAGAAACGGCGGCGACCTCCGGCTTGACGACGGCGACGATGTTCCGGCGGTCGACAGCGACGGCGAAGGGGCGGACGAGGACGGCGACGCGACGGCGACCACGACGGCGGCCTTCCCGAGCGAGGGCGACGACTGGAGCGACGGCGGCGCACGGCTGGAGCGGCGGCGACGACGGCGGCGCGAGGACTCACGGCGCTAGGGCTCTACGGACGACGAGAGGCGAAGGCGAGGGTGGCGACGGGTAGCGGAGACACCGGGGATCCTTTTATAGGGGCAAGAACACGGCGGCGAAGGCCCACGGCGGCCGGCGACGAGAAGGAAAGTCTAGGGTTCGGAGGAGAGAGACCGATCCGATTCGAGATCGAATCCTCCGCTTTCCAAACGATTTTAGCCGAAGTTCCAAAAGGGAAAAGGTAGAGAAGATCGAGAAGATCATTTCCCCTCTATTGATTTCACCGGAAACGGAAAGGATCGGCCGGATTTGGAAAGAGACGGCGGCGGCGCGGCGCTAGGGTTTCGGGCGGCGGCGGCGCGAGGAAGACGACGAGTCTGACAGGCGGGCCCCACCTGTCAGCGGGCTGACACGCGCGCGAGCGACGGCTGCGGCTGCGGACTGGGCCGACTTGGGCCGAGGAGGAGAGAGAGAAGGTTTTGGGCCGACTTTCGGCCCAAAGCCTAAAGAGACTTTTAAAAACCTTTTTCCATTTAAATTATTCATGAAATGCAATTCCATTTATTAAAAATACTTCCTTAGCTCAAATAAATCCCAGAAAAATCTAGGAATTATAGAATTAAGCAAAGTATTTAATAAAATTTTATCTAGCCCCATTTTATATTGGAATTTATTATTTAAAATTAGATCTTCTCTTCTAGGATTTTAAAATCAATTCTAATAATTCCAATTAAACAACAATTTATATATTTGAAATTTTTAGGGTGTGACAGATATGCTGCCTCCTGACAGGCCTGAGAGCATAGATCATTTTGCATGAGAGCAAATAAATAAGACAGACTTACATAGCAATAAAATCATGAGAAATTAGATACATACTAATAATAATAATAAGAGCATAAATACCTTGAAACCCATATTCATGAGTTAGGACCTAATGCATTCCTCCCATCAAATCCCGACTGAGTGTCAAATAAATATCAAATAATTTTACTAAAACCCTAAGCTGACCTAATTTTGATGAATCTCACCTAAACGAGCGACCAAGAATTTTCCCTTGAACCACAGAAACAACTCCCCAATTTTCCTGGAACAAATCTAATTGCAAAGAACATATGCAGTGAAAAGGATTCAGAGGGCTCTTAGGTTTTCCATTTGGCTTGTCCTACGGTCAAGGTCGGCTCTGATACCAACTTGTCACGCCCAGAAATTCCCTAGTAGAATTCCAAGCAGAATGTGCATTGAAACCCCCGTCCAGGACCGGCCGAGGTACACAAACGACATAATTGACATACAGATCCACGTCTTACAAACATTATAAAAGTCTTACATAAATGCAGCGGAAAAAATAAAAGACAACTGGAGCTAAGCCTTAACTTGGACTGTAGCGGGAACACCACTTCACAGGCATCCTCGACGGCACAGACGAAGCCTACTCCTTGGAAAAACCACCATCTGACGCGTACTCAAACTCTGGGGTTGGGGAAAATAGAGCAAGACTGAGTACTATCCACTGTACTCAGCAAGTCGTACCGGAATAGGGGTATGATGCAGGGAAATATCAAAGGAGAGATAGAGTGGTTCATTTGCATAAAGCGAGCATTTATAAATAGTAGTTGAAAGCAGAAAAACAGTTGTAATAATTAATCAATATTAACCATCCACTGTCCAACGCTACACCACGTTGCAACAGACCCAACCATCCACATACACTATTCAATTCCACTAGACTATTCTAGGGTGAATCTAATCACGGGGAATCTGGTTGACCGTATGATTTATTTTAATTAAGCAACACCAGGACGGTGGCTCTAATCCAACATCAACACTAGAACCTGAAGTCTATACATTAATATGATTTTCCCCATTGTGTGCTAGTTGAACTATGCATGGCTAAGCAATCCCTAGTCCATCATCTAGTCATGTTATATCCCAAGCTAACAAAGGAGCATGGTACAAAAACAGCATGGCTATAACAGTAGGTAAGCATCCCATGGTATTATTGTAAAACAATACAATATTTGAAGGAAAACAATAGAACATTTGCAATATAGGGTCAACATGTTCCAGTGACAAGCATGACATGCCTTGCTCTGCTGCTGGAGGAACCTCGGCGACTATTTCAAAGTAAACCGGAGCGTCGGGAGAGCCGGAATCTAAGCGACATACAAAGCAAACAATACAAACAAGCTATAAGACTACTGAAACAGAGAACAAAACCATTTTTAATGGATTCTATGCATTTTTCTTGATTTACTGAGACCTGAATGGGATATGAATTTTAGAAGATTCGCTGTGTTTTTACTATAACAAAAAAAATCCTTAATTGATTTATTACACAATAAATAAATTCCGAGAGAGAGAGGAGTGGCGCTGACATGCTGGCCCCACATGGCAGTGACTTGGGTGGCGGTCCGCGGTGGACCGGGTCCACGGACCGGAAGAGGTGCGGCGCACCACGTGGCACTGACGTGGCGCTGACGCGGCGGCCACGCGGCAGACACGCGGGCGAAAGAACGTGGGTAGATCGGACGGCGGCGGAAACGCGTGGCCGGCGCGCACAGGCGGCTTGAGCCGGCCCGGGGGCCTTGGCGCACGGCGGCGCGGCTCAACTAAACGGCGGCGACCGGTCGGCGGCAGAGGGCGGTGGCGTCGCGGCAACGTGGACGGCGATAGCGGCGGCTAAGCAGCTAGGCAGCGGCACGGTGGCTAAGCGGCGCGGGAGAGAGGGAGAAAGGGGAGGAGGGGCCTCACCGACGACGGTCGACGACGGCGAGCGACGGAGGACGGTGGCGATGGCGAGACGAGCTCCGGCGGCGGATTAAGACGGAGGAGGGGTGGACGGCGTGGCCTTCGTGCTTGCGAACCCGACGGCGGCGAAGGCGCTGCTCGGCGCGGCGGCTAGCGACGGCCAGCGGCTACCGGAGTGGCGGCGGCAACGGCGGAGAGGAGGGCGACGGCGCTAGGGCGATAGAGGGCACGGGAGAGCTCGGCGAAATGGGGAAAAAGAGGGAGGGGATGGAGGCGATGCTTAAATAGGGGAGAGGGGGCTCGGACGTGGCCGGGAGAGGTGGGAATCGCCGGCCGACGTGGTGGAGTGGGAGAGGAGAGAGAGGCGGGATTCGAAATTCGAATCCAGGACATCTCGAGCGCGGGCGCGGGCGGGAGAGAGGGGAAGTGGGCGCGGGGGACGCGGGCGCAGGCGGCGACGTGGGCGACATGGCCCATAAGACGGCTTTTAGGTGTCCTGGTGCAATCGGCTTGTTTGAGTGGGTTGTAATGACTTTCGGCTTGAAAAGTGCTGGAGCAACTTATCAATGGGCTATGAATTATATATATCATGATCTGATCGGCTGGTTGGTTGAAGTCTACATTGATGATGTGGTTGTTAAGTCTAAAGAGATAGGGGACCACATAGCCGATTTAAGGAATGTTTTTGAGAGAACAAGGAAATATGGTTTGAAGATGAATCCGACAAAGTGTGCTTTTGGTGTATCGGCTGGTCAGTTTTTGGGATTTCTTGTTCATGAGAGGGGGATTGAGGTAACTCAGAGGAGTGTTAATGCAATTAAGAAAATTCAGCCTCCAGAGAATAAAACCAAGTTGTAGGAGATGATCAGCAAGATAAATTTTGTCAGAAGGTTTATATCTAATTTGTCTGGCCGACTAGAGCCTTTTACACCGTTATTAAGGTTGAAAGCCGATCAACAGTTTACTTGGGGGGCAGAGTAGCAGAAAGCTGTGGATGACATTAAGGAATATCTTAGCTCTCCTCCGGTTTTAGTTCCTCCACAGAACGGAATACCTTTTAGGTTATATCTGTCGGCCGGTGAGAAGTCAATCGGCTCAATTCTGATTCAGGAGTTGGAAGGGAAAGAGAGGGTTGTGCTTTACTTAAGTTGCCGGCTCTTGGATGCAGAAACCAGATATTCCCTTGTGGAGAAGTTATGCTTGTGCTTATATTTTTCATGTACAAGGTTAAGGCATTATCTATTGTCCAACGAATGTACTGTCATATGCAAAGCCGATGTTGTTAAATACACGTTGTCGGCTCCGATTTTGAAAGGAAGAGTTGGAAAGTGGATATTTTCCTTAACTGAATTTGATCTTCGGTATGAGTCACCGAAGGTGATCAAAGGACAGGCTGTAGCCGATTTTATTGTAAAACATCGTGATGATTCAATCGGCTCGGTTGAGATTGTGCCATGGACTTTATTCTTTGACGGGTCAGTGTGTACTCATGGTTGTGGCATCGGCCTGGTTATAATTTCCCCTCAGGGGGCAAGTTTTGAGTTTGCTCAAGCGACTAATAATCAAGCTGAGTATGAGGCAGTTCTTAAGGTGTTGCAGTTACTCAAGGAAGTTGAAGCCGATGTTATTGTAATCATGGGGGATTCTTTGCTGGTAATCAGTCAATTGGCAAGAGAATATGAGTGCAAGAATGATACATTATTGGTATATAATGAGAAGTGCCAAGAATTGATGAAGGAATTTCGGCTGGTTACTTTGAAGCATGTATCTCGAGAACAAAATATTGAAGCTAATGATTTAGCCCAAGGGGCATCGGGGTACAGGCCAATGATCAAAGATGTTAAGGTTTAAGTCGCTGCAATGACAGCCAATGATTGTAGATATGACATGCATCAATATTTGCAGAATCCATCTCAATCGGCTTCTCGGAAATTGAGGTATAAAGCGTTAAAGTATACTTTCTTGGATGATGAGCCCTATTATCGGACGATTGATGGAGTGTTGCTTAAGTGTTTATGTGCCGATCAGGCTAAGGTTGCAATCAGTGAAGTTCATGAAGGGATTTGTGGCACTCATCAATCGGCTCATAAGATGAAGTGGTTGCTTCGGCGTGCAGGATATTTTTGGCCAACAATGCTGGAAGATAGTTTCAGATATTACAAAGGGGGTCAAGATTGTCAGAAATTTGGAGCAATTCAGCGAGCACCAGCATCGGCTATGAATCCTATCATTAAGCCGTGACCATTTAGAGGTTGGGGAATTGATATGATCGGTATGATTAATCCACCATCGAGTAAAGGACATAAGTTTATATTGGTAGCAACTGATTATTTTACAAAATGGGTAGAGGCGATTTCTTTAAAGAAGGTTGATTCTGGGGATGCTATACGATTTGTTCAAGAGCACATAATCTATCGGTTTGGCATTCCTCAAACCATTACAACTGATCAAGGTTCAATTTTCGTGTCTGATGAGTTTGTTTAGTTTGCCGATAGCATGGGTATCAAGTTGTTGAATTGTTCGCCATATTATGCAGAAGCTAATGGGCAGGCTGAGGCATCTAACAAGAGTTTGATCAAGTTGATTAAGAGAAAGATTTCTGATTATCCTCGATAATGGCATAGTCGGCTAGCCGAAGCATTGTGGTCTTATCGGATGGCTTGTCATGGATCGATCCAAGTCCCGCCTTATAAGCTTGTTTATGGACATGATGCTGTTTTGCCATGGGAAATTAGAATCGGCTCAAGGAGAACTGAGTTGCAAAATGATTTAACAGCTGATGAGTATTATAACCTTATGGCCGATGAGAGGGAAGATCTGGTTCAATCACGATTGCGAGCTCTTGCAAAAGTTACCAAGGATAAGGAGCGTGTTGCCCAGTATTACAATAAGAAAGTGGTGCCTAAGACTTTTTCGGAAGGTGAACTTGTATGGAAGTTGATTTTGCCGATTGGAACCTGGGATAGTAAATTCGGCAAGTGGTCGCAGAATTGGGAAGGATCGTTTCAGATTCATAAGGTTGTGTCTAAAGAAACCTATATGTTACAAGGGCTTGATGGCGAGGTTTATGGACGAGCACTCAATGGCATGTACCTGAAGAAATATTACCCAAGTGTTTGGGTTAATACTTGATCGGTTGATGTCTGCCGATACATGATAGCCGATGTATTTGCATCGCCTTGAGATGGCTGATATGGTTATATCGCCCTTAGTCGTTTTTTCCATATTGTAATCGGTTGTGGTTTGCCGATATACAATGGCCGATATTATTATGTCGCCCTTAGTTGTTTTTTCCATATTGTAATCGGTTGTGGTTTGCCGATATACAATGGCCGATATTATTATATCGCCCTTAGTTGTATTTATAATTTTATCAATGCTTTTGACATTGTAAAATTAGGGGGGCACATATGTACAAAAAATGAAAATGAAAATTTTTCAGCGAAGTTAGAAGTTGTATTAATCGGCACAAAGGATTGTTAGGACAGTAAAGTACTAAAGTATCTTAGCCGATTACAAAAATTTCTAAGGCCTATTATACAGAAAGTCGTCAAGACAAGTATTGCTGGATAGCCGAAATAGCCCTTTGCCTAATTTGTTCTACTTCTTCAATAGCTTGGGCGTCTTGAGCATCAGTTCCAGGGATGATTTTCAAAGATTTGGTCAGATTAGCAACATTCTTTATAGCCGGTTTGAGTCTTGCTTTCTGCTCTTCGATAGACTTTGGGAGATCGGCCAGCTTTTTATGTTCCATATCCAGCTCGGCATTGCATTCTTCAAGTTGTGCCAAGAGTTCAATCTTGCGAGCTTCGAGCCGATCAATATTGGACTTAATCGGACCCTCGGATAGCTGATCAAGTTTGATTTTTTCTTCATGTACAAGTTGCCGATTGACTTGGATTGTGGCTTCGATGTCCTTGCGCTCCCGACGTTCGGCTAGTCTTAGCTTGGCCTTTTCCAGCTTGAATTGATGTTGCTCAAGATAGACTGCTGGAGTAAGGATGTCGGCTAGCTCATCTGGGATTAGAGCTTGGATCTCATGTAGCCGAGTCCTAATCGGCCACAGTTTACCACCAAGTTGTCCAGTGATGATGCTTCCAACCGATGAGAGATGTCTTCAAGGGTTTTCTTCACATCATCGGACAAGGGAACCAAGGATTTGCTGGTGGTATCTTCGTCTATTTCTTCGTCAAGATAATCTTTAATATCGAAGGAAAACAGAGCGGCTAAGACCTGCAAAAAGAGTTTTAAAAATTAAGTCTCGATATGAGTTATGTGGCTGATTCAAGATTCTTATAAGACAAAACTTACTGGGATGGTAGGAGCAGCTAGTTGTATCTCTTCTTCAACATGGTGACTCCCTACAGCCGATGGGGTTTGATCGCTTGATGATTGCTGTACAAGAGGAGAAGGAGGAGGAGGAGGCTGTAAAAGAAACAAGTGTTAAGGAAAATCGGCTGGAATCAACTACTAAAGGAATTAAGAATATCTTACTGGTGGAGCTGATTTTAGAATCGTTGCTGAAGATTTCTTCTTTACAGCAGTTTTCTTCTTCTGCAACTATAAAGAATGAGTGATTAATTGGCTGAGAAATGAAGTGATTGAGAAAAGGATCAAAGAGAGCTGCTTACTCTTGAAAAGTGAACTGGAGCAGAAGGAGTCGGAGGGGTTTGCTTAGGTGAAGCCGATGGTGTTATTTCTGTGTCACTCACCTCGGCTGCGGCCAGATCAACATCATCTTCGATGTCTTCTTCATCCAGAGCTTGCTCAATGGATGGATCTAAGGCAGGCAGGTCATCGGCTGGCTTGGTCTTATTTAATTTAGCCTTCTTCTTTGGAGCTGGAGCTGATGTGTCCATAGCCGATGATCTGGTTCTTATCTTCTTACCTGCATCGGCTGGTTCCCTCATTTGCCCATGGGGGCATGAAAGCCGATAGCTGGGGGAGCTAATCCACCTCCATTTGGAATAAAGCCTGGAGCATACTCTATGTCCTTGCCACTATTGCTTTGGTGAGAGGGAGAGGATTCTGTTGTCTGCAAGATAGAAGATGAAGTTATTCTAGATATGAATCGGCTGGCATTTGAGTTTACCAAATTAATAAAGAAAATATACTTGAGGGATGACATCCGGGAAAAGGTCTGTCATATACATGGAAGACGATTGATGAAATAGATGCAGCTTCCATTCACCCCACCATCTGTCGAAATTTCAGCTTCTAAACTTTGTCAGTTCTATGTTCTCAATACTGCCCAATGGAGGTCCTTGGAGGTTAAGCAGCCGATCCATCATCAGAGTTGATGATATTTCTCCTCGGCACTGGATTTTGTCAGCAAAATACAAGCCGATCGTGAGTTGGCCCATTCTAAGTTGTCTAGCTGAGCTCATTTGTTGATAAAACTCATAAGAGACCAAGATATTTCTTCCCTGATGGATGCCAACAGGAAGAATGCATGGACGAATAGCAGCTGAGAAGACTTCTCTGGACTTATCATATTTCTCGGAGTTGATGTCTTCAAATCTGAAATCTGATGGGAGTTCAAAGCTCATTGAATCTTCATATGGAAACCAGACTCAAGCATCTTTTTGGAAGCCTTCATAAAAACTACAGAACCAATCCTTGAGCAGTTCGGCTGATAATTTTGCTCCTGCATCGGCTGGTGTGGAAGCGTATTCCCCATAAGACATGCATCTGCGGTGAGTGCGTTCTTCTCCATCATCTTCTACAATCGGCTCCAGCCTCGGGAATTCAGCTTCTGATGCAGATGGTCGATTGACAAAATTCATAGCTATTAAATTCATCCAAGTCTGTAGCAACCACCATGGCCCACTTGCGCCAACGACTAAGCCGACAGCTATCTTGGCCGATGCACTGCCCAACATTTGATATAGATATCCAAGAAGGATTTTGCCCAAGGGGATTTGCTTTTTGGTTTCAAGGGCTTCGGCTAAGAATTGCCAATTGGTTGTAGGGCCGCAACTGGATCCGTAGAAGAGGAATTTTTCAAGCCACATCAACAGGAAGGCTACATGTTCTCGGGAAGAAACAAACCCTTTGCCCATATATGCCCCGATATAACCTGACCAACCTCCGATGCTTTTAGTTTTGAACTCAAAGGTGTTCTTGGTATTTAAGCTCATTGGGTTAATTGGTGAAGTGACATCTAAGCTAGTGATCATGGTTATATCTAAGAGGATTGGGGTCATCGGCCCTTGGTTGAAAACGAAGGCATTAAGGGCGTTAGACCAGAAATAGGATGCAGAAGCCATCAGGGGTTCATTCTTGGCCGAATTCGCTATTGTAAGAGCCAGAGCTTGGCCGATTCCGAGTTCATCCCAATGAACCTGCTTGCTACCCAATACGCGCTTGTACCAGGCGGTCCAACTTTTCTCGAGAGATGACCAAGACTTGAAAGTATTCTTCCAATGACCTAGATTACGGTTGGCTAGTCTAAAGGGGATTCTATTGGTTTCGCCGATGATAAAATCAGTGGGGTCGAGATTGCTGATTGGACCAAGAAAGTAGTGGTTTTCGTGCGACAAGGTGGGAATCGCAGCTAGATTGGAAAGGTGCTGCAAATCCAAAGGAATCGAGAAGATGAAAATAAGATGTCGAAAGGGGAAATTGATTTCATGCGAGGAAAAGGGATCTAGCTGATGATAACTTACCTCGGTGTACTCGGCCGATGGCGCGGCAGACGGGCTGGCGGAGGACGACATCGCCGCAGGTGGGGGTCCGGCTGAAGATGAAGTCGCCTGGGGATCGCCTTATGCGTTGGAGAATTCGTCGGAGAGAGAAAGAGCAGAGTTGGCTTCGGCGATGAAAACGGGAGTAGACGCTGTGAGATTTCTCGGGGGTAACGGTTAGTATTTAAAGCGCTGGAATAACGGTCGGGAAACGGCGAGAGCAGATTTCTCTCGGAATCGACATATGGCAAATCCGAAACATTATCCAATATTCCGGACTTGGGGGCCATGTGTTAATGACCAAATTCGGTAACCTCAGTATCAGGGATGAAGATTATATCGAAGTGGAATCCAAAACCAAGATTGTTTTGGAGACAGAGCAAGAATCGGCTGGAATCCAGATCCGTTACGTCAAAAGGCGGCAGAGTTCAAGTCAGACTGGGTAAGCCGATATAGCCGATTCCGACAATACAACTCGGTATACATCATTGGTAGAGTCCTAAGAAGGCAATTGTATCTATTAATTAGGATATTTTATGTAATTTCCTTAGAGATATGTTTGGGAAAAAGTCTGCCGCAAAGACTTATGGTATCTTAGAGTTTGTTAGAGATAAGAGTCGTGTCCGGTGTGGGCATATCTTGTAATTCTCGGGTATAAATAGACCCGAACCCCATGTAATCGAATTAACACACGTTCAATAACAATTTCGGCGCATCGCCACCCTTTTACTTTCGTTTTGTTTCGACGAGTTTTTGCTTTCGGGTTGAGCTGCATCGGTTTCGATCTTTAAGAAGAGGTAAAACTTGTTATGGCGGCTTGCGTTCTCGGGATTAGTGCTTCCATCTTTATGACACTCTAATCTTGTTTATGTAATTTATCGAGTTACCATTTATCTTACATAATCTCCGGCAATATCGAAATCTAACCCACAATCGGCTAACATCCGTCAATAGAAGGCAGCCGGTTAGGTTAAACATCGACGTTGACTTAGATTATATAAGATATCTACCACTCTATGAAACTTTCAGCGGCTTGATTGTCTAGATATTGTTCTTCTTTTCATACTTAATGCTGTATCAGTTGAGTTTGATTTATTAAGTCGTGCTTAGAATATCAATCTCTAGCCTGTCTTTGGTTGCTGATTAGGGTAGTATCGGGGTTTCAGCCGATCTTACCTGATTTAACTACTTTTATCGTATATGCTTGATTGACATGTTAAATATGCCCTTTATATTAAGATCTTGCTGCATTTAAGTATATTAGGCTTTTGTTCAGTATATTATACTTGCTTTAATATCTTAATATAGAGTGGTATCGGAGTATTAGCCGATACGTGCTAGATCTATCTGATCGGCTATGATATGAACATATATAATCCCATTATTAATGTATATTTCGATCTAAGTGATTCATACTGTCTCGGCATGGCGACCGATCTATCCCAATCACTTGATTTAAGTATACATCGATATAAGGAGTATATATTGTTAATATCTACAGCCGATCGAGTAGATTTAGTTCCTTCTTATTTACTCATGACTGCCGATCGATGCATATATGACATCGGCTCAAATATAAATGATATGTCATCAGCACTTAGCCGATCGGCTATCGTTTATGGATTTAACCGTGGTTTCTTGTCTTTGTTTCTTGTTGATTGCAGGATCAAATCAACTGGCACGCTCATACATCCGAAGGCGAGTTTTGGACCTGCACTGGAGTTAAGCAGGTCTCCCAGGCCTCATGTTTTTCATCAACAACTCAACAATCAGCCATGGAGGTCCTTGGTGGCTGATTCACATATGGCTTAATATGCATACCACCAAAATTGCCGATAGAGCTGCCTTGTTAGTGTCATCGTTCCTAGCAATTTATGCCGATGATGAAAACCCCAGCACTCGAAGATGTATGTCCTTCGGAGAGGCAGCTTCGGCTTATCTAGGTTTGAGTTCATCGGCCGATTCTTTCAAAGTCTGGTTCAGCCAATTTTACAATTTGGATTTGGTCAACTACCTCCAGATCTCTATTTTACTAGAAAGATCCAAACCAGAGGCACAATATCATCGACCATACTGTTGGACTGGCTGGTCAACCTTGTTACCATTGGAATACTCTCGGGTGAAATGCTACAATGGTATATTCGTGCGCTTGCGGATGAACTCTGTAACCATAATATAACATAAGTATTTATGTACCACTGCTGGGAATTATATTTCTAGTAATGTCGATAAGAAAAACCAACAACCTGCATCCAACAGCGCTGGGTGGGGTTCGGGTGAACCATGGGCTGGACCTTCCTAGCCCATTTTCTGTAGGCAGCCTTTTCTCTTGCTCCCATATGTAGATTGTGAATTTTGAGCTGCTTTGATCATGTCAAATTAGTGTTCTCAGCCCACTTGTTTGTAAGTCTGATTCTCGATAGTGCCCGATTGATTGATCGTCCATTTTGCTGCCGATTCGCCTCCACTTTATGTTTATTCTCTACAAGAGGTTAGAAAGCCTAGTGCTAGTGGAATATGTCTTCTTTTGACATAATATACATTGCAAGCATAACTTGTTCTCATTTATTTTGGTAATATTGAGAGGCGAAACTGATCGTAAACGACCGTCAACAAAACCCCCCAAGCTTGTACCTTTGCTCTTCCCGAGTGAAGGACTCGCAAAAATAAAAATCTAGTTGTTGATCAGGAGTTACTACTATGCTGTATATCTAAATGTACAGGTGCAAGGTATATGTGCTCTCTCTCAAATTAAATAAGTTTGGCATGGTGGCTTACCCTTACCCCTGATTCCCAAGAGACACTGTCTTTCCCTTTCTTGAGCGGTTGAGAGACAGAACAACAATTAGAGCACTAGTCACCCAACCTTTATCCAACTTTTATTCCGAAAGTTTTCAAATGTTTTTCAAAAAAAAATCCAAGTTCCTCAAATGATTCACTTGATCTCTCCAAGTGTATGAATATGAATTCCTTGTCAAATTTGCCTCTTTGATTCCTACTCTAAAGTTGATATGTGGAGCTTGGTAGGGATCAAACATGGCATACTTGCTCTCACATTTATTACTAATTAAAAAACTTGGACTAAAATAGATGACTAGACATACTCAAGATCAAGATCGTGCAAAGTGTGTGTGATATATGATGGAAATGAAATGTGGAAAATAAAGAAAATGCTTCTCCTTTGTGCTTACTTCCTTCTCCAAAATCATTCTTTTATAAATAAGGAGAGGGCATGGCTACATTTTTTTTTCATCATGCTCAATAGTTTGAGGAGTTTATTATTATTATTATTTTTTCATAACCATGCCTGTCCGTCCTTCTTTTTTTTCAGAAAGGATTTTCTTCTTATAGGAGAAGAAAGCACATATAAGCATGGAGAATTTATTAGGATGAAGGATATCAAAAAGGAAATAGAGATGGAATGGATGCTAGCTTCCAGTGTAGAAGTTTAGCATGTGCATATATGTGGGTGTATGATCTTGATCATAGAGCATGAAAAGTATCTACGCAAGTCACAAAGATTTGACAAAGTTCAATGGAATCACAAGCAAAGAAAATATATATGGTTTATCAATATGAATATTTTTGGCTCTGGTTTATCCAAGTATCTGGTCTTCGCCCCTTGTAGGGCTTCGAACACAAAATACTCTGGCTTCTGTCCCATTTCGGTTTCTTGTACCAAGGCTGTGCTGACTTCAACAGGCGAAGCTGCGAGGTAAAGCACCAGTTCACTACCTACTGCAGGACTGTCTAGTGCCAGCGGGCTTTGCAGGTACTGCTTGAGCTCATCGAAGGCTATCTAGCACTCTGGCGTCCAACTGAACTTCTCAGCCCCTCAAAGGGTCTTGAAAAATGTCAAACCTCTTTCGACTGCTCTTGACAAAAATGTACTAAGTGCCGCAATTCGCCCCGTGAGCTTTTCTACTTCGCGTACGCTCTTTGGTGGCTTCATTTGCTAGATGGCATCAATTTGCTAGACGCCTTTTTCTAGATGATGAGAAGGCTGCTCCACCTCCCGCTGAGCAATATGTGGGCACCCTATTCACCAAGGCGGGAGATGAGGTGCTCCACAAGTATATCACACCCACCGCTACTCCATCCACTCTGAAGGAGGACCAGTTTCACATTCAGGAAGTACGAATTCCGGGCGGTGGGTATGGTAAAGGCCTACTCCGGCCGTTGACAACATTGGAGAAGGAGGGGGCAGCGGAATCCCATAGCCCACCACCTATGAAGGTGAAGCGTCACTTGATGCCCCCTCCAATTGTAAGGGCGGCCGACCAATTTCAAGAAGACGAAGTGAAGTCGCTGGAGCCCTCAGTTCATTAGCTAGCATCACAAATGAAGAAGCTCTGCAAAGAGAACATTGAGCTTAGGGACCGAAATGCGGAGCTAGGAGTAGAGCTTGCTGAGCTTAGGAATAATTTTGATACCCTTAGTTGCGGTTTGTGCGCTAAAATCAACCGTGCATTGGTAGAAATGGGGAAGGAGAATAAGTATTATGCTAATTAGATGTCTCTTTTCCCATGAATAAAGTAGTAGTTGGTGCTTGGTCTTTTATTTTCTAATCATGTAAGCGCTTGCAATAAATAATGTGGCTCATTGGTGTTAACCCCAATGTATGCCAAGTTTGTTTTTTGTTTCAGGTTTAATAAAGTTCAGGTTTTGAATAAGTGTGGGGGAGATATCCCAGCTTTTGACGTGCACATACTCTGAAAATTGCTAAATTTCTGAACACCCGAAAGGCACTGAACTCTGCAGAAAATTACAGAGGGATTGGGCACCAAAGTGGTTCGGCCGAACCAGTGTTGGCCCCAACCCCTCTCAATTTTTACAGGTAAGCAAGTGAGCACATCTATTATCTGTATATCTCCACCATGGTATAGTAGTAGAGCTGAAAATTCACAAAACAATTGGCAAGCATAAGTGAAATGATAAAATTTCTAACTAATGAAATTCTTCATATGATTGATCATGTATATTCATTATTCTCAGCTGAACTCATGCTTGTGAACAACCATCCATGTTTAGGGAACCTTATGCATCCACTACAAGATTCCTAACTTTTACCAAGGGGGTTTAAACCGTCGGCCACTTACTAAAATTGTCGGCCATACATATTCCTGGGTGGATACCGTCAGCAACTTCCCCTCAGCCACATGTGGTCGGTAATTGATCATATTACCGAGGGTACCCTCGGTAACCATGTACCCGAGGGTTTACGGTCGGTCTTTTTTTCATAGACCACGCATGGTCTTTCTTGCCGACCACATTTCCCGAGCGTATACCATCGGTTATTCTTATTCTCACTGAGAGGTTTATTTTCCCATCAAATTGTGAGAATCCTCGGCTATTTGGTAACCGATGGTTCTGTAGGCCTTCGGAAATAGTATTTGCCATAGGTTTTTATATAACGTCATCCATTCGTAACTCTCAAAACAGTATAGCTGAGACGTTATTTAGGTTACATGGAAAAGTAAATCAAACCCTCGGTAATTTGATATTTTCTAAAAAAATGCAAATTTAAACTTTACCCATTTTTAATTATTCTTATAAAAGTAACATAATACGTAGTCACATCAAAACAAATTTCAGCTTAATTAATCCCTAAATAGATCCATGGGAAGTTCAACCATAGATATATAACCAAATTGTTCAAAAATATTTATCATCCATCACCATAGCAAAACTAATATACCCCGTTGGTCACTAATAATTATTTCCGAGAGTTAAATCAAACCCCTCGGTTACTAATATACCCCGTCGGACACTAATAATAATTTCCGAGAGTTAAATTAAACTCCTCTGTTACTAATATACCCCGTCGGCCACTAATAATAATTTCTGAGAGTTAATTAAACCTCTCAGTTAATAATATACCCCGTCAGACACTTATAACCATTTCCGAGTGGTTTCTTATAACTCTCACTCACTGATATATCCCGTCGGCCACATGCTAAATAGCCGAATGTTCTCGTAACAACCCTCATTAAAATTTCAAACGGTCGGGCACCTAAATCTTCCTGACGGTCTGTAGGATTTTTTGCTTGGACGCTTGGCAAATCTTAGGATTCTAGTAGTGATCTAAGTGATTGCTATGTGTGAGATGATTAAAGATGAAAGGAATTCTTGCAACTATTATCGCGACTTATGGGAATTTGTTTTCAAAGAAAGAAAAAAAATGTTTTAAAGAGTTGATTCCTCCAATTGACTTTATTTTATACCCACCAAGGCCATATGCAAAGTATATCATTGATAAACCTTATTATGCATACGACTGCTTGACATTATATTGAGCTTTGTCAAATTTGTGTGACTTGTGATAAGATATTTTTCATACTCTCATGATCAAGGGGTCATTTCCACTTTAATTTCCACATATTTAATTAAGCTAAGCTTCTACACTAGAAGTTGGCTTGAAAAATTCCATTCAAATAAACTCCTACTTTAGACTATGCTTTCTTCTCCTAGAAAATCCATGGCAAGAAAGAAAGAAAATGAGAAAAGGAGGGAAAGGGTATGGCTATAAAAAAAAGAGAGAGAAATAAAGCTTGCTCTCAAAACATTGAGCAATGATGAAAGGAAAAAAAATAGATATAGCCATGCCCCTTCCATGGTTATGCCAGGAAAACAAAATGGAGGAGAAAGTATAGGAAAAAGGGAGAATCATTTCTTTATTCCACCATTCCCCAAAATATTTTACTTTTCCATTTTCTACCACAAATAAAGACCCTTGATCTAGGAGTACAACCGATGATCTTCTTGAGTCCATATTTTTGGCTTTGTAATATATATGATGCATGTATGTCACAATTTATCCCTACCAAGCTCCACATATCAGCCTTAGAACAGGGGTAAGTCTTGGCACACTTTGCCTTGGTGAGGATCCAATAGAAACTATATATCCTTGAGAGATAAGAGAGAAAGTCAATATAAGGAAAATAGCTGGTTTGTGAAAATTCATAAAAATCTCATGAGTCTAAGAGAGAAGCAAGAAGGACTGGAATCGAGATCGTTCCATTTATCAATTGCTCAAGATGGTAAGATAGTCACTGATAAAGTTCACAGGTGCATGTATGGTTGTGAATGATTTATATGCCTGATTCAGATCTTGAAAAAATTCATTCTACACTAACCTTACTCAGGGACGAGCAAAGAGCTAAGTGTGGGGGGTTTTGTTGGCGGCTGTTAAATGCCAATTCTATACCGCCAACATCTGCATAACATTCAGATAATAAAACATCCAACATAGTGATAGGTGCTTAATCTCACGTATTCCACAAGTGTTGGTGTATATTTATATGCAGGTGATAAACCCTGAAGTTGGGAGGAAATTCATACTAAAGTGAGAGAAAAATATGTATCCATACAAGGATGGGTTGTGGACTTCATCAAAATACCCAAGAGTCAGCCCAAAACTTGGAGAAATGGATAAAGTAGAACTAGGAGAGGAGGCAGGCTGAAGTTGAGGAACAGATGGGCTAGCCCAGTGATGAGAACACAACTAGCTCGGATATAACCATGACTACTTTTTGTATTAATCAACCAAAGGTGCATATGTTCTACATTAGATTTAATAGTTATATATTTGAAAAAACATCGCTACACAATGAGTTTTGTGTGTTTTCATTTACTGATTGAGGAAGTTAGGTCCTGATCTTCCGATAGGTATTGATAAACAATCGATTTGAGCGGAGTCACAACACAACTCGATCCGGCTTCTGAACGAACACGCTACTGAGCCCCGCAATCACAACACCACGTCTCCTCTGGTTATCAACCGTGCCGAAACCCGGTTGACCTCGCCGAGAAGGCTAATCCCTACATGCGAATCGAAGAACACAAGCAAGAACAAGATAGATTGCAACACAATTGTATATGAATGATTAAGCACTCGAATTTGGGGTTCCACGAACCGATCTAGCGGCGAAACTATTCTTGACAGAAAAATCTAAGCAAAACCCGACTCTAAACGATGACGGCTACTGATTAAGTATGATTAGGGACGTCCTAGGGTTGCCCTAGGGCACACACCCCATTGGGCTAAGCCCACGACACAATTACAAGGCCCATAACTCAAAAACAGAGTCCGACTGGACAAGGTACGTGTCTTGTTTTTAAGATTCCCAGCAGCTCTGTAGGAATTTTGACGTGGGACCAAAACCATCTGAAAGTAGACTCCATACGCTTTCCAACAAGTACTCATGGGTCCTGAAAGTCCTTCTAGATTAGCGGCTAGGTCCATTTGAAGTTGATATTGTCAGGAGGCCCGAATCCGAATCCAAAACATGTAGAACTTTATTTATTGTCTTCTATGGACCAAAAGTAACGTGGTGAGGTAGAAGTAGACTTGGAGAAGGTCTTGGTTTGGTCCCCAATCAACTTCTTTGACCATCCATTCATTCATTACGCTCGGTCTCTTTTCCTTTGCCCAAGCCAGTATCTCTGCAAACGAAAACACACAAAACTCATTGTGTAGTGATGTTTGTTCAAATATATAACTATTAAATCCAATGTAGAACATATGCACCTTTGGTTGATTAATACAAAACGTAGTCATGGTTATATCCGAGCTAGTTGTGTTCTCATCACCTAGGTTCGGTCGAACCCTAATCAACACCGTTGATCCTGGGGTTTGGCAGAGATGGTCCAGATGCACTCCTGATGGCAGTTGAGGGGCATTTCGGACAATTCCCCTTCCTATAACCGTCATACATGTCCTATAAATAGACTTCACTTCATTCACTTTCGCACAAACTTCCAAGCTTGAGCTGAATTATAAGAGGCTCTATTGTACTATATTGTATACTAGAATAGGAAGAGAATAGAGTAGAAGAAGTCGGAAGAATTCCAGAGTTGTCGGTAATCTTCTCTCATTTCTTATATTCCGTTTACTACTCTGATTTCAATATAATGTTCTTCGTGAATAATTTAGATTTATATTATGAGAATTATCTCTTGGTTAGTTCCTAAATAGCATATGGAATTATTGTTCGCTATAATCAACTAAAATATAGTGATTGCTTTGGTGAGTTATAAACACTAAAGTAGATATTAATTGCTTAGCCATGGTGTTTAGGTAACTGTTATCCAGTAATTGCTGCGTATCCCACAGTACGTTTGAGGTAGGTGTAGAGGTGGTGACAGCCCTCGAGATGACTTATATCCTCCCTGCCCGGGTACGTAGTAGAGCGACATCTGGGAAAAGCGGGTTGCCAGTGCTTGAAGTATTGCGTTAGGATTAAACTTAAGCTTTCCCTAGACACTCTTTCTCACCAGTAAATCCTCTCTATCCTGGCCTATCATCTAATTGGTGTCCCTGGATGAACCGGAGGAAGATCTGACCACACACATTCCCTTGGATTCGATACCCTTTCGAATACTCCGTAGGGGAAGTGCTGCATCGGTATATCTGTGCGCCTGCGGATCTCATCTGTGATCGTAAGAAATACCAACACCTGCTACCTTCAAAACCTTATAACTGTTGCCATTTATTAGCATTTCGCGGTAAATAGGCCGAAACTGACATCTGACCTTCGGCAAGCTTTTCACTGCTACGAACTTCTCGTTCTTATTTTGCCAATCACCGAAAGGGGGCCGAACGCAAGACTTTCGCCTAAAACCCTGCCAACAAGGCGTAGAGCATGGGGCCGTGTGAAAGACACGACAAAAAATAGGGATACTGGCGAAATCAGCTACCCGTAACAAGAAAAACAAGTAAATGGCAAAATATTAACATTTCATTAATAGGTACAAGACCAGTCAAGGCTACAAAATGATAATGGCCACTGGCCGAATACACAAAAATATCCATAGATAGTCTAACTATGGTGGTAAGGCTAAAAAGTAAAAAAAAAAAAGCGAGGGCGAAGAGCCTCACACCTCGGGGTGATCTTGGCAGCATCCCTTGTTTTGCCCTTCTCCCCGGCGGGCTCCTGTGCGGTCAGCTCCTCCTCACAATTGGTTGCCTCGACCTTCACCAGCTGGGCATAGAGCCTTCATCTTGCTCTCGCAGTAGACTGCTCCTCCTGTTGCCAAAAGTGCTTTCGCCAAGCGCGTAGGGTGGGTCGAAACGTCTTGAGAGCTCATCGAACAATTCCCTTTGGCAAGTCTTGGGAAGTCAATGATGTGATCGCAGCCATGTTGCTGCAAAAGGCCTAGAGCGAAGGTGGCCGACACCCGAGCAAAGCAATCGCCATAAGCGACGGCAGTCTCGGCCATGGCGCTGCCCGCCTGTTGGGTCCACTCCATGAAGGCAAGGGCGGAGGCGTCACCGGCAGGAACTTTGCTAACCTTGGCCCCCAAATCAGTTAGCGCCAGCCGGAGGGTATGGCAGGCGGTCTTCGCCTCGTCAGTAACAGCCTTAGTGGCGGTCCTCTCTGACTCCAACTCCTGGTGAAGAGCCTTCATCTTGCTCTCGGAATCATTATAGTAGTCCACAAGGCCCTGCGTTTCCCTTTTTTCCCTCTCGAGCTCAAGCCTAAGTCTTTTGATCTCGGCGTTCGCATCCTTTAGCGAACTCGTGAGCACCTCCTTTTTAAGGTCTTTTCGGCCCAGCTCTTCCTCTAAGCAGGACTTGTAGCTATCCAGGCGGACCCTCGCCATCTGCTCTACCGAGCATTGAGCCGAAAGAGCCTGTTTAAACAACTAAGTAGTTTGATAAAAGGGACCACATATAACAAAAAGGAAATAGAGCAATTAGCGTTCATACCCGAAAGAGCGGGCTTACTAGTTCAACTCCGTAAAAGGAACGAGGCCACCCACCGGCGTAACGAGGTGCCCCACCCCCTTCACAAAAGGAACAAGATCCGCCTGGGTCTTGAAGTCAGATGAGACAAAGCGGGGGCGGACAGCGAGTTGACCGAACCCGAGGTCTCAGTGGTGAAAGGTGGGGGCTGAGAAGAGGGGGTTCGAATGCCGCAAAGGCCGCTTCCACGACGCCTTCGGCAGAAGCAGAAGCACCTGCCCCGTAGCTCCCACCCACCTCACCGGCAGAACCAGCAGCGGAGGCGGCGGCCGGCAGACTCGGGCTTCGCCCGGTTGGCGAAGTGGGGGTGTCCTATGATGAGTCACTGTCACTTGGACGACCCCCCTCGCAGCCCACTTTGCACCCGCTCCGACATTTAACAGAGCGATGCCCGCAATTGCGGCCAAAGCCTTCGCCCCCTCCTGCTCTTTCTGGTGAAGAGGGGACGAGCTCGAAGCAGCCCCCGCCTCAATGTGCTCAAGGCCCGGGGCGTGTCCAGGGGTGAACGGTTTTTCGCCCGTCTTGTCCACGGCCTCCTCTTCGCCCTCTTCTTCGTCTTCGGCCTCCTCCTCATCGTCAGCATCTGAGTCGACAAAGGATGCCGGTCTGCATTTCCACCGGTGCAACTTTCCCTCTCGCCCGCTTGCGCTTCCTAGACGGTTCGGCATCATTTGCACCGATGATGATGACCTTGATAGGGTTCGCATGGCCCGGCAGCCCGCCAAAAAACACACGGTTCGCCCGCCCGCCTGTCTGACGGGTAAGCACCAGGCTAAACTCGTTTATGGTGAGTTGTCCGATCATTTTTCGGGCCTCGATTTTGGTCTGAGGCAGTGAAAGCACTATCGAAGTAAGGACAAAGGAATGAGCATAGTACAAGGTGGAAGCACAGGCAAAAGCAACAACATAAAAAAAAAACGATATCACGAGTTAAATAGAAAACTCATGGTTCAGTCAAGCATACAAAACTCTTCCACCAAGTCACGACAGCTAAGCCGAAGAACAGTCTTCCGAAGCAGGGCAAAGTGAGCCTCCATTGCACCGTCAATCGCCACTTTGGGCTTCCAAACAGGCGCAACGGCCCTACGCTGCCACTTCATGGCCATGTCTACCTCCGATACGGTCTCACTTAGGCGTCGATGCATTCACGGGCCACAAATCGGAGCGCTGTTGATGAAAAAATCGAACATACCGGCCTGGAAGATCTGCTTAGCTCCAGTGCAGGTCCAAAGGTTGATGAGATGTAGGCGTGCCAGTCAGTTTGATCCTGCAACTGACAAGATATGTAAACAGTAGAGCAAACAGCCGATCGGCTGACAAGCCGATGGAGTAGTTCCAGCGATGCCGATACCAGCCGATAGCGATAGGATGTAAGCAATCGGCTATATGTCCAATGTAGATAATGATATAAAGGCAATCGGCTATTGATAATAAAATATAACAATAATATAGTCCAGTATAAACCAATCAGCTAGCATTGATATGATAGAATAAACACTGATCCGAAGGTTAAAGCATACATCGGCTGGAGGTCCGATGTCATGAAATCCACAAGATTAGATTAAACAGTGAAACCTTTGTTGTCATCGGCTAAATCCAACTTATATGTATATGCAATCCTGATGAGCCGATGCAACGTCCAGATAACCCACCGACTGAAACCCCGATGAAACCCTTATTGGCAATCAAGAAGCAGGCTAGAGATTATGGTTCTAAGCACGACTTAGTAGATCAAACTTAAGTGATGCAGCACTAAGTATGAAAAGAAACATAATATCTAGACAACCAAGCCGTTGACTAAGTTTTCAGGGTGGTAGATGTCTAAGCTAATCTAATCTAGCAACGCGATTTAGCCGATACCGGTAGAAACCCTAAAACGAGAAGCAGCCGATAGAGCTAAATTGATATGCTAAGACTGGATTAACAGAGACATATGATAAATAGGTAGGCAAATATATCATCCAAACCAGAGCAATCTAAGAGGTCGAATGTACTGATGCAGCCTTGAACGACGCCGACGCAAACGATACAATTGCCTGGGCCGGCGGAACATTGGACACCGATGCAGCCCCGCGTCAGGTGCCAAGTCACGCCGGACGATAAAATAAAGTAGAAAAGGTAAAAGGTGGTGATGCGCCGAATTGTATTGATCGTAAAGATAGTTTACAATGACCCCGGGTGTACATATTTATACCCATGGGTAGATACTAGTCCTTGTAGGACAAGAAAGAAACTTTCCTAAAGATAAAAGGAAAACATAAAGTCCTTATAGGACACTAAACACACTTTCCTAACGATAAAAAGGAAACTAACAAACTATTCCTAATTAATAGATACAACTGCCTCTTCGGACTCGATCCGTACGTGGCAATCATCATGAAGCACGCCAACTCAATCCGACAATGATTCCAATATCACCTTGCCGGAATCGGCTACATCAGCTTGCTTTGTCCAATTCGGTAATTGCCGATGCACATTGTAACCGATGCGGTTCCGAAGCCTATTCATACCCTGTTTCCGTTATCGATTTCCTCCCAAATCCGCTTCGGCCTTAACTCCAAATCCGATGTAAATTTACCAAATTTGGTCGTTAACAAGCGCTCTGGGTGGAAATTAAAGTTTGCGCTCTCGAAGACCGTCTTCCGGGTGCCGGCCGGGGTGACCACCGTCTTCGAGATCACAATGGCATAAAAGATCGCCCCAAAAAGCTCGGCGGTCGACTCGAAACCCGTGGTTCAGCACGCCCAGTCGAAGATGGCGACCCGAACCAGAGCAGAAGGGCTAAGTTGGGGCAATTCGATCATGAAGAGCCGAAGTATCTCGGGCAGCAAGACATTGCACGGAAATCGAAGCCCCGCATCAAAAAATGCAGCAAAGACCACGGTTTGGTTGTCCCCAGGCTTCAGCACTACCACCTTGCCAAGAGCAAAGGCCTATCCTTCGGCCATGACCCCGGCCGAGAAAAGCTTCGCCAACTCCGTCTTATCGATAAGCGAAGCGCTGAGATACCTGATGTGACCTTCGCCAATCTTCCCCGGATCAGGACCAGTGGCCGAAGCAGGAGCAGGTTTACGAGGGGCCATGGGCGAAAAGTCTGGAAAGCCCGGTGTAAGAGCCGAGGTCACGCTGGTCGAAGTAGGCGATGAAATCTCGTGAACGCAAGGAGAAACAAAGCGATACCAGCCATAGAGGAGATGGTAAAAGTGACTAGAGGTAAAAGTGAAAGTGACGCCGGGGGGTAAGTGTATATATAACCCAGTAAGGGACTGCCACGTGTCGCCAGGGTGTACGGAACGGTAATTTCCCGTTAAGGCTAGCCGAACAATGAAACGACGAAAGTAACAGCACACCGGCCCATCATGCCCATTACTGTTCACGGGAATCCCAATTTATTCAACCATTTCGCCAATAATAGGCGAGGAAAGGAAAGAACAGTGATCGCTAGATCTGCTAATGCAAAATGCTAGACTTTTTCGCAGGTAAAAAATATAGGTTTCGGCAAGAACATCGGCCGAAACGGAGCGCCTCATGGTATACCACACGATTTGCAAGGTCTTGGTCGAAGCTCCGTACTCACCCTTGCCCTTGAGGGGCTTGTTGGAGGTATACCACGAGGATCTTTGGCCGGGCCTACCGAAACCAAGGACATAGGCAAAGGCGTAGGCTGGAGGCAAGTGGCGAAGGTCGAAGGGACAACATAGGTGAAAGCCAAACAGCAAAAGCCGTGGCATCAAGTTGACAAGCTTCGCCAAAGATGGACCCTGCCGGAGGGGATGTGTTTCGCCAAGTATCGAACCTTGCCAGGAGAAGGCCCAGCAGGCCAATACGCCTTCCAGAGGCTTCACCATGGACTGGGCCGAGTCACTTGGCCCATTAGGAGCCCATACGAGCAAAAGACATTGTATGCCCATAAAGATGTCCCTATCATAAGGGCAACCACGTAAATTCCTCTATAGAGCCTAAACCCTAATGGAGAGTCTAGGGCCATGTAACAGGGGGATCTGAAAAAATTTTTACTAAGCAATGCAGTTGTCTTTACTTCCAACCACTGTTAAAAGAACCAGGTCCTTCAACATGACGCAGTTATCGATTCGACAACACTTGCTTTGCAATTTCTGTGCACTTTGAAAGAAATACAAGATGGGATTTCTTTTCGCTTTTTCCATAAGAAATATACACTTTCATGGGAAGGATTAAGTACACTTCTTGGTTTTCACGATTCCTGTAAAATCGATCTCCAGAAAGGAATTTCTAGGTTCAAGAAAAATAGGTTTTGGGAAGACATTTCTAGCGCTCCAATTTGCAAGAAAACTAGGACGAATGATATCCATAATCCTACACTTAGGCTTATGCATAAATGGATTGCTATAACTTTGTTTCCTAGAGGTGATCTACGACCCATTAGAGGGGATGAATTAATTGTCATGTTTGTCATGGTTAGGAAGATCAAAGTTGCTCCTGTGAAATGTATGATAAGGCAAAGGCTAGAAAGTATAAGATTTTCTACTCCTGTTGAGTGCACTTCCTTGATTACTCGGATAACAAAGGGACTAGGGGTTATTAACAATGATTAGATTGCTTATGTCTTAGCCGCTTGTCCCTGTATAGATGAGAATTATCTAGTGCAAGGAAACATTCTTAAACATGGAGTAGATGGATCTTTGATTTACTTCTTCCCCGGTTGTACATATGAAATCTTGTTGCCTAATGCGGGATATTATTTGAACAACTGCCATGAACTAACCATTCCCTTGCAGACCATAGAAGAATCTCGTGCAGGTGGAACATACAGGGAGGCACGCAACATGGCAAGGAATGAACGAGAAGGTTCATCATCCTCAACACCCATGCAAATGTATGAGGCAGGTTGGGAGCCAACTGGGGATGCACCTAGATGGACCCAAGCTCCACGCCACAGCATCGGAGTCTCAAGCTGCGCAAGCGGTAGTGAGGACCGGTGGCGGGTGCCTCATGACATACAGTGGGGAGGCTGGAGCCATCAGTCCCCCATACCAAGTGGTATGCCTCCATCTCATTGGGACTGGGGTGAAATGACCAGGAGAATGGATACCCTTGATATGTAGACGGGAGAGATCCAATACAACCTCGAGGAACACATAGCATAGACGCAAGAATGGCATCAGACTACTGATGCTCAGTTCATCAACATCAACAACCTGATGCAGCAACAACATGAGGACCCTCAAGCATACTTCCGCTTTCAGGGGTTCAATCCTTATCAAGGACCCAGAGCGAAAGCCAAGCTTGGGAGGGGGGGACATCTCTCCCCTCACTGAGGTAACTTGTATCATATTGCGTATTTCCCTTTCCAACTGCATTCTATACACCTGAAAACAACATAATAATTTGCAAAATAGAATATACCAAAAAGATAGGTTAGGTTTTGTCATGCTAGGTAAGACAAACTAGTTCTCTTTGTTGAAATGATGAATAGTTGCTCTGTTTTATATCTCTTATGTATGGATTCATAGGTAAGTGCTCTCTCGCAAATTAAATGTAGGTAGCCCACAATTATTTGAGAACCTGAGGTAAATGAGCTGCATTTGCTAATCTAAGTCTAAGTTGTTGCAACATAAGAGATAGTAAATAAGGGTTGCTATGATCCTAGTCCAAGTTTGACTTAAATTCCGGATGTTTGTTTTTGAAAATGATAAATTTGAAAGTTTCTCATTTGATATAAATTCTTACGAGAGCCAAAAATGTGCCATTATGATTAAAACCATATACATTTTGGTTACTTGCCATTCAATTGAACTTTGTCAAATTCTTGTGACTTGTGTAGATACTTTTCATGCTCTATGATCAAGATCACACACCCACATATATGCACATGCTAAACTCCTACACTGAGCTAGCAATTATCCATTCCATTTCCATCCTACCACTAAA
Organism: Oryza glaberrima; assembly: GCF_000147395.1. Lineage (NCBI taxonomy): Eukaryota > Viridiplantae > Streptophyta > Magnoliopsida > Poales > Poaceae > Oryza > Oryza glaberrima. The sequence goes on from NC_068336.1 coordinate 9,844,044, forward strand.
TAAATTCTCCATGCTTTTGTGTGCTTTCTTCTCCTAAAAAGAAAATTCTTTCTGGAAAAAAAAAGAAGAACGAGGGAAAGGCATGGTTATGAGAAAAAAAGAAAAAATAATAAAGTTATGCTCTTTCAAGCATGAGCATGATATTATATAAAAAAAGGAATAAAATGGTCATGCCCTCTCCTTATTAATAAAAGAATGATTTTTGGGAGAAGGACGTAAGCACAAAGAAGAAGCGTTTTCTTTATTTTTCTTCATATTCCATTTCCACCATATATCACACACACACTTTGCATGATCTTGAGTATGTTTAGTAATCTATTTTAGTCTGAGTTTTTGACTTAGTAATAAATGTGAATGCAAATATGCCATGTTTGATCCCTACCAACCTCCACATATCAAACCTTAGAGTAAGAATCAAAAAGGCAAAATGGTGAGGAATTCTTATTGATACACTTAGAGAGACTGAGTGAATCATTTGAGGAACATGGCTTTCTTTTGCAAAATCATTTGAAAACTTCTGGAATAAAAGTTGAACAAAGATTGGGTGATTAGTGCTCTAATTGTTGTTCTGTCTTTCAACCGTCCAAGGCAAGGAGAAGCAGTGTCTGGTGGGAATCAGGGGTTAGGGTAAGCCACCGTGCCAAAGATTATTTAATTTGAGAGAAATTGCATATACCTTTCAGATATTCAGCATAGTAGCAACTCCTGATTAACAACCAAGTCTTTGTTTCCTTTCGTCCTTTACTCGGGACGAGCAAAGGTTCAATCTTAGGGTGTTTTGTTGATGGTCGTTAGCAATCAGTTTCGACCGTCAATATTTACTAAATAGAGGAGAACTAGTTATGCTTGCAATGCATATTCATGTTAGAATAATAATATTCCACTAGTATTTGGTTCACTAAACTTTTGCAGAGAATAATCATAAAGTGGAGGAGAATCGACATCAAATCAAACGATAAATCAATCGGACGATGTCGAGAATCAGACTTATGCATGAATGGGCCAAGAACTTGGAAATGACACGACGAATTGGGCCAAAATTCACAAGTCTACGGAGAAGAGCACGAGAGGATGCCACCAGCCGTAATCTGGGCTGGTTGGGCCGGCCCCAGGTTCAGCCGAACCCTCCTCAGCACCGTTTGATCCAGGTCTTTTCTGGACGGTGTAGATCAGCCCCCAATGACGGTTGGAGGGTATTTCTGACCATTCCAACCGTCACAACCGTCATTAGGAGGTTATAAAAGGAGCTCTCATCCTCACTTCACTCACACACCTCAAGCAAAGCTCTCCCATATTCTCTCAAGTTTAGTTTAGTGTTCTTAAGCTAGTGGAGTAGGAATAGAATAGAAATCAGAGTCCGGAAGCCTTCGGAAGAGTTTGGGTATGGCTCCAGTAGCTCTGCTTCGCTCTTTTGTAAGCTTTGTACTTTATTTAGAATACTCTTCTTTATACATTTATGGTATTGAAATGCTTTCCAAGTATATGAATGCCAACTTTACTTTATGTTCATGTTATGCTGATTATACTCCTAGTTTATCTGGGAGATGCATAGGTACGGGTATAATGTTTGCTTATGCAATTACTCTATGTCATGATGATGATATTAGAGTAGTATCTAGTAGTTTAGGCGTGGTGTCTAGATTACGGGATATCATTATTTGAGGTTATATGCTGCGGATGAGAGGTGGGCCGCTGAAGGTGATAGCTCAGTACGGGTATTCCTCCGCGCGTGTATATAATCCTAAGTTAATTTCCTAGGGAGGGTACTGCTCCGTATTTAACCCCGGTTGTATGGTCATGACGGGCTGTCGTAAGGAACTCGGCAGTCAGGGATGGCTTCTCGAAGTACCACGAGTGCATCGGAAAGAGGGTATTAGCTAGTTAATCGTATAACTAGAATGTATGTACACTATGTATACTAGAAGTATAGGAATAGATTCTTTTCTATTTTCTTTCCACTTAGCTTAGGTAATTTAGTACGAGAATGAGTAGCTCCATGCATGTGTGTCACTCTACCCATTGATTTATCCTAATCCCTTCTTAGACTATGATTATTACAAGTAACATATAAATTATTAGTACGGTTCTCTCTACTATCATCTTCCTACGGGATTAAATAAATACGATACCCTTGGAATACTCTCGGGTGAAATGCTACAATGGTATATCCGTGCGCTTGCGGATGAACTCTGTAACCATAATATACCAAGAGTATTTCTGCGCCATTGCTGGGGATTATATTTCTAGTAATGTCGTTAAGAAATACCAAGACTCCTTCATCAGTCTTGTCGAACTCTATGCTACTCAGGCACAAGATGGGCACTAAATTTTTGCTCCACTGTCATCTTCCAATCATGGTATTTCTCAGCATCATAATAACCCGAAAAGGATGGTATTTTAAACTTAACCTTAGCATAAGGGTCATCGGGCACACGATTATTATTACCTTGTTGGTGGTGGTCATTTGAAGTGCCACCCATACCTGTGCGGTATGTGCATAGACGACGTCATAGTCATGCTTACCTTGTAGCTTCTGCATCAATATTGCCACTGAATCATACATCGTGTCCACAGGATGGCCACCAGCGTTGCTGCCACTCACTTCCTCACTGGAAGGTTCTTGTGTCTCCAACGCAGCAACCGGATTAGCTAGCGTGGATATCCGCTTGTCCAGCCTCTCCATGTGGTTTAAGAAGCCACTTTTATTGATGGCATCTTGGACAGCCTTTGTAACGGCCTCCGTCATGTCGTTTTGAGCAATTTTCTACAATAGTTCGTAGTTGCTCTTGACTGACTGTTGATATTTCTTAACGACATTACTAGAAATATAATTCCCAGCATTGGCGCAGAAATACTCCTGGTATATTATGGTTACAAAGTTTATCCGCAAGCGCACAGATATACAATTGTAGCATATCACCCGAGAGTATTCCAAGGGTATCGTATTTATTTTATCTCGTGGGAAGATCATGTAGAGAGAACTTGACTAATAATTTATATATTACTTGTAATAATCATGTTCTAAGCAGGGGTTAAGATAATCCAAGGGTGGAGTGACACACAAGCATCAGCTACTCATTCTCATAATATATTATCTAAGCTAAGTGGAAAGAAAAGAGAGATCATCTATTCCTATACTTCTAGTATACATAGTATACATACATTCTAGTTAACTGATATACTAGCTAATACCCTCTATCCGATGCTCTCCTGGTACTTCGAGAAGCCACCCCTGACTACCGAGTTTCTTACGACTGCCCGTCATGACCATATAACCTGAGCTAAAAACGGAGGAGTACCCTCCCCAGGGAATTAACTTAGGACAATATATACGCGCGGAGGTATACCCGTACTGAGCTATCACCATTAGCGGCCCACCTCTCATCCGCAGCATATAACCCCAAATAATGATATCCCGTAATCTAGACACCACGTCTAAACTACCAGATAATACTCTAATATCATCGTCATGACATAGAGTAATGGCATAAGCAAACATTATACCCGCACCAAAGCATCTCGCAGATAAGCTAGCAGCATATTCAGTATAACATGAACATAATGTAAAGTTGGCATTCATATACTCGGAAAGTATTTCAATACCGTAAATGTATAAAGAAGAGTATTCTAATAATAGTACAAAGCTTACAAAAGAGGAAAGGAAAGCTACTAGAGCCATACCTTTCTAATAATAGTACAAAGCTTACAAAAGAGGAAAGGAAAGCTACTAGAGCCATAACTGAACTGTTCCGAACGCTTCCAGAGTCCTGATTTTCTACTCTATTCCTATTCCACCAGCTTGATACTACTAAACTAAACTTAAGAGAATATGAGAGAGCTTTGCATGAGGTATGTGAGTGAAGGGAGAAGGTGAAGTCCTTATATAGAGGTAGTTATGACGGTTGTGGAAGGGGAATTGTCCGAAGTGCCCTCCAACCGTCATTGGGATGCAATCCTGGACGTCCATGCCGAAACCTGCATCCAACGGCGCCAGGATGGGTTCGGCCGAACCATGGGCAAGGCCATCCCCGGCCCATCTTCGGCTGGCGGCCTCCTCTATTGCTCCTTTATGCAGACTTGTGAATTTTGGCCCAACTCATAATGTCAATTCTGAGTTCTTGGCCCATTCATGCATAAGTCTGATTCTCGATATTATCCGAATGATTTATCGTTTGACTCAATGTCGATTCTCCTCCACTTTATGGTTATTCTCTACAAAAGGTTAGTGAACCAAGTACTAGTGGAATATTATTACTCTAACATGTATATGCATTACAATCATCACTAGTTCACCTCTATTTTGGTAATATTGACGGTCAAAATTGATCGATAACGACCGTCAACACTGACACAGTCAGCAAAATCCTGGGCAGTCCTCTCATCATCGTCACCTGCCATTGAAACACCAAAACAACAACAAATGTGAAGGTTATCCATAATAATCTACCAGGTAGGTGCAGTGGTGCCTCTCAACTACTCTCAGCAATATGAAGAACCTTACCAAGCCCTTACAAGGTTCTTATCAGAAAAGCAATGGATACCTGGAAGGCGTAGTCAGCGATTGTAGGGATCAAGAACATGTGCTGTCCAGAAGTAATATGTGGAGCTAGGAAGGCCAAATATATGAGTGGTACACAATCCAATGACAGATAGTAATGCTGAATAAAAATCCCAAGTCACTTGCCACTAGTTGCTGGTCTACTCGTGTCCTAGACAGTAGTGGTAACAATGATGGCGCAAATGAATATGACACTAGTAAACAGCAATGAAGGACTGGCAGGCAAGCTTCCGCGAGTCTCAGCAAAAACAGCAAAACCGCAAGGCCGATAAGCACACCACGAAGTTACAACTCAATCAGAATTGATATGTGGCCTATGGAATTTTCTGAAGCCACTATAAAGAATGTGCAGAAACTTGTGAGCTCGAACAGACAATTTTGCAAGCCAATTTTTTTCTCTTATCCGAAAGTTTAAAATTTTCCTGATTCTGAGTCCGTATGCAAAAGTTATGGCTGTTTGAAGTTGGGGCTTCCGTGTAGGTTTTCCAGAGGGTATATAACCTAGTCTGTTTAGCGGTGGTATGGGATATGGTGGCAACGGAGTATGTAGGATGTTCTAGTGAGGTGTGGTGATCTGGATAGGTGTTTATGATGGCGGAAACGGATCTCAAAAGATGAACCCTAACACACGGATGGAAGGTGGCGGCTAGGGTTTCAAAGGAAAACACACGACTAGACTAAAACATGCACTTAGCAACAAGAACTTAAGCTAGGACTCAAACTCAACACTACAAACTCTGAAAAGGATCGTGCAAAGGCTAAACACGGTTTGGGTTAAGGAGACTAACGACTACAACTTTTTTTTGGCTTTTCTGTAGACTCTAGGATAAATGCGAAAACAAAAACTAAACTAGGATAAAGAATCCGAGCGAACCTGACGGTGAACCTAGAGCTCTAATACCACTTGATGTTGACTAGGTTGCCCGATCTTCCGAAAGGTTCTGATAATCAACGATTTGGGCGGAGTCGCGACACAAATCGATCCGGCTTCTTGAACGAACACACTATTGAGCCCCGCAATCGCAGCACCACGTCTCCTCTGGTTATCACCCATGTCGAAACGCGGATGACCTCGTCGAGAAGGCTAATCCCTATTTGCGAATCGAAGAACACACACAGGAACAATGAAGGACACAACCAAAAATGCAGATGAATGAATAAGCTCACAAGTTGGGTCTTACAAACCGATCTAGCGGTGAAACTATTCTCGACAGAATAATCTAAGCAAAACCCAAACCCTAAAGATGATGACGGGTACTGATATCAAGAGTTTAGGGTCATGCAACCAACCCTTGATGCAACCCTAATAGGTTCCAACACGATACACGGCCCAAAAGCCCAAATAGGATGATGCAGCACCGGGATATATTTTGGATGTCAACTTATTCAGTCGATTCCCGTTGACTCGGAAAGAATTTGGTCATGTGTCCAAAACCATTGGAAAGGATATCTTCTTAGCTTTCCATCCATATAGAGAACGCCCCAATCCGGTCACGTATGCAACCTGCATGCCTATTTTAGTGCAGACTGATCCTGGACTCTGAATTGCACTCGAAGCCGACTTGGTTTGGGCCTCCACCTTGACTTGGATGTCCTCGATGATCCTCCATGACTCTAAGTCCTTCTCCAAGTGTCTCCTTTCCCCTTCCATTGTTCCTAATCACAATATAATCATTAGGTAGCAATCTATTCTCAAATTCGTACAAAGAAGCACATAGGAACGAGCTCACCTCTAAATTCAATTGTTGCGCGCGAGCGCTTGTTATCGGTCCATGAATGACCGGTGGAGGATTGTTGTTTGTATCCGAAGGAGTGATATCCGCATCACGTGTTTTCTCATCAGTTTATAAGATTTTAGGTTGAACTATTTGGTGCATGAAATTTAATAACATTTACAATCTTTCTTACATTGAAGACGCTAGAAATAGGAATTATTCCTAAATGCTGATAACATTTGCATATGAAAGTTTCTTATCAAAACCGTTACTCACATAGCGAAACTTACAATGACCTAAATGTATTAAAAAATTCAGTGTATGAAGCAACTCAGTGTAGTGGTGGAATGGGGAATAAAATGATTACGACTTGTTTGAAAACTCGAGGAAAGACGATTGGTAGTTTCAACGAGTAAATTGATGGTGAGATTAACATGGAAATTTGAGTTTTAGTCCCAATCTTTTGTTTGGTAGAGGTGGTGGGAATTAATAGATGATTGGTAGTTTAGTTGAAGATTAGAAGTTAGAAAAAAACAGGTGGTTGAGATTTTTTTTAGATAAAGTATGGGAGAAATTTCCTCTCAATTACCACCACTACCCAGGTATTAGAAAGGAGAGAGTTCCTTTATCAATTCCCATCCCTATCCCACCACAACTCCCATATCTCCCAACCAAACAGCATTGTCTCTCAAAACTCCCAACTCTATATAGTTGGTACCCACTAAGATCATTAACACCTATAAAGCAGCCCTCACATGAAGCCACGTCAACACAAATTCCAGAACCGTTAGATTTGATCTCAACGTTTGCGAACTCCCTCAGCTCTCCGTTACATAGCTCGGTTGCAACAGCTGAGGCCCAACCCAGCTTAAGCGATTGATCCAGCCCATCCAGTCTCCTCACTTCCTTCTCCTCTTGCGGCATGCGAGTGGTCGATGTGAACTCCGATCACCACGAGTAACCATCGACGGCGGCAAGAACAATTACTTCTGAAAACCGATGCCACCATGATAGGCAGACAGATGGTCATTCTTAATGGCTCTAATGCCTTTTGTTCTCTTCTTATCCCCTCTTTCCATTTTACTTATAAATTCACAAAATCATAATCATTATCAAGCGGGATAGTTAATCTATCAGGCCGATGGTGTTTCGCTCAAGTTGCTGGAGCTTGCTCGCTGGAAAAATATGCATCACTGCACCATCCTCTTCAATTTTCTCCAACGATCTAGCACAGGTTACCAACTTCCTCTTTGCCTTTGGTTGATTCATCTAATTTGTTTCCCCAAGATAGGACCAGCATTCTAATTTGAACCTGTATGTGTTCAGTGTTTAAGCAACCATGGCCCAATACATATTAGCATTATTTTCCCATTTTTGTTATCAAACAGTTTTCCCATGCATTTCAATTCCTTCCGTTTCCTGTCCCAGGATCCAGATACTTGATACTGAGTCAATTCTTTTTTTTATTTGTCCTGAACTGCAGATCAATTTTCATTATTCCAGTTGAAGGATACGGCCAACAATATCACGTAGATCAATTGGTTGATTTGTCATCTACATATTCAGATCTAAGAAGAATATAACTAACCAAGTTAGCAAGTTGAGTAACACTTTCAAATTGGATGGGAATGTTCACCCAATTATGTTTTCTAATTTGTATTTCAGTTCTGATCTTTACCTGGTGAGGATATCTTCAATCTTAGAAATAGATTGGATTGGCTTCTGTCTCAAATATATATGTCAATTCATTTCGCTGTCAGAGCATCGAGCTGCTCCCATTAAGGCCGTGTGAAATATGTGAATGGATATGAAATATGTGATCAAAATGGATGTTATGTGAATATGGTTGTGTTAAATATATTGATGGTTGTGTATATGAATGGCGGTGTTGGGGTGTGATATCCTGGCCTAAGGCTTAATAGGATTAATAGAATACTTATACTAACAAGTTACAACTATTTGTCCCTTAATCTAATGCTTTTAGCTGGCTGAGGGAATTAATACCAAACATATCACACGCATGTTTTTAGTTTTGTTGCATACAGATACAAGATATCATATGGTAGATATCAAATGGATCTGATCTAAACATTTCACGTTAAGTAGGCGTGGAAGTAACTGGGAAAACTAAAGACATCTTAAAAGATTTGGAACATGATGATGCAAGTTGCAGTACATGAAATATATAGCGCTGATAGGACAATATTAAAATATGGACATGTACTGGGCCATGATAAGTTATTAACGACCGGTTGATGGGCCTACCGACAAGAGCTGATTAAGGTCACACCACTATTCCATGATTGAGGTCACACCACTGTTCCATGATGGAGCCTACCGGCCAGCTGATTAAGTAATTGAGATAAAAAAAAAGAGAAACAATCAATCAATAGGACATATCGTCTTCAATGACAAGGCACATCTGTGACAGTACCATACACAGTTGTATCTTGTGGTAGGATAGGTTATTAGGATATGTAACTGCCACCTACTCATGTTCTACAGACGTGGCTGTGATTAAACACACATTATATAAGGCCACTGTTCCATGATTGAGCCAACCGATGAGCTGATTAAGTAATCGAGATTATGTCACGCCCGAAATTTCTATCCAAAATTCCAAACGCTTACATGTGTGTGAACCCTCGTCCAGGAATCAGTCGAGGCACACAATAACAAATTGATAATAGAGTACAATTATTACTCTAATTAATAAGCGAATAAAATGTCATTACAGAGGTAGATAGTTCCTCTCAATCAATAAAGATCTAAGCAACGGAAAATAAGATAAACGGCGCAGACGACTCCACTCCACAGGCAGCTTGACCAGGGCGACACCTAATCCTCCATACCATCAATATCACTATAGAACTCCTCTGATGAATGATTGCAAGGTGAGTATATGACATACTCAGCAAGCCACGCAGCAAATATGCAAGTGCAGAGGATAACAAAGGAGGGCATAGTAGGGTTTCATTTGCATAAACAGCATTTAATAAACATTTCAGAATTTAATAAAACAGTTAAGTAATAATTAAACAATATTAATCCAACACTATATAACATACCCTGTTGCATAGGCCCAACCATTCTGAACAATCATCCCGGCTGCACAGTTCTATCTCCAAACCAGGAATATACCATTCCAAACCAGGAGCTAATCAAATTATTACCAGTTATAGCATCTTTCATTATGATGAGAAGTGTGAAACTAATCACGAAAGACATTGTTAGACCCGCCCATAACCGCGGGCACGGCTATTCGAATAGTTTTACTCTGGCCAAAGGTGTACCACTGTACCCACAAGACACAGCCCCACAACATGTCACCATGTGCCTCAATACCACCACGATACCTCGGAAAGGAGCTGTGACAGTACCCCTCGCACAACACAATCCACCACAGCACACCGTTCCTGGATCATAATCACCCCCTTATAAACAAGGCATGGACTCCCCAGCGACCCTCGTGGGCTTATCTCCGCCACTTCTGAGTCTGGTGCCCCGCAATGAACCATGTTATACAAAAGGTAAAGCTGTTGCCCACGCTGGCTTGTGGTTGGCACGGTAAATGTTTCACAACCGAAACTCGTGAACCGGTCCTTAATTGTCATGAGCACGACCAACAAAACCATGTGCTCACAACCCACCATTATCAAGTTTTAATTGGCAATTTAATTAATTAACCAATCACGATTGACCATCGTGAACTATCATTAAGCCATCATTAAATAATAGTGAGCCATCATTAGGACTCACAGCGCGAGAACTCGAATCCACGGATTTCCAAACAATTTTAGCCGACGATTCCAAAAGAGAAAAGGTAGAGGAGATCCCGAAGATCATTTCCCCTCTATTGATTTCACCGGAGAAGGAAAGGCGCGAGCGAATTTGGAAGGAGACGGCGGCGCGGCTCGGCTAGGGTTCGGGCGCGGCGGCGGCGCGAGGAAGACGAAGACTGACAGGTGGGCCCCACCTGTCAGCGGGCGGACGCGCGCGCGGGCGGCTGCTGCCGGACTGGGCCGACTGGGCCGAGGGAGAGAGAGAGAGAAGGTTTTGGGCCGACTTTCGGCCCAAAGCCAATAGAGGACTTTTAAAAAACCTTTTTTCCATTTAAATTATTCATGAAATGCAATTCCATTTATTAAAAATACTTCCTTGGCTCAAATAAATCCCAAAACAAATCTAGGAATCATAGAATCAAGCAAAGTATTTAATGAAATTTTATCTGGCCCCATTTTATATTGAAATTTATTATTTAAAATTAGATCTTCTTTTCAAGGCTTTTAAAATCAATTCTAATAATTACAATTAAACAACAATTTACATATTTAGGATTTTTAGGGTGTGACAAATTGGAAAAGAGAAACAAGTAATCAATAGCACATATCGACTTCAATGATATGGCACAAACGTGACAGTACCATACGCAGGTGCATCGTATGGCCGGATAGGTTAAAGGACATGTACCATCCATCTACACATGCTCAAGAGTCGTGGCTGCTGGTTAAGCATGCAATCTATAAGGCTTCACGATATGTTATAAGCGACCAGCTGATTGATGAATCTATCGGCAAGAGCTGAATAATTGTGGCTGCATCACTGTTCTATAACGGTTGGTGTACTTGCTCGTAGAATATTTATTGGGGATTTGAGTGAGTTAGGCTACCGGTTATTTATTTTTATTGATGACTAGTTCTGCCCATTTTTAAGTAAGTATAATCATTCGGAAAATAATTGGGGGTTGGAATTAGGCCTGCCACATAGAAATATGTGGGTCCACATATAGAAATCGACCAAAATTTGTATAAATTTGTTTTCCATATAATAAATCATCCCTCTAAATTTTAGTCAAATTTTTTGAAGTTATTTAATGTGAACGCGAGTTTCTGCTAGGAGGGTTGTTCCCACTATGAATACTTTCATATAGCTTAGTACCTTGGCACTTTTGGGTCACAGGATAAACCCTCGTAGTGGGAACAACTCACTGAGATCCAACAGTGATCATTGGACTTTTGGTTCACAGTGGCAACTCGGCAGTTATTGTGTTATATATCTATGCAGAAAACTAAATGCCCTCTGCAGTCTCCAATTGAGACACTAGTCCTATGTAGAAGAAAAACACGGTCAATAGATCCAAAGCAACTGAGACAACTGGCAGCGACTAAGAAGTGCATTATAGATATCTGTTCTAATATTAATGTGATTGTATGATTGAAAATAAAAAATATCCTGGAAGAAACATAACCTAGATATATATCCCTTATTTAATTAGTGTCCTTGGGAGTTGGACAGTGGTTGGAGAGATGAGGGAGAAATTTAAATGATGAGTGATTGGAGGAAAAAATAGTACTCTAGAATTGGACTTACTTTTTACTAGTTTTTAATCATATGGAATTACAGTTAATTTATTATTATAGGAGCGAGGGAGTAAATAATTGTTAGATGAAATATGTTTGTACCATATTTTTTTAAAAAAATCTTCACTGTAGGTCCTCACTGATGAGCATGTTTTAAGCCCCCAGCAAAGCATGGTGTGGATGTTCCACTGCCAAAGCGTGTTTACCTGGTTCAATCATTCCATGTGGTTGTTAGGTGCAAGCATAGTACGCAATAGTGATGTTGTTGCTTGTGTATTTTCTTAGCTCTCCAAACAACTACTTAAAAAGAGTTATGGTACAGTGCCCAAATAATGAGATTAATGATTGTCCCATTGCAGTGTGAACAAATTAGATGTACACCGAATGCTTAAAAGAAAAATGATATTTGGTCGATTTGAAGATGAATAACCATCTAAGAAAAGATGTGCGTTGGATCGCAAAATCAGTTGGCATAATTGCCAAGGAATACTCGCAACAAGGATTATAATTTACTGTTACAATTAAACAGTTTCTTTACATAGGAATCTTTGTAGTGAGTTATGCAACAAGGAGCAATGATATTGGTAGAGTCAGCGATTTACCTTACAGACTGAAACCATCATTAAGTATGGTGTGGATGTTACACCGCCATGCCGCGCTTAGCTGCTGCCTTAGTGTCGCCGCTACGCTAGCCACCTAGCCGTTGCCGTGTCGCTCCCTGCCTCAGTCATCCTGGTGCTGCTTTGCATTGCCGCTTGCTGCCGTTTGGCCGCTGCTCGTGCGTGCCAAGTCGCTGTTGTCCCGCTACCACAGCTACCGAGCCACTTGCTGTCGTGCCATGCCGTCGCTGTTGTGCCATGTCGCAGCCGTGTGCCGTTTAAACCTAGCCGCCGCTTTAGCCCGTTGCTCGGTAGTCGAGTTGTCTAGCCGTAGGTGCAACTCTATGTTCCTACCGGCCTATCGTTTGCCGTACCAGGGCTTTACTGTGAATCGTTTCTAGTCCACCGGTTTAGCCACAGCCGTTGTTGAGTCGTTCACTCGTTCGTTCGAACGAGGTGTTTCCCGTGTTTCGTTCATCCATCCGTGTGGAGTCGTCCTTTAGTTTAGAGCTGTTCAGAGCCGCCGGTTCCGTTCGCCGATTTCGATTGATCATTTGGGTGATCCCGTGTCATGTAGAATTGACTCGTTGAGTCGGTATCTCATGAGGCCCGCTTGCCAGATCAATCTAAGCCATCCGATCTTGGTCGACTCGGTCAAGATTAATCTCAGCCATATGAATCCTTTCCTCTCTTTTCAGTGGCATATTATTTCTTTTAATATATGTCATCTACCAAATATAATCTAATATTTTCCGGAGATTGTTTTACTCTTCTCCCTCAGTTATAAATCATTTGTAAATGGTTTAATTAATTTGGAATAGTCTTTTGTTTAATAGGTTTAATTGGAATTAGATCTTGTAAAATTCGTAATTAATTCATACGAAATTGGAATGAGGCTGTTCAAGTTTCATAATTCATCTAAAATCATGATCTACATGTTTGTTTACTTTATATATACTGTTTTTTTGGTTTTTATTAGTCTTTTTCCTTGTTTTGCGTGTTAGCCTATCGTTTCCGTCGTTTCGAAGGTTCGCGAGTGCGTCAGAGGTATTCAAGAAGATTCATTGAAGACCGATTATTGCAAGGCAAGTCACACAGATCCCAAACACAATTCCTTTGAGCATGTTGATCCTATATTTAAATTGTCTATTTATTTTAACTGTGCATTTATTTTCGAATGTCACCGGGTGGTGAGCCTTTCCCATTTAATTATGGCCGAAAATGACTTTATTTTCCTATGGGTTATAATTTGATTAGCAAGAACCTTATATATTGGTTTGGTTTAGCTATATGCTTATAATAGAAGCTTAGCCATGCTTAGAAACATTAGCTCATTAATGTCATAACTTATGCTTCACTATTACTTAATGATGGATATTTAATGCTAGCTCACGATGGTCAATCGTGATTGTGAATTAATTATTTGCCAACTAAAACTTGATAATGGTGGGTTGTGAGCACATGGTTTTGATGGTCGTGCTCATGACAATTAAGGACCGGTTCACGAGTTTTGGTTGTGAAATATTAACTGTGCCAACTACAAGCCAGCATGGGCAACGGTTTTACCTTTTGTATAGCATGGTTCATTGCGGAGCACCAGACTGAGAAGTGGCGGAGATAAGCCCACGAGGGTCGCTGGGGAGTCCATGCCTTGTTTTATAAGGGGGTGATTATGATCCAGGAACGGTGCACTGCTTTGGGTTGTGTTGTGTGAAGGGTACTATGACGATTTCTCCCTTTGCAGTGCCGTGGTGGTACTTCAGGGCATGGTCATGTGTGGAATCGTGTCTCGTGGGTATAGTGGTACACCTCTAGCCAGAGTAAAACTATTCGAATAGCCATGCCCGCGGTTATGGGCGGGTCTAACAATGTCATTCGTAATTAGTCTCACACTTCTCACCATAATAAATGATGCTATAGCTGGTAATAATTTGATTAGCTCCTGGTTTGGAACGGTACATTCCTGGTTTGGAGATAGATCTGTATAGCTGGGTATGGTTGTTCAGGATGGTTGGGCCTGAGCAGCATGGGTGTGCTGTTCAGTGTTGATTAAAATTGATGATTAATTACTCTAATGTTTTATTACTTCTAAATCTTTGATAAATGTTGCTTTTGCAAATGAGACTATATTATGCCATCCTTTGGTATCCTTGTGCACTTGCATATTTGCTGTGTGGCTTGTTGAGTATGTCATATGCTCACCTTGCAATAATCAATCAAACCTCAGTTAGAGAAAAAGGATCCAGAAGGAGAAGGCGTTTGGCTTATACCCCAGTTGAGCTGCCTGTGGGAGTGGAGCCGGAGCTTCGCTAGACCGTAATTCCGCTGTTGTTTTCTCTTTACTTTTGTAAGTATGTAACATTATTATTATGATGAATCTGTATATTAAATTGTCAGTTTGTGTACCTCGGCTGATTCCTGTACGAGGATTACATGCACAAATTAGTTCAGAAATTACTAGTGAATTTCTGGGCATGACACCAAACAACTACTTAAATAGAGTTATGGTACAGAGCCCAAATAATGAGATTAATGATTGTCCCATTGCAGCCTGAACAAATTAGATGTACACCGAAATGCTTAAAAGAAAAATGATATTTGGTCGATTAAAATCAGAACATGAATAACCATCTAAGAAAAGATGTGCGTTGGATCGAAAAATCAGTTGGCATAATTGCCAAGGAATACTCGCAACAAGGATTATAATTTACTGTTACAATTAAACAGTTTCTTTATATAGGAATCTTTGTAGTGAGTTATGCAACAGGGAGCAATGATATTGGTAGAGTCAGCGATTTACCTTACAGATTGAAACCATCATTAAGTATTGTTTATCATCGATCATGGAAACTGGCTTGAGTACTGCTCCCGAAACTATTATAGTGCTAAGCTGAATAAAGCCCGCACAATCAATTCAAAAAAAAAGTAAAGCCCGCACAACGATGATTGCTACATGACTTGTCTCTATCAGTCTGTTGCATGAAATTTAACGAGCGCGCTTGGGAGTTGGACAGTGGTTGGGTAGATCACGGAGAAATTTAAATGACGAGTGATTGGAGGAAAAAAATAGTACTCTAGAATTATACTTACGTTTTTCAAGTTATGAATATGTTAACAGGAAATTTGGTAAGATAGACTCGGATTTGGAGTTAGATATAGACGCGGAATTGAAGGAGATCGAATCTTACCAAATACGGACTGCGCATCGGCTGGGTATCCCATTGGCTAGAAACAGAATTGGAAACAGATTGAGCCGATGTAGCAGGCAGCCGATAAATCCTAACTTGGGCTTGACTTGGGCCTAGATTGAGATAATCGTCATTGCCGTTTAGAGATAAGCTCATTTAAGGATATTATATCTATTAGTTAGGATATTTACGTTGGTTCGAGTTAGAGATATGGCAATAGTCCGCCGTGTGGACTTGTTTATATTTTATCTTTAGGAAAGTTTGAGTCGTGTCCATAATGGACAAGTTTTGTACTCGGGGTATAAATATAAACCCCAGACTACTGTAATACGGGAAACAATCCAATTAATACAACTTTCAGCGAATCACTACCTTTCCATATTACTTTTCGACAAGTTCTTGTTTCAAATCGGGGTATCGGCTGCGATCTCTTGACAAGAGGTAACTTGTCTCCATGGTTCACGCTATCGGAGCTATTATGTCGCTTTAGATGTATTAGTTTATTTATCGTGGTGATTGTTATCATATATGTCAGTTAATTTGGTCTTAGTATATCAATTTAGTCATATTGGCCGATTCTCGTTTTAGGGACTTAAAAAGAGTTAAGATACAGAGCCCAAATAATGAGATTAATGATTGTCCCATTGTGCAGTCTGAACAAACTAGATGTACACCAAAATGCTTAAAAGAAAAATGATATTTGGTCAAATTAAATCAGAACAAGAATAACCATCTATGAAAAGAAGTGCGTTGTTGGATCGGAAAATCAGTTGGCATAATTGCCAAGGAATACTCGCAACAAGGATTGCTATAGACATGTCACGAGGGCCTTCAGCCAAACCTGCCGAAACCATCAAATCAGCGAGACGCCAACTAAGTCCAGGAGGTTCCTCTCAAGCGAAGCCAAAAGACGAAGTCAGGAGGGTTCGTCACCAAGCTCGAAGGGCTCACCACCAAGTTTCCCCTCTAGGCGAAGAAGCAAGAAGGGTTCGCCACCAAGCTGGGAGGGCTCACCGCCAAGTCTCCGCTCTGGGTGAAGCCTCAGGGTGAAGCACAATGGGTTCGCCCCATGGAAGACAGGCTTTGCTAGGGAGCCCACCTAGCAGCACGGCCCATGAAGGCCGTTCGCCTCTTACGGGCTGGGCCAGGGGCCAATCAAAGGTCCCATAGTTAGAATGGACACTGTATGCCCCTTTTAATGTCCCTATCCGTATAAATTCCCTGAACATATTGAACTGTAGAGGATATGGGCCTGTAGTAAGGCTATAAATAGCCCCCTAGGGTCATGTAATGGGGGATCCCCCAAAAATTTCATAAATTAGCACATTGTTTACTATTCAAATCATTACACCAAGAGAGCCACATCCTTCGACGTGAAGCTCTTGTCATTTCGACAACAAGGATTATAATTTACTGTTACAATTAATAGTTTCTTTAGTTAGGGATCTTTGTAGTGATTTATGCAATAGGGAGCAATGATATTGGTAGAATCAGGTATTTACCTTACAATTTCAAATCATCATTAAGTATTGTTTTCGATTGATCGTGGAAACTGGCTTGAGTACTGCTCCTGGGACTATTATAGTGCTAAGCTAAATAAAGCCCGCACAATGAAGATTGGTACATGGCTTGTCGCTATCAGTCTGTTGCATGAAATTTAACGAGCATGCTTAGGAGTTGGACAGTGGTTGGGGAGACGAGGGAGAAATTTAAATGATGAGTGATTGGAGGAAAAAATAATACTCTAGAATTAGACTTACTTTTACAAGTTTTGAATCCTACGAAATTACAATTAATTTATTATTATGGGAAGGATGGAGTAAATAATGGTCCACGGTACTTGAACATTGATAGTTCAAATATTCACTACGCCAGATTGTCACACCTATGACGGCATATCTGTGACGGACATAAGTGCTGGTCAGTGATAAGGGTCACCTTTGACGGGTCCTACGGGATGCCGTAATCGGTGAGCCATCCGGCGGCGACCCGTCACAAGTAACTAGTCACCTGTGATGGTCCGAAAATGGAACCTCTCAAAGGTGAGGTAAAGTCACTTGTGTCGGGCCAAAAATATTTAGCCCGTCACAGATAACTAGTCACCTGTGACGGTCTAAAAATGGAACCCGTCAAAGGTGAGGTAAAGTCACCTGTGACGGTTCAAATTTTGTGTGCCCGTCAAAGGTGACAAAAAAATCGCTCTCGTAACCCTCCCCTCTTCCCGTGCAACTGTTATCGATCGATCCTTATCCTCTCCCAAACACACACAGCCACACAGGGATCCTTATCCTTATCCTCTCCTCTTTCAATCACTCCCCCCCTCTCTCTCCCTCTCAATCCTTTCTCTCTTCATCGGCGGAGGGCACTGGCGCCGGCGGGTTGCGGGCCGGAGGGGGAGGCGGCATCGGTGGGTGCGAGGGCCGGAGGCGGAGGCAGCACGGGCGGGTGCTGGGGCCGGAGGGGGAGGCCGCCTCCTTCGCCCACCGCCCAAGCCAGAGGAGATAAGGTCGACCTCTCTCTGTCCCTTTCTCCAGTTCTCTCGACTTCTCTACTTCTCCTCTCTCTCTCTCCCCCTCTCTCTCTCTGTGCAGCGGCTTGCCCCATCGAGCCAAAGACGAAGACAACGCCACTGCCCAACGCCATTGACAAGCCCCGCCGTTCATCACCGCTCATCTCCGATCGACGACGAGCTTCTGCAACCATGAACTCGGGGGCTCCAAATCCGGACACCCTAAACTCAGAGGTCGCGGATCCAGCCATCCCGAGTTTGGGTGCTCTAGATCCTGCGGTCCTTGCTTCAGCGACGCTAGATCCATCCGCGAGGTAAGCGGTCCGCCGTCCACACCACCCCGTGTCGTCGAGGTCAACCTCCCGTGGGGAGAGCAGGCATCGGCTGTCCCCTTCCACCCCATCCTCAGTAGTCACTGCCTCCTCATCTATTTTACTTAGTTTAGTGCTAAGCAGAAGTCACCCTTTCCTTCTCTTGCGTCCAGATCTGAGCTTGCAGTCAACCAATTTCCGGCGTCTCCTGTGGCTCCTATGGCTAAATCCTTGTCCAAGGATGCATCTAGCTTTAACCCCTTCAAAAATCATGAGCTACTAGATCATTAGTTAGATGCTCTTTGTGTACTAGTATTTTGTTTGGATAGTGGGCATGCTGTTTCGCTTTGTTTTCTTGTTCTATTTAAGTTGATGCATCACCTCTTATCCTAAGTTTTTTTTGGGTGTGTTCTTGGATACTCTATAAATCCCCCAATTTCTATGCTAGCTGAACAAATTAGACGCTAGTTCTTTCTACTAATGGTGAGCTTCCTCTGCCAATTGATGTATTTCCGTTTCTTTCAGATAATATTTCACTACTGACATGCATATGGATGACTATCAAGGATGGGTGAAAGGCTAATGAATACTAATATGAGGTAAACTTATTTTTGCCTTCTCAGTCAGAGTGACCCCATTTTAATTTGCTGTTTTGGAGCAGCTTATGCTGATTATATACATGCATGCACAACTAAATACTGCATGGCATGCTACCAACACGAAGAGTATGTTCATTGTCTACTACAAACCTAGATATGTTGAGGTGTCCACTACAAATCTATTGGTTTATCTGGCTGTTAGGCTATTCTTGCATAGTTATATGCATTTGTAACATATTGAAGCTGTTTCTGCTACTGTCATTCCATCTGTAACATATCTGGCTCTTAGTCTGTTAGGATATTGTTGCATTAAACTTCTCTGAATGATGTCATTGCAGGCACTGGGGGTTGTACTCATGCTGATCTAATTGTAAGTTTGTATGTTATACCATATTCGTCAGGCTCAGAAACCAAAGAAGGAAATGCTATGTTCAAGTTTGTGGCACTTAGGCTGTATTTCTCATTTTTCAGTATGTTGGCATTGAAGTATGATTCTTTGTATTTTTGATAACCCTGTGGGCATATTAATGAGCATGGCTTTGAAGCATCGGCTTGGCTCAACTTGAGAACTTGCAATGCATGTGTGTGAATGTCTATGGATTTTCGGTGACAACTTAGAATGCATGTGATGTTAGTTTGGAACTATTAATGCAATGGGCTGAAACTAGAGAGATATATATTGCATGTGTATGTTTCTATTTTTCCAGAGGGCATGGCTAGCAAATCCTAGGGCTAACCAACATTTAGAAATTATTATTTTTTGGATGTAAGCTCATCACTGACAGTTCATATTGCAAAAGCCGTCACAGGTGACCATACCAGTGACGGCTCTGCACATACATGCTGTCACAAGCGACACACCTACGACGGTTTTTACTCTCTGAGCCGTCACAGGTGAGTCATCTGTGACGGGTTGCAAAATGGCATGGGTTAGCGCAGACACTTACCTCTGACGGGCCGTAGAGTTCTAGCCCGTCAGAGGTGTCTGTCATCAGTGACGGTCTTCCACCCGTCAAAGGTGATTGGACTCACCACTGATCATTAATCATTGACCAAGCCCAAAACCGTCAAAGGTGAGGGTTTGGGCCCGTCACAGGTGACCTTGTCCAGTATAGTGATTATAGGAGCAGAATCAAGAGATAGTAAGTACTATAATGTGTGTTTATAGGGGTAAATATATGGGCGCTATCAGCGCATGCGTTTGTACCGTGTTTTAAAAAAAATGATCAGTGTAGGTACTCACTGGTGAGCAAGTTTTAAGCCCTCGAAAAAGTGTGCAGGGGATGTTCCACTGCCAAAGCGTGTTTTCCCGATTCAATCATTCCATGTGGTTGTTAAGTGCATGCATAGTACGCAATAGTGTTTCTGTTGCTTGTTTATTTTTTTAGCTCTCCAAACAACTAAAAAGAGTTTTCATAGAGAGCCCAAATAATGTGATTAATGATTGTCCCATTATGCAGTCTGAACATATTAGATGTACACCGAAACGCTTGAAAGAAAATGATATTTGGTCGATTAAAATCTAAAAATCAGTTGGCATAATTGCCAATGGATACTCTCAACAAGGATTACTCAAACCTCTATGTTGTAAGGAGGCTACACTAAATATTTCATTATTAATTGGTCCAATTAGTTGCCAAGCCCTTTATGTATATGTAAGGATATTTTGTGCATTTTTTTAAAAAAATGTTTCACGATCACTATAACATGCATGCAGTAGAAACAATTGACATACTCATTTGTAATTTGTGTGTGTGCCCGTATATAAGCATGGATACATTCATGGTACATCAATTTGGCACGTAGGTGTAGTTTAATGCAAGAAATAATCTGAGTGTACGGGTAAAACAATTTGCATGACGGGTACGAGGTTGGTACAATAACTTAAAAAATAATGCAACAACATTCTTTCTATACACATTCAGTTTTTAAGTAATTATTTTGTCAATATACATGGACTAATTTTTACTAGCATACTTAAATTTTGCAATTCTAGTAACTAAAGTCACTTAAATTTTGGGTTGATAGTTGAGAATGAAAAACAAATTGGTGGTGCAAAAAGGATGAGGAACATAATTCTTATATATTAAATTCCAGACTGTAAGCTAATATCCTTCGAATTGTGTAATGCCATATCTAAATAAGTGGAAGCTGAAATATTTCTTGAAAAAATACGCGTCCACGTCATCAATAAACCTTAAAACATCCTGTATTTTTTAGATCAATGTGAGCCATCAGATTACCTAAATGGCGAAAGATCATAAATGTCCGTCCTGAAAATTCTATTGAATTGATATTTTACTATTTTCCCCTCCACTCCCCATCCACCAGTGTTAAACGGCTCCTCTTCTCCTGCCTTCGCTGCTCTCTCCACACCGCCGCTTTTGCATCCCCTCGCCGCCTGCAGCCGCCGCCTCTGACTCCTATCCATCGCGCCTTGGCAGCAGGCTCCTCGTCTCCCTAGCCGTACTGCATCCCCATCCAAACCGCACCGCGTCCCCCGTCGGACCCAGACGCGCGGAGCTCAAGGGCGCTAGACTCGACTAGGCTCACAACGTCTCACCGCCTCAGCCCACTCGCCCACAAGCTCCGACGCTGCCTCCTCCCCATCTGAACCGCAGCTATCTCATCTCATCTTACACCTACAGCCTCTCTCCTCATTGACATCAATGGCACTGCTTCGCGATCCGGACGATTTCTCATCCTAATGATTACTATGCAAGAGGGTTTCTTGAAGAGACCGAGGAATTAGTGCATACTAGTCACCAACCCGTGCGTTGCACGGGCTATTATTATTAATATTATAATATTTTAGATTCTACTTATAGAAAATTTACTAGTTATTTTTTAATTATATCGGTTTAAACTTAAAGATATATAAATCAGATGTCAATTACAACATGGATAGTATAAACTGAAGAATCGAAAGTATTTTCAGTAGTCTGTTATTAACTACAATAGCCTATTGTTAATTAGGGCATTGTCATTTAATTTTTAATCGTACCTATGGTCATGATAATACGATCCAAGTAAGTACTGACCAGATTTATAATTAATGTGGGAGCTCCCAACGAGTGCTCTATTAGTTTGGTACACTACTACGAAAACCATCTTTCGTGGTGGTCATTTTGGGTTTCCACAGGCAGAAATCTCAGCCGCCCCAAAGCAAAGGCTAGTAAAAATGTCGATCTTAGCTAGCGGTTATTTATTGCTAGCCAAAATGCATCTTCGCTGGCGGCCGAGAAAGGAACGCCCGCCAGCAAACAGAACTCTTCGCTGGCGGTAGCCTTAGGACGGCCGCCAGCGAAGCGAGCGAAGACAGGTCTTTGCTGGCGGCGAACATAACGCAACCGCTAGCAAAGAATATCTCCACTTGCGGTAGCCTTAGGTCGGCCGCCAGCGAACATAATTCTTTGCTGGCGGCTCACAGTATTTTAGGACACGTGGCACGCTAGGAAAAATGAACTAAGGCTTTTGTGGATGAACACGTGGCCCGATAGCGAAGATATGGACCGTCCTAGTTCTGACACGTGGCCCGCCAGTGAAGATGCAATTTTTTTAAATAAAAATTTAAAACATTATTATATATACTATTTTTTCTTTTGTTTGTGCGCGTATTTCAGAGTCACACGTGGTTGATATAACTAATTGAGCTATCGATAGAGTATGTTCTCTTTCGCGTATTTTAGAACCACGCATTGAATATGAAGCAGAATAATATGCATATATATAATTCAGAAGCACCTATATATATCTACATTGACAAATTAAATTTGACCGACATCATAACATTTACAAGTATTTTGAATGAATAACAAAACCCTAGCTATATTATACGCATAGTCCAGTTAAACAGGGATTCGTTCTCCGGCAGGGCTAAGACTCTTTCGTTGTTGAAAAACTGCCCAAGCTGATGTGCGCACTCACGGTGGACGAAGTAGCACATGTCCGCCTGAATGTTCTGAATGGAAGTATCATCGAGCTCTCTTTCAGACTTGGGGAATTTTGGAAGCTGCATTAGATCATGACAGAATTAAGGAAATTAATTATTCACAATAATACAAGTTAGCGACTAATTTAACAAGTGTGTATTACTTACCTCGTCGTAATTCGCACAATATTTTCCATTAACCCTTAGGAACTCACAACAGTAATATCCGCATAGTACTGTTCCCATCGGTTGCTTGTGAAACTTTCAACATCAAAATAATTATAAGGTATATTAGGTTATTAAATGGAAACACACAAGCATTTATGAAAATTAAGTAGTACTGTTTGGCATCCATATGTACTTACCGGCCACTTATTGCGGACAGATATGCGTTCTCTTGAGTTTTTGCGTTGTCCGCCTCGCTCGTAAAACCTTTTAAATGCACTATTTGCATATATAATTAATCTACATTCGTCAGAGGTTAAAACACGTCATGCTAATATATAACTTACATATCGATAATTCTTAGAAATTCCTGATAGGTGTCGCTATCATTGTCGAGAGAATCCAAGACGATGACATCATTGTACTTTGGATAGAGAAGAAAAATTATCCAATGGTCGCTGCAAATGAAATTGTTAGTCGAGCCATAATTATAAGTATATACTTTTAGTGCATATTAGAACTTACTTGTTACGCCCAGAAATTCACAAGTCATTTCCAAACTAATTTGTGCATTAAATCCTCGTCCAGGAATCAGCTGAGGTATACAAATTGACAATTTAATATACAGATTCATCATAATAATAACGTTACATACTTACAAAAGAAAAGAGAAAAACAGCAGCGGAATTACGGTCTAGCGAAGCTCCGGCTCCACTCCCACAGGCAGCTCAACTGGGGTATAAGCCAAACGTCTTCTCCTCCTGGATCCTTCTCTTTAACTGAGGTTTGATTGATTATTGCAGGTGAGCATATGACATACTCAGCAAGCCACACAGCAAATATGCAAGTGCACAAGGATACCAAAAGGATGGCATAATATAGGGCTCATTTGCAAAAGCAGCATTTAGCAAACATTTGAGAATTGTAAAACAGTAGAGTAATTAATCATTAATTTTAATCAACACTGAACAGCACACCCATGCTGCTCAGGCCCAACCATCCTGACCTACCATACCCGGCTGCACAGATCTATCTCCAAACCAGGAATGTACCATTCCAAACCAGGAGCTAAATTAATTACCATCAATTACCACATTATTATTAATGAGTAGTGTGGGACTAATCACGAAAGACATTATTCGACCCGCCCATAACCGCGGACACGGCTATTCGAATAGTTTTACTCTGGCCAAAGGTGTACCACTGTACCCACAAGACACAACCCACCGTCATGTCACCGCGTCCGCGCAGACACGTCACCATGGCGAGTGATTGTGACAAGACCCCTCGCATAACTCAACTCAAAGCAGTGCGCGGTTCCTGGATCATAGTCACCCCCTCAAAAAACCAGAGGCATGGACTCCCCAGTGACCCCCGTGGGCTTATCTCTGCCACTTCTCAGTCTGGCACTCCACAATGAGCCTTGCTATACAAAGTGTCCAGCCGTTGCCCATTCTGGCTTGTGGTTGGCACGGTTAATGTTTCACAACCGAATCTCGCGAACCGGTCCTTAATTGTCATGAGCACTACCATCAAAACCATGTGCTCACAACCCACCATTATCAAGTTTTAGTTGGCACATTAATTAATTAACCAATCACGATTAACCATCGTGAGCTATGATTAAATATCCAGCATTAAGTAATAGTGAAACATTAGTTATCCCCAATTGTGTGCTAATGTTTCTAAGCATGGCTAAGCAATTATGTCTAACATCTAGCTGAACCAATATATAAAGCTCAACTAGTCAAATTATAATAACCCAAGGTAATCAAGAAATAGAGTAATCAATGCAAATTGGCCATAACAAAGGAATAAGTTCACACCACCCGGTGATATTCAGAAATAAATGCACAGTTGAAATAAATAGAGAATTTAAATATAGGATCAACATGCTCAAAGGAATTGTGTTTGGGATCTGTGTGACTTGCCATGCAATAATCGATCTTCAATTAATCTTCTTGAACACTTCCAACGCACTCACGAACCTTCGAAACGACGGAAACAACAAGCTAACACACAAAACGAGGAAAAATACTAATAAAAACCAAATAAACAATACATATAAAGTAAACAAACATGTAGATCATGATTTTAGATAAATTATGAGACTTGAACGGCCTCATTCTGACTTCATATGAATTAATTACGAATTTTACAAGATTTAATCTAACTAAAGCCCATTTAAAACGAATTAAATAAATTTAATTCAATTTATGGATAATTTTAATATGTAGACCTTTATTTTATACAACTTTTGCAACTTGAACCACATTAAACCGAGTTACCATGAATTAGTTAAGAATTTTTAAAGATTAAACCGGATTAAAGCATTTATATGGATTTTAATTGAATTATGACGCAATAAAGAATTATTTTTGAAAGGAAAAAGGGATTTATTGCGTCATCGAAGACGGTCCACGGTAGACCGGGTGCACAGAGGCGGTCTACGAAACCAACGGCCGAGATCTAATCTAACCAAAACGGACGGCCGAGATCGATCTAAACCACCACGGGTCTACGGCTGACGTGGCGCTGACGTCGACGATGATGTCATCACCGGCGGCGGCTCTGGCACCCCATGCTCGACGGCGAACGGTGGCGAGGCAGCGCAAACGGAGGGCACCAACGGGAAGAGGGCAACGCGGTGAACTTACCGAGCACTAGGACGACGGCAAACGACGACGGATGACGACGGCGGCGAGGTTGAAGCGGCGGCGGTCTTCGGGTCGGCGGTGATGGCGGTGCTCCGGTGATCTGCGGCGGTGGCGAAGCGGTGGACGAGAACGGCGACGACCTCGCGATGCTGATGAAGGAGACGGTGTTCGACGGCGATGACCGAAGCGACGGCGGCACCCGACTGGACACCCGCCGGCGGCGGCGACGCAAAGAAGCACGCGGCGGTGGTGCTAGAGAAGGCGACAAGCTAGGGCGAAGGTGGCGGCGAAAAGAGGAGGTCCCAGGGGTCCTTTTATAAGGGCTAGGAGTCGGCGATGGAGGCCCATGGCCGGCGGCAAGGAGATGGAAAGCTCTAGGGTTAGAGGAGAGAGATGATCCGAATCGAGATCGAATCCACCGATTTCCAAACAAAATTAGCTCGGTATTCCTAAAGAGAAAAGGAAGAGGAGATCGAGGAGATTATTTCCCCTCAATCAATTTGATCGGAGAAGGAAAGGGGCGGCCGGATTTTGGAAGGATATTGGCGGCGCGCGGCAAGGCTGGGGCGGCTGGAGGTTGAAGACAACTGATAGGTGGAACCGTTCCACCTGTCAGTGACTGAGAGAGAGTGGAGGGAGGGGTGACGGACTGGGCCGGCTTGGGCCGGGCGCGAGCAAGCTGAGGAGAGGGAGAGAGAGAGAGACTTGGCCGACTTTCGGCCCAAAGCCAAAAGGGAGATTTTAAAACCTTTTTCTATTTGAATTATTCATGAAATGATATTCCATTGATTAAAAATACTTCCTTGGCTCAAATAAATCCTAGAAAATTCTAGGAACTATAGAAACAAGAGAAGTATTTAACACAATTTTATCTAGCCCACTTTTATATTGAGATTTAGCAAATTAAAATTAGATCTTCTCTTTTAGGCTTTTAAGATCATTTCTAATAATTCCTTTTAAACAACAATTTATAATTTAAGGATTTTTAAACAAGAAAAGCACTTAACATTATAATTAGATCATTAATTGATTAACTAATTACTGAACTGTTCTTTGTATCATTTAGGAATTGAGCTCTGAAAAATCCGAGAAAATTTCAGAGAGTATAATTAATCATGGAGAATTTAATTAAATCCATCCATGCTTTAAATTTAGGAAATTTTATTTCCCACATTTAACTTCACTTGTAAATTAATGAACATTTAATATAAATTCTATTAATAATTTATAAATCCTAAAACGAAAATCAGGCTGTGACATTACTCAAAGGCATATGGGACATAAACACACTCCTTGTCCTGCGTAGATTCAAGCGCCATAGCTACGTATGTAGCGACATCGAGCACCTTTTGTAACACCCCAGGTAACCACGTACCTAGAGTGCCACACCAAAATACACTCAAGCCACTAACTCCAAAATTATTAGAAATTTCGGCAAAGTCTCCCCTATAATATGAACATCCACAACAGGAAATTATAGATTAAACTAATAATAACATCATTCCCACAGTGCTATCCATCCGTATAATCCATGAAAAGATATCTAAAAGATTATTATAAGGCTGGACCATGATATAGTTTAAGTGTCATTATGGACCTAGACAATATAGTTTGATATTGTGCAGATAAATGTGTATATAAGGGAGCTACTTCCTGCCCATGCATGTCAGTCTCAATGCGTACCTAAAACCAAATAAAACGCAAGAGTGAGTATAAAAATACTCAGCAAGTACAATATGGAACAAGAAAACACATATAAACAACATTGGCAATAAAGCATGAAGAGAAGGCTTTCTTTCTTTGATAGGAAACACATTTTCAAACACCAAGTCAAAGAAGATAGCAGTTCCCATATCGGGCATGCATGAATTAAAATAGTGGTTTCTATCCTGGACAATAGTGAATACATCCTAGCATTTGCCGGCAAAACCGAGTAAGTGTGATCAGCGCTTACCCACAGGAACATGAATAAAGATCCAAATTGCACTCCCATGACTACGCATGGTCCTTGAATAATTGAAAACCAAAATCAAAGAACCAAGTTGAAACCATATTGCACATCCATGGCAAGCATGGAACTTGAATTATTTACCCAGAACCAGAATCCGGAATATTGAAACAAGAATAATGTCATAAACATAGGATAAACATGAAAACCTAAATGGCGTGAACAACAATATGAATATAAGCGGTCACATGTCACATAGAAATATATCGGAAATAAATAGATAGAGCAAACAATTCATGAATCACACAATTAGTTCGTTATGCACTTGCTTCCAATCAAGGGTTGGTATCATGCACGATCTGAAGGACCTTGAATACATATTATAATTAGTGAAATGGGTCCCCTCTGTCTTTTGTGATTATTTTGCTCGTTTTTGGATTCTTCATGCATCCGTCATTTCATTCATATGCATTAAAACTAGCTTGGAATAATTTTAATAATTAATTTGTGTGTGCAAAAATCCTGGAAAAATTCACAAAATTAGCATACATTATTGAACACACTCAGTTAAATTGGCACTATTTTATCAGCTCATTTGGTACCTCAAATTATTTAGTCAAACCAGTCAAAAACTGGAATTAAAACATATCACTTAGTCCTCTTTCAAAATCTACCACAGTAAAACCATAACTCTTCTTCCCTTGCTTTTCTGCCATATAGATCATCATGAGCTCCTCTACTGACAGTATTTTTGCCAAAATTTTCACCTCAGTGTATCCGACTAAAAACGACCGGTCAAAGAGGCAATGTGAGTATGTGATTTAAATGTGAGAAAATTCAACTTGACCTTCTCTCACCCTACCCTATTTCACTTCCACTGGATCCAGCCTTCCTTGGCCCCGCTAACCAGCCAGTAGGGAAGCCTAGGTCAGCACCCAGCCTTCCCACCTTCTCTTCCTCTCTCCCTGTCCTTGTAGGCATTTCGTCGAACACGTGGCATGCGTCTTCTTTTGGAGTGGAGAACAACACCACCCAGCTTTCCTCCACGCCAAGCCGATCCTTCTCCGTGAAGCCTAGCCGTTAGAAGTCGCTGCAGGTGGGCCTAGACACCGTGTCTCCGTACCCATCGTCCACCTCGCGCCATCCTCCCCAATCGACGCGTGAGTACGCCGCCATTGAGAGTAGACGAAGTCGTTCCAGCCAAATCTCCGCGCCCCGACCAAATCTCCTCCTCCATTACTCTTTCTGGACAGGAAGCAAAGCTCCTAACACGCCCAGCTGACCCGTTCCATCGCCGCGCTGCTCAAGAACGGAGAGACAGAGACAAGGCCATAGACCAAGCTCACGAGCACCGCGTCCCAACTCCACCTTTAAGCCTACCCTTGCGCCAACACTCTCTCCAAGCTCGCCTCTTCACGTTCCAAGCAAACCCAGGGAAGGAAGTCCCTTAGGACAGCCGTAACACGAGCGCCCGCGTTGGCCCCGGCGAGCCCACGACGCTACTGACTTCCCTCTGGTGAGCCTCGCGAGAAACCGTTCGCGTCATCTTTCTTAGCATCCCTCACTGAACCCATTTTACCCTTCTCCTCAGACAAAACGCCGCCGGACAGAGACGCCTCTCCGTGGTCCTTCGCGTCGGCCAGAATACCGCTGCCGCTGCCCTCACCATCGATCCGCTGCCTTGGTGAGCTATAGCTCTATCCCTCGCGCCACCACACTCCTAGGACTACCATAAGACTTTCCCCCTCAACTTTCCACAGGTTCCATCGTTGGAGAAGCCCCGCCGATGACGCCACTCGCCGTCGGAGCAGAACACCGTCCCCGGAGCTCCCCTCACTGCTTCCACCCAAACCATGCCCGGGGCGAGCTTTCTCATCTGCTATAGGCTCCATTCAGAGGATTGGTTAAGGACGAAGTCGCTGCAGCCGCTTCGCCCGCTGCATGTGAGACCTCCCATGCCAGCCATGTTTCTTGTACCGATCTGTTTGTAGGAAGAAGACGATGACCTATTTGTAATTCTTAAAACACGCAGGGATACCAATGCATATTTGCTGTGAGGAGATTTGATCTGAAAAGGACCCATCCGTTAATAGCTCTAACTGGGGGGCCTTTCTGCATTATGCATATCTCACACGTTAAGCTCCACCCGACATGTAGGCCCCACTGTCAAATAAAGGAAAAACCTGAAAAATGATTTTCGAGATTTATTTTTACACAGTAAGATGCTGAATCTTTGAAAAATCATAGGGAACTCATTTTAACTCCGATTTGAATGAACCAAATTTCAGTATGATCCCCATGTTATTGTCTTTAAATGGTTAGTAAAATACTGCACAAATATCACGCAGATGTACAGCTAAATTCGAGTTTTCAAACAGTGAGTAGTCTTTGCAATTTCAGGATTTTGAACTTTGAAAGCTTATATCTAAGGCATACGAACTCGGATTTAAATAATTCTTTCACCTAAATTCATATAAAATCATCCCCCATCTACTGTACCAGAACCATGCATATTTGAGCATTTTTATGTTTTGGTGATTATTTGGTGTTCATTCGAATTTCGTTTAAATTTGAATAGACAACGAAGTTGCAGTCATAGAGGAGTGTGAGCAGTAACCTGAGACTTGTGAGGAGTTCACTGAGAAAGGCAAGTCCTATTTAATTCCTCCTTCGAACATGTTGAACCCTTTATTTTTGCAAATGCTATATTGTTTATAAGTTGCATGCGACATTGCAAAATGTGGGATCTTGATAGAAACTCCTATTTGCTGCACTTATCCTCCTTGATTATTGATTACCTTACTGTTGATACATCTAGGAATGGCTGTGGTACTGTCCAAATGCCAATTTGGGTATATTCGCGCTACTAATATAGCTATTGCTTAGCCATGCTTAGAGTTTCGTATGTTTCAAACGGTGGATCATTCACTCTTCAAAATTTGGGCAGAGGTGTCGCCTCTGTTATTTGTGAAGTTAAAAACTGAAAAGTGATGATTTTAGACTTGGGCGGCAAATGGTGTGCATATGGTGGTAGTTGCATACCGATAGGGGGAGTGTTCGCCCGAGTCGATTAAGGACCGAGCTATGTGTCACCAACTAAGATTTACAGTGCAACCACATGTGTTATTTATGGGGTAACCTTAGTTATGAAGTTGCTTAATGTCTAACCTTGCATTGGGAGGCCGTAGTAGTATGGACTAGTCGGAATGATGGTTTATAGGAGCTACCTAGTACGGTTTGTGCCTAGGCGTCTAAGCGTATCCAATATAATGGTTAAGTGCCTCGTTGAGGGAACAGATGATTCGCTTCACGGCGCTAGGACCAGCGAGGGCCCCCTAGACTAGCGGCACTAGGGTTGCTCCTAGTGTGGGTAAACACTTGGCGTGCTCATGCAAGGTTAGGCTTGAGTAACGTAGTAACTTCGTCATATGCTAGCAAATCGGGTACTGTTTGGTATCGCGTGACATGTTGCTAGTTTGTGTCATGTGGGTACAGAGCACAGCCTTTGCAGGGTGTTGAACTAATCGATTAGCCGTGCCCACGGTCATGAGCGACTTGGTGAAATGATACAAGTATAGTGTTGGTGGTTTAATAAATGTTTTGTGAAATTGGCATGGTGGGAAATTGGTGATGACTTTGCCCGGTGTGGGCTGAAAGTAAAATGGTTACTTGCTGCCATGGAGGGCACAAGGATGATATTAATATGATGCTTATGTTACTACTACTATTGTTTACTTATTGCTTTACAAATTTTGTTGCAATCTATTTACTACTTACTATTGTGAATCAAAATTTGCTTTATGCTGAAATTTAGTCCACAAACATAGCCTCATTTGATCTCAGCTTGCAATAGACATAGGCTTCCCAAGGTTTGGGTAAGACTTGCAATACGTTTGTATTGACCCACCTCTTGTTGTTGTTTTTAGACATTGATGCAGGAAATGAGATGCCTAGTGATGAGTACTTTGCACCGGGTACCGGAGGTTTTGAGG
The DNA here is from genome assembly GCF_000147395.1 of Oryza glaberrima. Lineage (NCBI taxonomy): Eukaryota > Viridiplantae > Streptophyta > Magnoliopsida > Poales > Poaceae > Oryza > Oryza glaberrima. Next base: position 9,875,576 of record NC_068336.1, read on the forward strand.
ATGGTTCTTTCTAGGGTGATTCCTAGTCGGTTGCTTGTGGTGGTTTGGTAGATAGGCATACCGAAGAACTTATATATTTTTCTACTCTTATTACGCTACGTTTAAACTCTTTTATTTGGCCGGTCGGCCCTATCTATGTTGTATGACTTGTGCACTCGCTAAGTTATGTGAACCATGTTATCTATTTGTATGTGTATATTGTATGGATGTGATGACAAGGTTGTGGATGTGATGAGGACATTACTAGCTCGGATATAACCATACTTACTTATGTATTAATCAACCAAAGGTGCATATGTTCTATATTAGATTTACTTGTAATATATTTGAACAAACGTTTCGTGTGTTTTTGTTTGTAGAGGTACTTGCTTGGGCGAAGGAAAAGAGACCGAGCATAACGAATGCATAGATGATCAAAGAAGTTGATTGGGGACCAAACTACGACCTTCTCCAAGTCTACTTATACTTCACCACGTCACTTTTGGGCCATAGAAGACAAGCGATAAAGTTCTACACGTTTTGGGTTCGGATTCGGGCCATCTGACAGCATTAAATTCAAATGAACCTAGCCACTGATCTAGAAGGAATATCAGGGCCCATGAGTACTTGTTGGAAAGCTTATGGAGTCTACTTTCAGTTAGTTTTGGTCCAACCTTAAAATTCCTACCGAGCTGCCGGGAATCTGCAAAACAAGCCACGTATCTCATCCAGTCCGAATCTGATTTATATTTTGGGCCTTGTAATTGTGTCGTGGGCTTAGAACAAGGGGGTGTGCGCCCTAGGGCAACCCTAGAACGTCCCTAATCGTACTAACTCAGTAGCCGTCATCGTTTAGAGTCGGGTTTTGCTTAGATTATTCTGTCAAGAATAGTTTTGCCGCTAGATCGGTTCGTGGAAACCCCAAATTCGAGTGCTTAATCATTCATATGCAATTTGGTTACAATCTATCTTGTTCTTGCTTGTGTTCTTCGATTCGCATGTAGGGATTAGCCTTCTCGGTGAGGTCAATCGGGTTTCGTCACGGTTGATAACCAGAGGAGACGTGGTGCTGCGATTGCGGGGCTCAATAGCGTGTTCATTCAGAAGCCGGATCGAGTTGTGTCACGACTCCGCCCAAATTGTTGTTTATCAATACCTATCGGAAGATCGGGACCTAACATCCCTCATTAGTTGGTATCAGAGCACGGTTGCCTGTTAGGTAATTTATCTTCCTATAACCAGAAAATTACCACACAAAAATATTTATTCTTTACCTAGACAATTTGAGCCGTTGCATTTTTCTATCAGATTTTGCTTTGTTGAATTCTAGATTGCATCGTCGTGTCGAGTGCTGGTTTAGTTTTAGATTTAATTTTTAGTTTTGAGTATTGCATCTGTTCATCACTTAGGTCTAGGGTTTGTCACTCAAGTGTGTGAGTTGTATGTCAGTTTTGGGTCCAGTTTTTTATCTCGTCACTTGTTGCCGGGACCTTGAAAAATTGAATCGTCTCGTCGTCGGGTTTCCGTTTTTGTGATTTGGAGTAATTTTTATCAAATGGTTTTGGAGTTGCCGTACTGTGCACGTGTACTGTGCGCATGAGGGGAGTACTGTGTGCGCGCGAGGAGAGACTCTATATCAGATCAGATCTATCGGTGACTATCCATATTTTCCTCTTTATAGAATTGTTAAGTAGCGGATTTGACATATTTTTATAAAAACGGAACCTACATGACATGAGCAATCCATTTTTGAGATGATCCAATTTTAGTTTTGCACTTTGTGTTTGAGTCCCTGTAATATTCATATTTACATTTGAGTCCCTATTGGAGATCAGTGGTTAGTTTTTGTTGAAAAAAAAGTAAAAAGAAGAATAAAGAAAGAAAGAAAAGGCAGAAACGTGCAAAGAAAAAAAAGAAAAAAGCCGCACCTAAAAAAAGAAAAAAAAGGCAGAAAGGTGCTTAAAAAAAAGCTGCACCAAGAAAGAAAAAAATCATTCATCTTTTGAGTATGTTTTCAGAGTGCAGAGTCGTGCATTGATTCATATCTAGTCCTTAGTGTTGTCGGGTGCTTGCTTGAGCTAGAGTTGAGTCTAAGCTAGGCCAGCACATTGACTAGAACTTTGAACTATTATTCAACTTTGCATTTTCTGATTAGCATAATTGCGTTCCTTTGCTACTATATATTGTGCCTCCCAAGCTCCACATATATACTTCTGGTCAGCACCGCTTTGATCCTTGCAATTGCCACATCACATCCTTCAAGGTGTCACGAACCAGCCACCGGTTATACCGTCCTTAGCATTGCTGGTACGACACTTGTAAGAGCTTGGTAAGGTGCTCCATTTGGCTGAGTTGTGGAGGGGCACCACTACACCGTGTAGCAGATTATTAGGGATAACCTTCATTATTTGTTGTTGTTTTTGTGTTTGCAATGACAGGTATGAGTGGCGCTCAAAATCAGCGATACCAACAAGGTGCACGTGATGACAGTACTTTGGTGCAACGAGTGCTACGTTCTCAAATGGAGAAAGCGGAGCAATGGCAGTACCACAAATTATTTGAAACAAAGTTTGTGGTTAAGGATAGAGCATGTCGTACTATAATCGATAGTGAGAGTTGTAATAACTTGGTGAGTTCAGATTTGGTTAAGAAACTTGAGTTGCCTACACAACCGCATCCTCATCCATATTACATCAAATGGTTCAACTCTTGTGGTAAGTTCAAGGTAAATAGAATTGTGAGAATAAACTTTTCGATTGGAAATTACCATGATACTGCCAATCTGATCTTGTCCCTATGCAAGCATGTTCTTTGTTGTTTGGTCAACCATGGGTATATCATAATAATGGTTCGGATAATTTCGTTGCTAACACATACACATTTAGACATAATGGTCAGAAAATGAAATTGTTTCCCATGAGTTTTACTGAAATTTTCGAAGATAATCTTCAAAGGATGAAGAATGGAATCGATGCGATTTTCAGAGATACCAAGAAAGATGCTATTGTGATATCTTCAACTAAGTCTGAATTACAAAACAAACGTAATGTTGTGCCTATTGTTTTGGATACTAATATTTTGCAGGCATCTGAGAACAACCAAGGTAATGAGGAAGAGAAGAAAGACGAAGAGGAAAAAGATCTATATATAGCTCCATGTATGCTTGAAGAATGTTCAATTGACCAAACGACTATAATTTCTGAAGATGAGAAAAAAGGTAATGATAATGGTGCTACAGCTACTCAAGGTATGCATATTTATGATATGCCAACTATGTCCACTACTTATGCTACATTAGAGTAACCCATAGTGGAAACAATTGCTGAAATACATTTGTCACAAAATAATTTGTTTGATATTTCTTATGATAAAGAAGAGTTGTGCGATGCTTCACTTATATCCATGCCACAACTAGTGAATGAACATGTTAGTTCCATAGTACAGCCACTATGTGTTGAGTTTAAACATGTTATTCACATTGCTAGCGAGAATGAAGATCTTAAATTGCTATCTTCCTTAAATACTTGAGGGTTATATTCAATTTGATGATCTTTGTCCACTCAACTCGGTAGGAATTTTAATGTGGGACCAAAACCTACTGAAAGTAGACTCCATAAGCTTTCCAACAAGTACTCATGGGCCCCAAAATTCCTTCTAGATCAGCGGCTAGGTTCGTTTGAATTTGATGCTGTCAGGAGGCCCGAATCCGAACCCAAAACGTTTAGAACTTTATCGCTTGTCTTCTATGGCCCAAAAGTGATGTGGTGAAGTATAAGTAGACTTGGAGAAGGTCTTAGTTTGGTCCCCAGTCAACTTCTTTTATCATCCATGCATTCGTTACGCTCGGACTCTTTTCTTCGTCCAAGCAAGTACCTCTACAAACAAAAACACACGAAACTCATTGTGTAGTAACGTTTGTTCAAATATATAACAAGTAAGTCTAGTATAGAACATATGCACCCTTGATTAATTAATACATAAGGAAGTCATAGTTATATCCGAGCTAGTAATGTCGTCATCAGGATGCGTGTACTAGCCACTGATCATGGGACTAGTACGGTGTACGCTTCAGGTATCCAGGAATTCCATCCCCAGGTGCCAACAGCTTTGGTATCAGAGCCATACTGACTGTAGGAAGCCCTAGATAGAATGGTCATTAGAATAAGGTCTCGATTGTGAAACCTTCCATTTTCAGTTATCAAATGTATTTGTGAAAATAAAATAGCTTGCTGTTACTCTTTCCTCCTCTTAGGAATTTGCTTTCACCAAAAATCATTCCTTCGATTTAAAATTTACTTCCAGTCTTCAAAATGATTGTTAGCCTTTGCAAATGAACTTTCCTGTAAGTGAACAATTGAATACTCTCTTTTCTACTCCAAAATCGTACCAAAATTATTTAATTTGATTTGGAAAACCATCTGTGAAAGCTTCCCAAATACCAACAAAAACCATTGCAAAAACATATTTCTATAGCTAGCCAGAAGCAAGGTTTTGAAAATCCTTTCATAAACCAAATTTCTTGAAAATATTAATCTCAACCCTTAACCTTACCTCTGATGCATCATAATTTGAATAGTGATCCTCAGTTTCAAATTTTTAAACCTTCAAACGAAATAGTTGTCGCGTAGGCGAAACAACGGTAGTTTGGGGCAGGAGCCGGGTTGTGATTTTATTGTTGGTGCTCTGTTGCTGTGAAAATTCCACCAAAATTTGGGTAGCTTCTAGACTTAACTTAGAATACTCTGGTAATTTTTCGTGAATTTAGCATCCCTGCAGCATGATCTAAAAATTCACATAACCCCAGCCTTATGCATTGACAAATCTGGTTCAGTCGTATTGAATAATTTCTCTAGAAAAAAAAAGTTGTTCATATAAAAGTTGTGAAATGCTTACAGTAGCTAATAAACATCATTAGATATCTAAATATAAGAATTTTAATGTGATTGTGTACCTCTTGCTTGCTCGTTGGGTTCTGTTCTTGGGTGGGAAACGTGTAAGGCAGATTTCGGTAGTCCCAGTAGTTTCTTAATTCTAGTGCATTCTAAATCCCAATTAAGGTCACTAACTAGATCATCTTCCTCACTTTGTAGATGGTCAATTGGGTACCTTCCTGCTACACCGGTGGCTATGTTCCACACACGTTTTCGCACTCTCTATGGTTGATGATGCGCCAGGTCAACTTCACCCAACCAGCTGAATACAACATTTTCACGTGCCAAGAAAGCTCCCCTCTCACGGCCTTTTTCGCTGAGGTTCTCATTCGAGGAAGGACCGAGAATGAGGCTCCAATCCGTTGTCTTGGTCAGGGATGGAATGCTCTCTCAGCTACCGATGAAGCCGCTTACCAAGCTATCACTCTTCTCCGTCATCAGCTACCAGAGATGGTAATTCATTTCCGTTACTTCCCTGCTCGACTGCCACATGCCACCCATAGGAATTACCCTGGGTTTCCAAATCATGTGCACAGAGAGCCCAATATTCCACTCCTTCATCTTACAGAGTTGGTGATGTCCTTGGACAAGCACCTTGCACTTCTCCATGAGCAGCTCTTTCTAGCACGTGGGAGGATTGTCATGCTTGATCAAGTTATGGCGTCACTAGCTCCCATGGTGCATTTTTCTCCTGAGATACTCTATGGGGGGATTCCATGCTCGCCCCCGTGGAGGACCTACCACACCCTACAGGTCGCTATGAGCGTGTGGAGTCCATGCCACCCGCAAGAGTGGGATCTCGTCGCCACCGTCGCATGATGGCTGCTCCTGCTCGCATTGGTGATGCTGTGATGTATGGACCAGCACATGAATACTTTTGGGGGGGATTCTACTATCACTTGGTCATGGCTACACCGGAGCCCTCCCCACGTGCATCCGCTACACCTTCGCCCAATCAATCCGGTGATGCCAAGATTCAGCAACTATTAGTGGGAGCGGAAGTGCTCACTTGTAGGCTGGTTAGTGTGAGCTATATTTATGTACTTTTGATGCGCTCCTAAGTATGAGAACGTTGTGATGTAATGCTTGGATATTGGCTCTTATGGTTCTTTTGCTTGTATGACTTTGTGGGTTGATGGATTATGCAAACTATGTTTATTTAACGCCTTTCGTTATAATTTTCATGCTTGCTATCCTTGTGGGAATTAAAATGCACAAACTCAGTTTCAGATCATTGTCTAGACATATTATATCACGTCCAATAGCTGGGATATCCATCTTATGCTAACCTTCATCATCTCACGTTACCCCATCAAAATCTTTTGATGTCATGGCAGGATACCTAACACCCGTTCCATGAACGCAAACACCACAAGAGGTACCGGTACAAGCCAACATGGAGCTGCACATGAGGAGTCACGTGAGGAACCTACCATGGCTCAAGTTCTCGCCGTGCAAAATCGTCTTTTTGAAAGGACGGCTCAGAACACCGAGAATCTTGGTGCCGCTCTCCTCAACAACGCGGGTCAGGCCCAACCAAAGTTGGGGGAAGTGCAGCGCACACACCATCCAAACTTCTCTTCGGCGGCTGATCCTTCGGACGCCGATGATTGGCTCCGTGACATCGAAGGCAAGCTGAACCTTTGTCGCTGCAATGACGAAGAAAAGGCGGCCTATGCTGCCTAATACCTCCAAGGTGCAGCAGCGGCATGGTGGGAAAGCTACAAATCTGTCCTTCCACAAGGTGTACCCGTCACTTGGAATGTTTTCAAGGAGGCGTTCCGCACTGCTCACATCCTGGAGGGTATCATGGAGATCAAGAGGAAGGAGTTCCGCAACTTGCAGCAAAACAACATGTCATTCATGGACTTTCTCAACAAGTTCAACTATCTTTCTCGATATGTGCCCGAGGAGATGACAACCGAAGCTAGGAAAGTGAATCTTTGCCGGGAGATCCTGAACCTTAAAATAAAGCATCAACTCTCAGCTCATGACATCCCCACCATGAAGTCCCTCGTGGACAGAGGAAAGTGCTAAAGAGGTGATCGTAGATCGCAAACGCAAGTGGGTTGCACAAAATTCTACAAGCAGTGGTTCGTCTCGACCACGTACTTGGCAGCCGACGGGCGCTCGTCCTTTAGCACCATCTCCTGCTAGGCCACAAGTGCAAGCCCCACGTCCTCGCCAAGCTGCAGTTCAGCCATATAACCGCATGGCACAGCCGTCCGGTGCTCAGGACCGGGCTACAAACATCGAATGCTTCAATTGCGGCTTGTTTGGCCACTACTCCAATAAATGCCCATATCCGAAGAAAATGGCACCACCACCACAAGCACAAGTTGCTCAGCAGCAACCACGTGGTCCTGTTCGTGGCCGTGTGGTGCAGCAAGGAAACCACGTGGTCCCAAGCTAAGGCATGGTTTTGGTCGTGGTCGTCTTAATCATGCCACCGCGGAGGAGGCCGACAACGCACCCGATGTGGTGTTGGGTATTTTTATCGTTCACTCGGCCCCTACATTGGTTTTATTTGATTCTGGAGCATCTCATTCCTTCTTATCCACTAGGTTTGCTGAACAACAAAATCTTAGAGCTCACTTGTTAGATAAGGCCATGTTAATTCAATCACCGGGATCTACAATTAAAACTGAGCGAATATGCCTAGGAGTTGGGATTGTTATCAATGGGGTAAAATTCAAAGCTGACCTTATCCAAATAAATTCCCTAGGTTTAGATATTATTCTTGGTATGGATTGGCTGTCCAAACATAGAGTTAATATTGATTGTGCCAATAGAGCCATCTCTCTAGTCAATACCGATGGAAAGGTTGTCAACTTCACTTCCGACCGTGCCTCCACTTCAAAGCAGCCCTCACTCCAATCCCTCTCTGTTCCGGAGCTAAATTTAGTGCCCATTGTGTATGAATATCCAGATGTGTTCCCCGATGAATTACCAGGCATGCCACCTGATCGTGATATTGAATTTGTGATCAATCTAGTACCCGGAACATCACCTATCGCTAAACGGCCATACCGTATGACATCTGAGAATCTAGTAGAACTTAAGAAACAAATCGATGAACAATCAGAAAAGGGATTCATCCGTCCTAGCTCATCACCTTGGGGTTGTCCGATGCTGTTCGCGCCCAAGAGAGACGGTACCATGCGTATGTGTGTGGATTACCGGCCTTTAAATGAAGCCACTATTAAAAACAAGTATCCACTTCCTAGAATAGATGACCTCTTTGATCAGCTAACCGGTGCTCGAATCTTTTCTAAGATTGATTTAAGGCTAGGCTACTTCCAGCTCAAAATTCGACAGGAGGACATACCAAAAACTGCATTCACCACCCGCTACGGTTTGTATGAATACACCGTGGTTTCTTTTGGACTAACCAATGCTCCTGCAACTTTTATGAACTTGATGAACAAGGTATTCATGGAGTATTTGGATCAGTTCGTGGTGGTATTTATCGATGATATCCTGATATATTCCAACAGTGAAGGAGAGCACGCGCAGCACTTGCCTATGGTGCTTGACAAGTTTCGTGAACACCGCTTGTATGCGAAGTTTTCCAAATGTGAGTTTTGGTTGAAGGAAGTCGCCTTCCTAGGCCATGTACTCTCTGAAGGAGGAATTTCCGTTGACTCAAGCAAGGTGAAAGATGTGCTCAACTGGAAGCAACCCCGATTTGTCCCGGAGATTCAAAGTTTTCTCGGTCTAGCCGGTTACTATCGGTGGTTCATTGATAATTTCTCCAAAATTGCTAGACCAATGACCCAACTTCTGAAGAAAGAGCAAAAGTTTGTGTGGTCAGCAGCCTGTGAGGCGAGTTTCCAAGAGTTGAAGAAAAGGCTCACAACAGCCCCAGTGCTTGTGATGCCCGATACTCGCAAAAGCTTTGATATCTATTGCGATGCATCACACCATGGCCTCGGATGTGTGCTAATACAAGAGGGCAAAGTTGTGGCTTATGCCTCACATCAGCTACGGCATCATGAAGTCAATTATCCTACACATGACTTGGAATTGGCAGCCGTGGTTCATGCTCTGAAAATTTGGCGCCATTACTTGATCGGTAACCGGTGTGAAATTTACACTGACAATAAAAGTTTGAAATATTTCTTCACTCAACCTGATCTGAACTTGAGGCAAAGATGATGGCTTGAGCTCATCAAAGATTATGATCTTGGCATCCATTACCACCCGGGTAAAGCCAACATTGTAGCTGATGGTCTCAGCCGGAAGCTTCATCATATCATTGTTTCTTTCTTGGCCAACCAACCGGCGTTATACGAAGAATTTCAGAAGCTGAACCTAGAAGTGGTTAAGGATGGTTTTCTCGCAGCCCTAGCGCTGCAACCAACCCTCAAATCTCATATTAAGGCTGCTCAACTCACTGACAAACGAGTGGCTGAAATTAAGGCTCAAATAAGAGAAGGTCTTACTTCTAGTTTCTCTGAGAATCCCGATGGAATCATCATGCACAGGCAGCAGCTCTATGTCCCAAATGATCCAAGAATTAGAAAGCTCATCCTTAAAGAGGCACATGAATCTCCACTTTCCATCCACCCCGGCTGCACCAAAATGTATCAAGATCTCTGCACTTGTTATTGGTGGCCTAGCATGAGGCGCGACATCGCCGCCTATGTTGCTATATGTGATGTGTGCCAACGCATCAAGGCGGAACACCAGCGACTAGCGGGATTACTCCAACCTTTGAAAGTCCACGAGTGGAAGTTTTATGAGGTTGGGATGGATTTCATCACTGGTCTTCCAAGAACACCGAACGTGCATGACTCTATATGGGTTATTGTCGACCGTTTAACCAAGGTGGCTCATTTTATTCCTGTGCGTGTGTCCTACAGTGGAGCAAAGCTCGATGAGCTCTACATGACTCGCATTGTTCGCTTGCACGGAGTGCCAAAGATCATTGTTTCAGATCGTGGCCCTCAATTCACTTCACGGTTTTTGGAAAGTTTGCATGAGCTACTTGGAACCGAGCTATTTCTTAGCACCGCTTTTCACCCTCAAACCGGAGGCCAAACTGAACGTACAAATCAGATTTTGGAGGATATGCTTAGAGCTTATGTGCTGTCCTACACCACCAATTGGGAGAAATGCTTGGCATTTGCTGAGTTTTCCTATAATAATAGCAAGCCTCCAAATGTCTCCTTTTGAAGCTCTTTATGGGAGAAGGTGTAGAACACCTTTGTACTGGTCTAAAGTAGGCGAAAGGCAATTCTTTGGACTAGCCCTTATCAAAGAAGCGGAAGAAAATGTTGAATTGATTCGCAAACGGCTCAAAGAAGCGCAATTGCGTCAAAAGAGCTATGCTGATCATCGCCGCTGCGAACTGAGCTTTGAGGTGGGTGACTTTGTCTATCTCAAGGTCTCGCCGCTGCGAGGCACTCGCCGCCTCCAAGTGCATGGCAAGTTGGCTCCCCAATACATCGGTTCATACCGTATTCTTGCTCGACGGGGCGAAGTAGCATATCAATTGGGATTATTTTGCTCGTTTTTGGATTTTTCATGCATCCGTCATTTCATTCATATGAATTAAAACTAGATTGGAATAATTTTAATAATTAATTTGTGTGTGCAAAAATCCTGGAAAAATTCAAAAAATTAGTATACATTATGGAACACACTCAGTTAAATTGGCACTATTTTATCAGCTCATTTGGTACCTCAAATTATTTAGTCAAACCAGTCAAAAACTGGAATTAAAACATATCACTTAGTCCTCTTTCAAAATCTACCACAGTAAAACCATAACTCCTCTGCCCTTGCTTTTCTGCCATATAGATCATCATGAGCTCCTCTATTCACAGTATTTTTGCCAAAATTTTCACCTCAGTGTAACCCACTAAAAACGACCGGTCAAAGAGGCAATATGAGTATGTGATTTAAATGTGAGAAAATTCAACTTAACCTCTCACCCTACCCTGTTTCACTTCCACTAGGTCCTGCCTTCCTTGGCCCTGCTAACCAGCCAGTAGGGAAACCAAGGCAGCACCCAGCCTTCCCACCTTCTCTTCCTCTCTCCATGTCCTTGTAGGCATTTCGTCGAACACGTGGCATGCGTCTTCTTTTGGAGTGGAGAATAACACCACCTAGCTTTCCTCCATACCAAGCCGAGCCTTCTCCGCGAAGCCTAGCCGTTAGAAGTCACTGCAGGTGGGCCTAGACACCGTGTCTCCGTTCCCATCGTCCACCTCGCGCCATCCTTCCCAATCGTTGCGTGAGTACGCCTCCATTGAGAGTAGACGAAGTCGTTCCGGCCAAATCTCCGTGCCCCGACCAAATCTCCTCCTCCATTACTCTTTCTGGACAGGAAGCAAAGCTCCTGACACGCCTAGCTGACCCGTTCCATCGCCGCGCTGCTCGAGAACGGAGAGACAGAGACAAGGCCATAGACCGAGCTCACGAGCACCGCGTCCCAACTCCACCTTTAGGCCTACCCTTGCGTCAACACTCTCTCCTAGCTCGCCTCTTCACGTTCCAAGCAAACCCAGGGAAGGTAGTTCCTTGGGACAGCCAGAACGTGAGCGCTCGCGTCGGCGCCGGCGAGCCCACGACGCTACCGACTTCCCTCTGGTGAGCCTCGCGAGAAACCGTCCGCGTCATCTTTCTTAGCATCCCTCACTGAACCCATTTTACCCTTCTCCTCAAATGAAACGCCGCCGCCCTCACCATCGATACGCTGCCTTGGTGAGCTATAGCTCTATCCCTCGCGCCACCACACTCCTAGGACTACCATAAGACTTTCCCCCTCAACTTTCCACAGGTTCCATTGTTGGAGAAGCCCCGCCGCTGACGCCACTCGCCGTCGGAGCATAACACTGTCCCCGGAGCTCCCCTCACTGCTTCCACCCAAACCGTGTCCGGGGTGAGCTTTCTCATCTGCTATAGGCTCCATTAAGAGGATTGGTTAAGGACGTAGTCGCTGCAGCCGCTTCGCCCGCTGCATGTGAGACCTCCCATGGCAGCCATGTTTCCTGTATCGATCTGTTTGTAGGAAGAAGACGATGACCTATTTGTAATTCTTAAAACATACAGGGATACCAATGCATATTTGTTGTGAGGAGATTTGATCTGAAAAGGACCCATCCGTTAATAGCTATAACTGGGGGGCCTTTCTGCATAATGCATATCTCACACGTTAAGCTCTACCCGACATGTAGGCCCCACTGTCAAATAAAGGAAAAACCTGAAAAATGATTTTCGAGATTTATTTTTACACAGTAAGATGCTGAATCTTTGAAAAATCATAGAGAACTCATTTTAACTCCGATTTGAATGAAACAAATTTCAGTATGATTCCCAAGTTAGTGTCTTTAAATGGTTAGAACAAATATTGCACAAATATCACGCAGATGTACAGCTAAATTCGAGTTTTCAAACAGTGAGCAGTAGTCTTTGCAATTTCAGGATTTTAAACTTTGAAAGCTTATATCTAAGGCATACGAACTCGGATTTAAATGATTCTTTCACCTAAATTCATATAAAATTATCCCCCGTCTACTGTACCTGAACCATGCATATTTGAGCATTTTTAATTTTTGGTGATTATTTGGTGTTCATTCGAATTTCGTTTAAATTTGAATAGACAAGGAAGTTGCAGCCATAGAGGAGTGTGAGCAGGAACCTGAGACTTGTGAGGAGTTCACTGAGCAAGGCAAGTCCTATTCAATTCCTCCTTCGAACATGTTGAACCCTATATTTTTGCAAATGCTATATTGTTTATAAGTTTCATGCGACATTGCAAAATGTGGGATCTTGGTAGAAACTCCTATTTGCTGCACTTATCCTCCTTGATTATTGATTACTGTTGTCGAAACGACAACTGCATATGTCGAAAGACATGGTTACTCAACAGTGGTTGGAAAAGAAGTAAAGTGTATCAAAATGAGAATTTTTTCCTCGGATCCCTCCGTTACATGGCCCTAGGAGGCTATTTATAGCCTCATTACAGGTTCTTACTACTAGGGTTTAGGTTATACAGGAGAATTTACATGGTTGCCCTTATGAAAGAGACATTTACATGGGTATACAGTGTAATTGAGGTACATGGACTCCTAATGGGCCGCCAGGCGATCGCTGGCCCAATAGCCACTGGGCTTGATAGGCTAGGATGGCCTTATGGGCCTTCGTGAGGCCGAACTTGCTATGGCGAAGTCGTCTCCCTTCGACATACACCCTTCACCTTACATCCTTCGCCCAAGAGGCCTTTGGCTTTGCGAGGTACCCGTGCGATTCTCCGCCCTTCACCGTCTTTGCTCCATAGTCTTCGCCATGGGGGCTTCGCCCCAACTAATCTTGACGTCTCAGGCTTGGATCCTCACCGGTCGCATGGTTTCGGCAGGTTTGGTCGAAGGGCCTCATGCCATACCACCAACAAGCCCCTCATGGGCAAGGGTGAGATAGGAGCTTCAGCCGAGACCGTGCAAACCATGTGAAACCTACACTATTCCTGCAAAGAAAGTGTGTTGTGTTTTTCCGGTTAGTATCGTTTTGTAGCTTTCGCCTCTTGCGGATGGTGGAGTTAATATTTTTTATTTTTCCCGGGCCGAAAGGAACAGTAACGGGCTTTCCCTTCGTGGGCTTGTCACTGTGCAGCTCGGTCAATGGGAATTTACCGTTTCGCCTACCCTCGCGACATGTGGCGCTTTATTACTGGTGGGTAGGCGAACCGTTGCCTGGGTGGGCTATATATTCTCCCCCCCTTTTCCCTTTTCACCGCCACACTTGCCATTTTCACTGCGCGCTCTCTTCCACCATTCTTTTCCTTTCACGGCGCCTCTTGACCCCTCATATCTTTCGCCCGTTCCCTTTGTTTGCTACTGCACACACCCTTCACCATGGCTCCTCGCAAGCCAAACCCCGCTGCGGCGAAAGGGCCCGATCCCGGCCGGATTGACGATGACACCACCGCCTTTTTGGGGATTTCTCTCATAGTTGACGGCGAGGTGGCGAAGTTGGTTAGTTCGGGGCGTTGGTTGAGGGGCAGGCTTTCGCCCTTGGGAAGGCCGTGGTGCCGAAGCCCGTCGATAACTTGACGGTGGTGTTCGCCGTCTTTTTTGAGGCGGGGCTTCGGTTTCCGTGCAACGTGTTGTTGCCAGAGATCCTTCGCCTTTTCCAGGTAGAGATCCCGCAGTTGAGCCCGTCGGCGCTAGTCCAGATCGCCATCTTCGACTGTGCGTGCCGGACCTCCAGGTTTGAACCCAACGCCGAACTCTTCGGCGCCATATTCTTTGCCACCATGAATTCGAAGACGGTGGTGACCCCAGCCGGAATGAAGACGGTGTTCGGGAGCGTGAACTTCAACGTTCGCCCTGAACGCTCCGACCTCTGGCCGGTGAATGCCGCCATGTCGAAGTAGGATCGCCACTAGATGGCGAGGTGGTTCTATCACACCATCCCCTTCGAGGCTGGGTCCGAGTCGGCGAAGGCCCTCTGGTGTCGGTGCAGGGCGATTGCGCTGAACCGGAAACCCAAGATCACCGTCGACGGCACCATGGAGGCACGGTTCGCCTTGCTACGCAAGGTCTGCTCCCGCCTCAGCTGCCGCGACTTGGTGGTGGAGTTCTGTATGCTTCGCATTTTTCCCCTCTCCCAGTCGTGGCAAGTCACGGCTGACCAAGACGAAGAGGTCGACGGTTTGCCGAAGCTGGTTCTTCCCGAGGGGACGAACAGTGGGGTTATGCTTTCGCTATGCGCTTCCTTTTTCGCTGTTTTTCCCGGTTCGACACTTAATATGGTTACACCTTTTATTTTCACAGTGTTGACTCTCGATCAGGCCAACGCCGAAGCCTAGAAGATGATCGGCGACGTGTCAGTCGTCGAGTAAAGCCAGCTGCTCACTCGACAAGCGGCCGGCTGGGCGAACCGAGTTTATGACGGCGAACTGCCTCCCCGTGCGAACCCCCCCAAGGCTGACGATGATGCAGGACCTTCGCTAAAACGGACGCGCGGACAAGTGAAGCTGGCCCCTAGGAAGCGAAGGGTCCCTGCTTCCTCTGATTCCGACACCAATGACGAGGACGACGTCGAAGAGCGTGACGGCGAGGAGGAAGGGGAGGAAGAAGAGGGGGCGGAGGTTGCGGCCGGGAAGGCCGCGGATGAGGCGGTCGAAAACCGCACCGAGACTCCTGGCTACACTCCAACCCCAAGTCCAGGACACAACGTGTCGAAACATGAATTCAGCAATAATAAAAGGGGGTAGCGCACGAGACCGAAAAGTGGATGGATGCGGAGACAATGATTTAGACAGGTTCAGGCCCTCTCAATAAGAGGTAATACCCTACTCCTGTTTGGGGATTTGAATCCACCGGGTGTGTATTGATCTGACGATCTAGTTGTGTCATGCCCCCTAGAGGGCCTCCTGCCCACCTTATAAAGGATGGGGGGTAGGATTACATGATAGAAACCTTAACCAATACGGTATCGGTTTCCTAAATCTACTTTACAATATTACCAAACCAGGACTTTAGGCCGTTCCATAATATATAAGGAAACGTAATATCCAAGTCATGATCTGTTACATATTTCATAGATATGAGTTATCCCCTATAACTAGTCGGATAACCATGCCGTGTTGGTATGGGCTACCCATAATCTCCACAGTAGCCCCTGAGACCTTCACAGTCAAAAAGATAATCTTCTCTCGAACTAGATTACTCCAAAGCCGAGTGCTTTAATCATCTTTGCCATGGTCCCCCGAGTACTTTTACCAAATCTGAAGACTGTGGAGGGCTGAACAATAATTGAATGTAGACGTAGGTGCATCGACTAGATACACCTAATAGGTATAGCCCCCGACTATATGGATAGTTGAACAAACTAAACATATAGTCAAGGAGTAAATAATCCAACCAACCGAGTGGTTTTGATAATTGTAGTCAACCAATTGACTTGATATTAATATATAGCATATGCAGTGTGAATCCCCGAATAATATGATCCAAGTGATATACCGACTGCTTCGTAAAATATAATGTGTGCAATCTAAGTTGACTTCATCATTGAAAATTCACATAGCAAAATAGCTATAAAAAAGCTTGAATGCTCTGAATAAAGGAATTTCCAAAGTATTGGGCATATGCCATGTGCACATTGCTTTAACAGATATGCTTAAGTCCCTAAAAGGCACATGGTTTTACCACACCCGGAAATATACGGCATATGTGGTGTAAAATCCGAGTAAATAAACTCATAAAGGATTTACCAACCGCCTGGAAAATGACCAAGATATATAATCAGCCTAAGCCATAATATCAGTCGATAAAAATGCACACTTACGTGGCAAAATGCAACGATATTGTATCCAATCAATTGCTTAAAAACCTAAACAACACCTTGACTTATATAAAAAAGTCAGCGGGGCAGCCATATAAAGCTTTGCTGATTGACACTTTTTAAGATGCGTTGTACCAACTCCTAAAAAGTTGAGTAACTGCAGTATAAAAGGATTTTAAGGTATTGGGCACTTGATCACGCGCACTTTGGCCTAAGCAAAAAGTGCCTAAGTCCCTAAAAGAATGTGACAGACCACACCTGAAAATATGGGCTGCAGACATATTAGGCCTAGGGCAAAAAATATGCCTTCGACACCCTTTAAAGGATGGCGCATTTAACATGCTCCCGAGTAATAAATCTTCCGGATGATATAAACCAAGTGTAGCGCATATGAATAGCTTCTGATCTGAATGATTATCCCTTATGGGATACCCCAAAATAGATATAAAAATTGAATCCCGACTGGCGCAAGTATTCGGTTGATAGCTCTCACGAGGAATAATAAATAGTCCAGTCTTGTTGCATAGAAAGTAGACCCATGATCATGAATTCATGTTGCATGTATCCGGAACAAGTCCAAATTGAAGGTATAATACTTGTGTTTGAGCTAGTAAGCCCCTGAGCATATAGCTTGTCCTTCTGTCATAGTCAAAATTGTCTATTGGCAATAGCTGATGCAGTCGACATGGAGACAAGATGACGAACATGGGGATGATATCGTCCGTTAGAGGTGACGAAAATGTTGGTGGTAGTAAAAACAGTGACACCAATCAAAGGTGATGAAGTCGCATAGACATGGAGGCGAAGAAACCAGTTGGCAGCTGACAAGTCAGCCAGCAATGAAGACGAAGACGCCCAGCAACGGCGACAGAGTTGTATAGCCATGGCAGCGAAATAATCAGTTGATAACAGACGAGGCGCCCAGTGAAGAAGACGAAGACGCCCATCAATAGAGGCATAATAAGCCAGTCGTGAAAGCAAAGACACCATGGGCGGCGGCGGAGGCAAGCCGGTGGTGAAGACGTAGACGCTCATCAATGGCAATGGCGAAATCCATCAATCATAAAGATGAAGAAAATAGTAGGCGACGGTAAACACAACCGACAGTAATGACGATTAGCAGCAGCAGAGATGATCGACTCTGATGACAAAGTTGCCCATCGATAATAGTAGAGTAAGCTATGTTGAAGAAGCTTCACAGGATGTTGATGAAGATGGCGATGTCGGTGATCCAGTCAATAGCGGTGCAGCAACCGATGATAATGACGAAGACGCTCATCAGCGTTTGCATAGTAGGTCAACCATGAAGGTGAAATAATAAGTCGACGAAGACATAGTCATCCATTAGCAACAGCGGAGATGTCTGGGCCGATGAAGCAGAGGTGCTAGTGATGATGTCAGTGACAATAGTCCATCAAACTGTTGAGAAGATATCAAAGCTCGAGTAGTTTCCTTGAGGTTAGTGTGTGCATAACTGAGATTGATGCAACGCCTCTTGATTTATGACGATAGCAGTAGAACTTGGCCTTGTAGCTGTTGCAGATGCTTCATTTGGAGGAAAATAGATGATGTTGTCCAACTCGTGGAATCTGAGTTAATTGGTTGATAACTCCAAACTCCCGAACATGTAGATTAAATCTCAAACTTGATATTTTGGAGTAGATTGTGACGGCGTGGAGAAGCCAAAATTGCTGGTGTAATAATTGGAGTCGCTGAAATTAAATGTTGGCTCTGAAGCGAAGACAAAGATAATAACTCCCAGAGTTGACTCGTTGATTGATTGATTGCTTTATCTTGACATAAAGCTTGTCGAATTTTGAGAGTCTTGTATTTGTGTTGCCCCCGACTCTTTGGTTAGTTGAGAAACAACTGAACATAGAGTCGAGAACTGTAGCTTCTTGTCGTCGAGTACTTATTGCTTGAGTGAAGATAAATATTGAAGATGTCCGAATAGAAATCTTGAAAATTGTAGAACCACTTGCTGTAGTAAAATAACACGGCATCGAATCTGGAAGTGCATGCCGAGATGTCAAAGCTCTTGGAGACGTCGTGGTTGGTGAAGTAGCAGAACTTGCGAAGTAGCGGCAATAGTGTTTGCCGGTGTAGAAGACAATGAAGATAAAATCGCTCCACCATGGTGACAAAGTTGCATAGCCGTGATGACATGAATAGGAGTCAGCAGCAACAGAAGCAAACCGGTGGCAAAGATGCGAAGTCATGAAGATAAAAACACCAGTCGGCGACAGCATAACCAGTCGGCGACGGAAGAAGTAGAATGATGACGAAAACGAAGACGTCCTTGAATGGTGGCAAAATAGGCTAGCCGTGAAAGTGAAGGCTCCATGGACAGCGCCGAAGGCAAACCGGCGATGACGATGACACCAGTCAATGATTACGAAGACGCGCAGCCATGGAGGTGAAAAAGCCAGTCGGCGTCAGACAAGGCGGCCAGCAATGAAAACGATGACGTCCATCAGTAGTGGTAGCAGTATAA
Source organism: Oryza glaberrima (assembly GCF_000147395.1). Lineage (NCBI taxonomy): Eukaryota > Viridiplantae > Streptophyta > Magnoliopsida > Poales > Poaceae > Oryza > Oryza glaberrima. The sequence goes on from NC_068336.1 coordinate 9,894,278, forward strand.
ACCAGCCATAGAGGCTAGGGCACTAGTCGGCGACGTCCATCAGTAGTCGAAGACGTAAACGCCCAACTACGGCGGCATAATAGGCTAGCCGTGCAGGCGGAGAAACCAGTCGGCGGCGGCGAAGGCAAGCCGGCGCTGAAGACGTAGACGCCCAACAATGGCGGCATAATAGGCCAGCCGTGCAGGCAAAGACACCAGTCGGCGGCAGACGAGGCGACCGGTCGGTGAAGATGTAGACGCCCAGCAACGGCGGCATAATAAGCCAGCCGTGCAGGCGAAAACACCAATCGGCGGCGGAAGAGGCAGCCGGTCGGTGAAGACAACAACGCCCAACAATAGCGGCTTAATAGGCCTGCCGTGCAGGCAAAGACACCAGTCGGCGGCGGACGAGGCGGTTGGTCAGTGAAGATGTAGACGCCCAACAACGGTAGTGTGACCAACCAACCGTGTAGGTGGAAACACCAGTCAGCAGGACGACGGCAAGCCAGTGGTGATGTTCTGACTGATCCATTCCTGGAGCGTAGGAGATAAGCTTAAAGCGTGAATCCCCTTTTATGCATATCTGGATCTGGATCCTGCAGAACAAACAAATAGGATGAGTAGTGTCTGATGTAAATATATTACTTGAGGAAATTCAAGTACTTTAAAATATTTATAAATATGTATTTCTCCTCTTGTCAATTTTAATTTCCCCGAGCGGATGATTCCTTACGTTTAAACACTCTGCCCGACTAGTCATAGCCCCCAAGCACTGGGAGTCGGCCTAGGCACTTCCCAAACATGCATATGAGTGACATGAGTTCGTCTTTAATGGAACAAAATTTCACGAATCAGAATTTACTACTCGGGTACTTTTGCAATTGTTAAGAGTAGAAAATAAATTTATCTTATCTCTATGCTTTTGATTTATTCCGAATAATACTTAGCACCTTGCGTTACTCGGTCCATCCAACGAGCCCCCGGGTGCTAGGAATCGGCCTAAAGGTAACTATCTATCGACAAACCAAACGGAAAGCATAGTAAGATAGAACTCCATAACTCGATAGGCACTTGTGTACTCAGATTATGTCGCAAGCAATCAAGATAAATATTATGAAAATTGTTGAAAAAATATGACATAACATTTGTAGCCCCCGACTCACTAGTCAACGGTGAACCAGTTGATGTAGTGAGGTAGAGGAAAAGGAAAATATCATATAAAGAAAATTAATGATGACTTAGCTTTGTAATATTCCCCTTGGTGATGACAGAGGTGGCCAATGTGGGAACAAAGTCGTTCATCAATAACAATGAAGACACTAGCCATAGAGGCAGCTTGAGGCGACTGACGATGAAAGTGAAGACGCCCATCAACGGCGGCATAATAGGCAGCCGTATAGGCAGAAACGCCAGTCGGCGGCAATGAAGGTGAGCCAGCAGTGAAGATGTAGACGCCCATCAACGGTGGCATAATAGGCCAGCCGTGCAGGCGGAAACACCAGTCGACGGCGGCGAAGGCAGGCCGGCGTTGAAGTCATAGACACCCAACAACGGCGGTATAATAGGCCAGCCATATAGGCGGAAACACCAGTCGGCGGCGGCGAAGGCCAGCCGGTCGGTGAAGTCGTGGACGCCCATGAACGGTGGTGTGACCAACCAACCGTATAGGCGAGGACACCAGTCGGTGGCGACGGAGGCAGGCCGGCGGTGAAGTCATAGACGCCCAACAACGACAGCATAATAGGCCAGTTATGCAGGCGGAAACACTAGTCGATGGCGGCGAAGGCAGGCCGGCGGTGAAGTCGTAGACACCCAACAACGGCGGCATAATAGGCCAGCCGTACAGGCGGAAACACCAGTCGGCGGCGGTGAAGGCCAGCCGGTCGGTGAAGTCGTGGACGCCCATGAACGGTGGTGTGACCAACCAACCGTATAGGCGACGACACCAGTCGGTGGAGACAGAGGCAGGCCGGCGGTGAAGTCGTAGACTCCCAACAACGGCGGCATAATAGGCCATCCAACCGTGATGGCGAGTACACCAGTCGGCAGCAGCGAAGGCAAGCTGACGGTGATGACGAAGACATCTATCAGCAGTGGCGGAGTCATGCAGCCGTGGAGGCAAAAGAAAAACCAGTCGGCGACGACGAAGGCAAGCTGGCGGCAATATTAAGAATTGTCTCGATGGTGTACATGCAAGAAAAATAGCCACAAAACAGTTGTTGGTTAGCATCAATCAATAAACAAATTAACTCTGTGAGGTGCATGTTTTTATCAATATAATGTCATGGACGCTAGATCCATTGACTAATGCGTGACACGGCAATTAGTACGGATCACGACGACACACACGCTAACGTGACTGCCGTGTGGTTTAAACATGACGTCCAGAGTTGCGTGGGTCGAGCCAGGCATTTGGTGAGCATCCTATATGCTGCTTCGGCCCGTGGTACTGCGACGACCGGATGACACAGCCACTCAGCAGTACATGCAAAGAAAAATCAGACAAAGATAAATCTGTGTTAGTCTATTGTATAGGAACCAAGGAAAAATAAAAATCGGGAAGCAGCATAGGCAAATCCCAGCAGCGTAATTTGACCAATATGCAGACGACCACCACTCGTGAAAATATTCCAACGTGAACGTAACCGTTCTCCGACTAGAACTTCCACCGAATCGGTGGAGCGCTTTGCCTTGCATGGCGCCGGCAATCCGTAGTATATGTATAAAGGAAAAGAACATCAATCTGTGATTAGAAAATTAATCCAATCTAATCTAGTTAGCAATCACTAGAAAATTAATTAGATGATTAGGTAGATCGTGCATGTATGTTGATCTGTTGAATCAACACATGCATGCATGAAATTTCTCCGGGCAAGCTATAGGCGGCTGCTCCCATGTGCCCGTGGTGGCGTGGTGGCCGCAAGGCATCCGTCGGCGTTGCTCCTGGCGATCGCCGTCAACAGCTCCGTTTTGACCTCAGCCGACCAGCCCATGGAAAGCAAGGAAACACCAGCAGAGCAAATCGCAATTAAAAATTAATCTAATAAAAGTTAGATCAAACCGCCGAACCCGACTGAAGATTTGAGCCATCGAAACCGGTGAGATTGATCTCGCCGTTTCTTCTCTAGTTGATTCCATCGCACTTTTCGACAGGTAATTCGACGCATACCCCTACCTGGCGCGCCAACTGTCGAAACATGAATTCGGCAATAATAAAAGGGGGTAGCGCACGAGACCTAAAAGTGGATCGATGCGGAGACAAAGATTTAGATAGGTTTAGGCCCTCTCAGTGAGAGGTAATACCCTACTCCTGTTTGGGGATTTAAATCCACCGGGTGTGTATTGATCTGACGATCTAGTTGTGTCATGCCGACTAGAGGGCCTCCTGGCCACCTTATATAGGATGGGGGGCAGGATTACATGATAGAAATCTTAACCAATACGGTATCGGTTTTCTAAATCCACTTTACAATATTACCAAACCAGGACTTTAGGTCGTTCCATAATATATAAGGAAATGTAATACCCAAGTCATGATCTGTTACATATTTCATAGATATGAGTTATTCCCTATAACTAGTCGGATAACCATGCCCTGTGGGTATAAGGTACCCATAATCTCCACACAACGAGACTGGGGTGTCGAATAGCTCCCCCCTTCATCAGAAGGATTTGGAGGGGGCGAAGGCGCTAGTTGCGTTTTCGGCGGGCAAGGTGGCAAAGGGGGGTCCGGTTAAGAAGATCGTCAGGAAGAAAGGACTCATCAATGTTGCTCGTGTTTTCAGCGACGACGAGTCTTCTGACGAAACCCTGACTTCGCCCGCTGGTCGTAGCTTGGATCTTTCGACCGCCCCCGTTCTTTCGATCGACGCTGGCGGAGCGGGTGGTAGTGCCGCCGCCGGGGCCTCAGCCTCCGCTGATCAGGTCGTGAAGGCTGCGGCTAGGGTTTTCGGAAGCCCTTTGCGTCAGCCGATTGTTTTCCCGCTAGTCAAGCCGAAGGGGTAGGGGGTGGCCGTCGAAACATCTGCCTCGGAGTATTCCCTCGCGGCACCCCACTTCGCCCCTGGCGATTTCGAGACCCGGGCGGAGCTTATTCCCTTCGTCGAGGGAGTAAGCAACCTTGTCTTACCTGCCGGCACCCCGAGCCTACTCACCGAGCTGAATGAGTTCGATGAAGGGTGTTCCGCTATTAAAAGCTTGGCGGTTCGGGTATGCTTTTCGCTCTCTTTTTTGTTTTTCTCCCCCCCCTTTTTTCACAGATCCCAAAACCAACATTTGCTCTCTTCATCCGCTCTACCTTGCATACAGATTCTTGTGGCTCACTATTCGACAAAGCGAACCGTGCGGGCCCGTCTTGACGGATTTAGGAACCGTCTTCGGGCCAAAGATGACAAAATAGGCCGCAAGGGCTTGGAGATGGAGGGCCTCGCCAACACCCCCAAGGAGGCGAAGGCAGAAAACAAGCGACTCCAATCCGAACTGGAGAAGGGAAGAGAGGCCAGAGCTGAGGTCGATCGCCTCAATGCCGAACTGGAGAAGGAAAAAGCCCATTCCGCTGCGCTGACCGACTATTACAACCTTACTGAGCCGAAGATGGAGGCTCTTCGCTTGGAGGTCAGCAAGGCTGAGGCGAGCGCTGCGGAGGAGTCGCAGCGGTTTTTGCGGGAGATGGCGAAAGCCACCGAGTCCGCAAAAACAACATGCCAAACGCTCCGCCTTGCCCTTTCTGACATGGGTGCGAGGGTGCGAGGAGTCCCTGCTGAAGATGCCTCTGCCTTTGACTTCTCGGAGTGGACTCAGCAGGCTAGTGGTGTGGTTTCGGACTGCGCCACTGCGTACAGCGATTGCTGTGCGCGTGGATCGGCGGCCTTCATTATGGGCCTTCTGCAACAGTTCGACTTTGAGCACGTTGCCGAGTTCCCTAACTATGCGAAGGGGGACTGGGAGGTTAGTGCGCAGAACATTTCGCCTGCGCTTCACGTGTGGCGGAAACAGTTCTGGCAGAAGGATGGCCGATCCACTGCCAAGGCGCGCCTTTTAGAGCAACTGGCGAAGGCAGAGGCGGCAGACTAGTGCGAAGAGGAGGATGCAGCGGTTGGAGGGGGTGAAGGTGATGCCCAGGATCACCCAGAGGTGTGAGGCCCTCCGCCCTTTCCTTAGATTTTTGTAGTTTTTTTCTTTTTGCGTTTGCCGCGAAAGACGAACAATGTATATTTGGCTGGTGGTCCCATACCCTTCTTATTGTAGCCGAAAATGGCCTTTTGAATATTTGGAATGTATGACTCAATCTTAGCCACTTTTTATGGTCGATGCCTTTGGCGTATGTGCTTGTGCCATTTTCGCATTATCTAACATTTGCTCTTTTCGCCCATTCTTACTATGCAATTCGCCTTTTGCCTTTCTGCACTGTTTGTCACAGCCTGATTTTCCGTTTCAGGATTTATAAATTATTTAATAAATTATTAATAGAATTTATATTGAATGTTCATTAATTTACAAGTGAAGTTAAATGTGGGAAATAAAATTTCCTAAATTTAAAGCATGGATGGATTTAATTAAATTCTCCATGATTAATTATACTCTGAAATTTTCTCAGATTTTTTCAGAGCTCAATTCCTGAATGATACAAAGAACAGTTCAGTAATTAGTTAATCAATTGATGATCTAATTATAATGTTAAGTGCTTTTCTTGTTTAAAAATCCTTAAATTATAAATTGTTGTCTAAAAGGAATTATCAGAAATGATCTTAAAAGCCTAAAAGAGAAGATCTAATTTTAATTTGTTAAATCTCAATATAAAAGTGGGCTAGATAAAATTTTGTTAAATACTTCTCTTGTTTCTATAGTTCCTAGATTTTTCTGGGATTTATTTGAGCCAAGGAAGTATTTTTAATAAATGGAATATCATGTTATGAATAATTTAAATAGAAAAAGGTTTTAAAATCTCTCTTTTGGCTTCGGGCCAAAAGTCGGCCCAGGTCTCTCTCTCTCCCTCTCCCCGGCCTGCGCGTGCCCGGCCCGTTCGGCCCAGTCCGCTGCCCCTCTCTCTCTCGGTGCCGCTGACAGGTGGGGCCCACATGTCAGTCGTCTTCTACCTCCAGCCGCCCTAGCCGCGCCGCAAGCCGCCAATCCCCTTCCAAAATCCGCCCGCTCCTTTCCTTCTCCGGCCAAATCAATTGAGGGGAAATAATCTCCTCGATCTCCTCTTCCTTTTCTCTTTAGGAAACCCGATCTAATTCGTTTGGAAATCGTCGGATTCAATGCCGATTTGGTTAGCTTCTCTTTCCAAACCCTAAAACCTTCCATCTCGCCGCCGGTCACCATGGGCCTCCATCTCCGCCGCTTAGCCCCTATAAAAGGATCCCCGGGACCTCCTCTATCCGCCACCACCCTCGCTTTAGCTTGCCGCCGCTTGTAGCGTCGCCTCCGCATTAGCTCGTGCGCCGCCGTCGTCGCCGTGAGTCCGCCGCCGTCAGTCCAGCCGCGTCGCGCCGCCGTTGCAGCCGCTACCTTTGGTCATCGTCGCCACCGTCGGGATCGTGAGGAGGAGCAGCACCTCGTCCACCTCTCCGTTGCCGCCATTTTCCACCGGAGCACCGCTGACTCCGCCGACCCGAAGACCACCGCCGCCTCAACCTTGCCGCCGTCGCCATCCGTTGTCGTTTGCCGTCGTCCTAGTGCTCGGTGAGTTCGCCGCGTCGCCCTCTTCCCGTAGGTGCTCTCTGTTTGCGCCGCCACGCCGTCATTCACTGGCGAGCATGCGAGGTGCCGAGCCGCCGGCGGCGATGACGTCAGCGCCGTGTCACCCGTAGACCCGCGGTGGATCGCTTAGATCTCGGTCGTCCGTTTTGGATAAGATTCGATCTCGGCCGTTCGTTCCGTAGACCGTTTCCGTGCACCCGGTCCACCTTGTACCCGAGCCCGCTGACACAATAAATCCTTTTTCCTTTTCAAAAATAATTCTTTATTGCGTCATAATTCAATTAAAATCCATATAAATGCTTTAATCCGGTTTAATCTTTAAAAATTCATAACTAATTCATTGTAACTCGGTTTAATGTGGTTCAAGTTGCAAAAGTTGTATAAAAGAAAGATCTATATAACAAAATTATCCATAAATTGAATTAAATTTATTTAATTCTTTTTAAATGGGCTTTAATTAGATTAAATCTTGTAAAATTCGTAATAAATTCATATAAAGTCAGAATGAGGCCGTTCAAGTCTCATAATTCATCTAAAATCATGATCTACATGTTTGTTTACTTTTTATGTATTGTTTATTTGGAGTTTCTTAGTCTTTTTCCTTGTTTTGCGTTTTAGCTTGTCGTTTCCGTCGTTTCGAAGGTTCGTGAGTGCGCCGGAAGTGTTCAAGAAGATTAATTGGAGACCGATTGTTGCAAGGCAAGTCACACAGATCCCACACACAATTCCTTTGAGCATGTTGATCCTATATTTAAATTCTCTATTTATTTCAACTGTGCATTTATTTTCGAATGTCACTGGGTGGTGTGAACTTATTCCTTTGTTATGGCCAATTTGCATTGATTACTCTATTCCTTGATGTCGCGTCCCAAATCGACCCTAAAATACATCCTCTAAATTATGCCTAGAATAATTAAAATGCTTGTGAAAGCCTTCAAAAATTAAAATGTGCAAAGTTAAAAGTCAAATAGGGCTTGGAGGATTTTTGTATATTTCCTAAAAGCCTAAAATGTATAAATAAATTTTAGTGGAATTTTCAGAGCACAAATAATAATTATTAAGAAATAAACAAAGTTAAAAAGGTTTTATGAAAAGAAAACCCTAAAAATCACCCTCTCCCCTCTAATGGGCCGAATTCGGCCCATCTCCCTCCCCCTCTCTCCTCTCCCCCGCGGCCCACTCGGCCCTCCCCGCGTGCGCGCCGCTGACGGGCGGGCCCGCCCGCCACCCTCGCTGACGGGTGGGGCCCACCCGTCATCCCCTTCTTCCCGCCGCTCCCGTCGCCTCCCCCGCGCCCTAGCGCCGCCGCCGCCGCGGATCCCGCCGCCTCCCGCCGTCCCCGCATGCAATAAAGTGGGGGGAATCACTCCCCGTGATCCCCTCTCCCTTTCCCCCATTTTTCCCTCTCTCTCTCGCGTTCAAACGGGCGGATTTGCCCCCGCAAATCTCGCTGGCGCCATTGATGGCGGCCAGACCTCCCGCGCCGGTTTCCTTCCCCTCCGGCCGCCCTCTCTCACTCCCAACCCTATATAAACCCTCCCCGAGCTCCCCACCACCGTTTCCGCCACTCACCACCCTCTCTCCTCGCCGGAATCGAGCTCGCGCCGTCGCTCTCTCTCTCCGCCGTCGCCGCCGAGCTCCGGTCCGCCGCCGTCGTCGCCCCGGACCACCTCCCACCTCGGCGCCGCCTCCTTCGGCTTCGCCGCATCCTCGCCGACCTCGTCCACCCCTCCGTTTCGCTCGCCGACCGCCGGAGCGCCGTCGACCCCGTCCACCCGAGCCGCGCCACCGCCTTCCTCCGCTCCGGTTGCCGTTTCCGTCGTCGCCGTCGACCCGGGGTGAGCCATGGACCGCCGCTTCGTTTCCCCCTTTCCCTCCCCTCTCTCGGCCGCCGCTCCGCCATGCCTATGGCCGCCGCCGGCGACCATAGGGGCGCGGGCGCGCCGCCTCCCGCCGGCCGTGCCGACGTGGCCGCCTCCGGGCGCGCCTAGCGGCTGCCGCGTGGGGCCCGGCCGTCAGCCGCCCGCGCCCTCGGGTACGGCTGACGCGTGGGGCCCACGGCGCCGGCCGGTGTGAGCCGGGTGCACCCGGTCCACCGTGGACCGTGAGGCTGCCGCGTGGGTCCCACTCCCATGGACCCAGTCCGCGCGCCCTCTCTCCCGGCTGACGCAATAAATATATTTTTAAATTAAAATTTAAATGAAGAAATTCGTAAATATTCATTTAAAGAGCATATAAACTTCAAATGGCCATAACTTGGCCATTTGAACTCGGAATTGGACCGTTCAAGTCTCTAATTTTTCCTTAAGAAGTCAAGAACCCATTTTTGTGCTTTGTTTCTGCTTGTTATATGGAGTTTATTAGAGTAAAAGCCCTTTTCTTTTCCGTTGGTCGTGTAGACGCTGCAGCTTCGGAAGATCCGCTCTTCGTGGAGGTTGAAACCGACGTTTGGGAAAGCGAGCAAGGCAAGTCACATCATTCTTCGAACATATTGGATCCCACTTTGTGAAATTACTTTGATTTAAATTATTGCATTATCGCTTTATTTAAATTCCCGCGTTATCACTGTTTTATTTAGCCATGCCTATTTACCTTTGTTATGACCTTATTATTGTTGTTATTGTTATTATTACCTTGTTCACCGTAGAATAAACAAAACCCCAACTAGTGGGCACTCTATTCATGGTTCCACTAGTAAGAATTTAGGTAGATGCTTCGCTGATTAATTAGGTAACATTAGGTGGTTTTATAACTCTAGACTTTGGGAATATTCATATCACCTGGACATACTGGAATGGTTGGATTATTGTGGAATTGGATGCACACCTCCCCCTCTATTCAAAACCCCCAAAATGGTTTTGGGCTGGGCTCGGGGTGCATGGTTTTGATAGTAGCACCTCGGCCACATAAGGACCGGTCTTCGGGCCTCTGTTGCAAAGCACTACCGTACTTCCACATGTCTAGTGGGTAAGGCTTAGTTTGTGGCTCAGTCTGGTTATAAACAAAAGTACACGGATGGAGATGGACGAAGTCGGGGGTCGATGGACATCTCTAGGACAAATGAAGGCTACACGGGCTGCGGCCCGGTAGTCGAGATGTCATAGCACAGGGCTGGTATCCTGCTGCTAGGGGCTCAATTCTGCCTGCCTGTCCGGGGGTTCCGGCCGTAGGTGGGGTTGGGTCGGTACTCTTGTCTATGGCTAGGATGGGTTGGAAACTATGTCACGTCTTCCGTCCGTATACCGTGGTGGTATGTGGCACGTGGTTACGCGTGAGGAAGATGTGTCTTGTGGGTAAAGATGTACACCTCTGATCAGAGTAAAACCTATTCGAATAGCCGCGCCCTCGGTTATGGGCAAGCCGAGCAATGTACCCAAGTTAGTGTTTTAATTCTTAAAACCTGCTTAACAACTAAAATGTGGAATGGTTGGCCTGGGTTGGCTTGGGACGAGCTGGGACCCAGGGTCGGGTTGCCAGTTCGGTCTGAATCATCGTAGGCCTTGGGTTAAGGCAGGTTCGTGTGGGTTCACTGCCTTGGTTAATAATATTGTACAGCTCTAGAATCGTGTTTACAAAATAGCTTTGAGCAACTAAGTGTCTTTTAATGCTGCTTACTGCAAACCCTAACCCCCCCTATATTATAACTCCATTGTACTCCTTTGCATTTATGCTGCACTTGTGGGTGTGTCTTGTTGAGTACGGTGGTTGTACTCAGTCTTGCTCAATTTTTCCCAAACCCAGAAGAGGAGCCCCTGGATGATGAAGGCTTTGGTGTCTAGCTCGTGCCTGTCGTCAAGCGCCTGTGGTCGTCGCCTTAGTCTTCCGCTGTTTTCCGTTGTCTTTGAGTGTGCTGGGCCGTCGCTGCCCATGTAATAATTAACTATTTACGCTTCCGCTTATTAAACTCTGAATTGTATCAACTTCTGGTGTACCTTGCCTCCTGGGACAAGGAATAATACACGCACGTAAGGAACGCCCGTTGGGTTATTTCCGGTCGTGACACTTGATTACCTCGGGTTATAATTTGACTAGTTGGATTTATATATTGGTTCAACTAGATATATTAGATATAATTGCTTAGCCATGCTTAGAAATATTAGCACACGATTGGGATAACTAATGTTTCACTATTACTTAATGATGATATTTAATGATAGCTCACGATGGTTTATTGTGATTGGTTAATTTATTAATGTACCAACTAAAACTTGATAATGGTGTGTTGTGAGCACATGGTTTTGATGGTCGTGCTCATGATAATTAAGGACCGGTTCACGAGTTTCAGTTGTGAAACATTAACAGTGCCAACCACAAGCCAGAATGGGCAATGGCTGGACACTTTGTATAGTAAGGTTCATTGTGGTGTGCCAGACTGAGAAGTGGCGGAGATAAGGCCACGGGGGTCGCTGGGGAGTCCATGCCTCTGGTTTTTGAGGGTGTGACTACGATCCAGGAAAGGTGCGCTGCTTTGAGTTGAGCTATGCGAGGGGTCTTGTCACAACTACACAAATGGCGACATGTTCAGCATGGGCACATGATGATATGGTGACATAATGTGGAGTTGTGTCTTGTGGGTACAGTGGTACACCTCTGGCCAGAGTAAAACTATTCGAATAGCCGTGCCCGCGGTTATGGGCGGGTCGAACAATGTCTTTCGTGATTAGTCCCACACTACTCATTAATAATAATGTGGTAATTGATGGTAATTACTTTAGCTCCTGGTTTGGAATGGTATATTCCTGGTATGGAGATAGATCTGTACAGCCGGGTATGGTTGTTCAGGATGGTTGGGCCTATGCAGCATGGGTGTGCTGTTCAGTGTTGATTAATATTGATGATTAATTACTCTACTGTTTTATTTCTCTTAAATGTTTGCTAAATGCTACTTTTGCAAATGAGCCTATACTATGCCATCCTTTGGTATCCTTGTGCACTTGCATATTTGCTGTGTGGCTTACTGAGTATGTCATATGCTCACCTTGCAATAATCAATCAAACCTCAGTTGAAGACAAGTTGTGAAGGAGAAGACGTTTGGCTTATACCCCAGTTGAGGTGCCTGTGGGAGTGGAGCCGGAGCTTCGCTAGACCGTAATTCCGCTGCTGTTTTCTCTTTTCTTTTGTAAGTATGTAACGTTATTATTATGATGAATCTGTATATTAAATTGTTAGTTTGTGTACCTCGGTTGATTCCTGGACTAGGATTTAATGCACAAATAAGTTCGGAAATTACTAGTGAATTTCTGGGCGTGACACTGTTTTAGCAGGGTGTTCGCCGAAAATTTTGCATTTGGGCCCCTTATGGGAATTGGCGAAGCAAAAACGAGAAGTTTGTGGCGTTGAAGGGTCTGCCAAAGGTGCGATGCCCATTTCGGCCCGTTTATCGTGAAATGGTAATAAACGGCCACAGCTATAAGGTTTTTAAGGTTGCTGGCTGGATGCGGGCGCACCCCGAGCGAACCTTGGAAGATTACGACCGTGTTCATACAAAACATTTGGAGGATATGGTTCGCCTTTGGTGAAACCATCAGAAGACCGATCGGTAAGAGGCGATTTTTCAGCGTCGTTACAATCTAGTTTGTGTTTCACCCCGTTCTCCTCTCAGGATCGTGTATGATATTGGTAGTGATGACGAACCTAGTTTGCCCGACCATTCCTTAGAGAGTGAGGACGATTGTGGGGGCGAAGATCTAATTTATCTGTAAGCTAGGCTGTAGAGCCATCGCTTTTCTTTACTTGTACCATGTTGTACGGTTTGTATTCTTCGATATATTTTTTCTTCGAAGTTAATAAAGATGTGTTTTATTTCCTTTTCGCTATTTTTGCATTGTCACTTCTCGTGCTTTCGTTGGGTCGGAACGTGTCGGCCCCTTTCAGCTTCCGTTTTCGATCTGTTTTATTCTGCACTGAAGGAAGCACTTGTGCTTTCGCTTTGATCGAATGTAACGGTGTTCGGTTAGTTGTTTCCCGAAACAAGCTGTTGCGGTTTCAACGTTCGGCGAGCGGTGCTTCGGCCGATTCGTTTCGCCCCCTTGGCATTTTCGCTGATCAGGCATTTGCCTTAGGGTTTTTCCACAAATTATCAATCACACCAATAAAAATACGAAAGACACAGAGATTTTATACTGGTTCGGGCCTCCGGGATGGATAATAGCCCTATAGCCAGTTTTTTTGTCTTTTTTCATTTTCCTCTTTATTTTTGCATTTTTGTGCCGAAGGGCTTACATAGTGCCGAAAGGCTTACATAACAATATATGTACATTTTTACAAGTTGGCAATTCGGGTGCCACCCGTTCTACACATAGAAATGCTTGAGAGAGGCAGTGTTCCAAGAATGGTCGAACTCTTCGCTAGTGTCGCTAGGCGAAAGGAGCCCGTCCTGGACTTGTGCTTGATGAGGTACGGCCCTTCCCACTTCGATTCAAGCTTGCCGACCGCCACCGGGTTCGCTTTCTTAGGACGAGATGGCCAGGCAACAGCTCTGTCGGTCGAACTTTTTTGTTGTAAGCTGCCGAAGTGCCTGTGGCATATTTGCGCATGTGTTCAAGTGCTTCGACTCTCACCCCCTCCAGGAATTCGAGTGACACCTCACGCCCCTCTTCGCCCCCAGAGAACATCACCTTTGGCGAATTAGCCCCTAGCTCTGTTGGGGTCATTGCTTCGTCACCATAGAGAAGCATGAACGGACTAGACTTGGTTGGCCTTGTGGGGGTCGTCCGAAGGGCCTAGAGAACAGATAGCATTTCATCTGGCCATTTACCATTCGCTGCCCCCTCAAGCCTTTTCTTTAGTGCTTCTAGGATCTTACCATTTGTGCGTTCGGCCGCCCCATTTGACTGCAAGTGCGCGACCGACGCGAACCTGGTTTCCAGGTTTAGCCCCTCGCACATCTCTCTGAACTTGTCAGAGTCAAATTGCTTGCCATTGTCAGTGATGAACTCTTTTGTCACTGCTGCCAAAATGATCGTGCCAAGTGGTTCGGCCTCGATCCATCGGGACAAGTATTCATTGGCCACAATTGCGAACTTGTACCCGTTTCGCGCCACTAGGAACGGCCCAATGATGTCCAATCCCCACCTGGCGAAAGGCCAAATTGGTGCGATAGGCTGCAGCTCGTATTGGGGCGCAGTTTGGCTTTGGCCATGGCGCTGACAGCTTTCGCATTTCTTGACTTGCTCAACACAGACTTTCAACACGGTGGGCCAGTACAAACCTTGTCGAAACACTTTGGAGACAACTGTTCTTGCAGCCTGGTGTGCGCCATAGAGCCCCTTGTGTATTTCCTTCGCCATTTCCCCCCTTCGGCAAAGGAGACGCATCGAAGCAAAGGTTGGAGCACCCCGGAGCGATATAGTTGGCCCGACAACATCTTGTACTTTGCGGCTTTGTGCTATAGGTGCTTTGCTTCTGCTTCGTTCTCCGGAAGCCAGCCGCTCTTGAGGTACCTTACAAACGGGGTTCGCCAGTCTTCTAGATCTTTGCCCAGTTCTGTCTGGTCGATTGCCATAATGTCCAGGCTCTCTATGGTCACACTTGGTGCGTATAGGACTTCAAAAAAGATGCTAGGCGAATGTGGGCCCCCACAAGCTGCAGATTTCGCCAAGGCGTCTGCTTCCTCGTTCTGGCCTCTAGGTGAATGTTCGATCGTTATGCCGGTGAAGCACTTTTCCATAGACCAAACGGCCTCCAAGTACCTCTTCATTCCTTCTTCTTTCGCCTCAAAGGACTTATCAACATGACTTGCCACCAACTTGGAGTCGGTTCGGATGAGCAAGCGCCGAACCCCCAATGCTTTCGCCTTTTTTAGGCCCAGAAGAATGGCTTTGTATTCTGCCACATTGTTGGTTGTGTCGAACCGCAGCCTTGCGGCATACCGAATCGGCACGCCCCCGAGCGAAGTGAGTGCTGCCACAGCGCCCGCCCCCTTGTGTAACCACGAACCGTCGGAGTACATCACCCAGGGTTGTTCGACGGGCTCGGGCTCAGGGGCGAACGCCGGTGTCCATTCGGCCACGAAGTTAGCTAGGACTTGGGACTTGATAGCAGTGCCGGTGACAAAACGCAGGTTGAAAGGAGATAGCTCTACCGTACACTTGCTGAGCTGGCCGGTAACTTCCTTGCCCCGGAGTACTTCGCCCAAAGGGTACTGTGATGGCACCGTGACTTTGTGGGCCTGAAAGTAGTGTTTAAGTTTGCGCGAAGCCATCACTAGGGTGTAAGCAAGCTTCTCCATTTCGATGTATCTTATCTTCGCTCCTTGCAAGGCTTCGGAGACGAAATAAACTGGTTTCTGGCCTGACTTTGTCTCTTGGACAAGGGCAGCACTAACTGCCACTGGTGAAACCGCCAGGTATAGTAGTAGTTCGCTTCCTGGTGCTGGGCTGATCAAAGCGGGCGGGCTTTGCAGATATTGCTTCAGCTCGTCGAACGCTTCTTGGCATTCGGGTGTCCAGGTAAACTTTCCCGCGCCCCGGAGGGTCTTGAAGAATGGCAAACCTCTTTCGGCTGCCTTTGAGAGGAATCGACTGAGTGCCGCAATTCGGCCTGCGAGCTTTTGTACTTGGCGTATGCTCGACGGGGGCTTCATTTGCTGAATGGCATCGATTTTCTCAGGGTTTGCCTTGATACCCCTTTCAGAAACAAGGAAACCCAACAACTTGCCCGCGTGAACACCAAAAACACACTTCTCAGAATTTAGTTTCATACCCGCCGCGCGTAAGTTGTCGAAGGTCTCTTGCAGGTCGGACGCATGGTCGAAAGCCTTGCGGCTTTTTACAACGATATCATCGACATAAGCCTCCACATTTCGCCCCAACTGCTTGTAAAGGACCTTGTACACCAGCCTGGCGAAGGTTGCCCCGGTATTCCTCAGGCCGAAAGGCATCCTGAGGTGGCAAAAGGTGCCGAATGGTGTGATGAAGGCTGTCTTGGGGATGTCGGCCGGGTTCATGTGGATCTGGTGCACATCTTCGCGCTGTTCGGCCGGGGGCGCTTGTTCTTGAATGGCTTCACGAGGTGCTTCGACAGCTGCTCCTTGTTGCGGCCTTAGATCTTGCGCGTTGCCGCGATGTCGAATGTTTCGGCATTGCTCGGTAGTGTGCGAAGAGCGGCCGCGGAAGGTGCAGTAAAGGTCCTTTCGGACCTTCTTGCAAACGGGCTGCTGATGGTTGCTCGCTTGCTGGGCATCGAACTCCTAGCGGAGGGCTTGAACTTCTTCGACAGCCATCACAGCTTTGCCCGCACGGTGGGTTCTGAATTTCCTCCAAGTCATGGGAGCTTGGCCTTGCCTTGGCGGTTGTCCTTGGTTCATCGGCTGAGGCTGGCGAATAGAGAGAGGAGGTGGTTCGGCGACCTTAGCTTGTACTTGGGCTTGGGCAGCGGCGACGGAGGCTTTATCATACTCAGCCTGGATTGCTTGCAGTCGCTTGGAATCCTCTTCGCCCCATGCGTACCGTCAATGATGCAAAGTAGGTGTTCAAGCGTCTGCGGCTCTTTGTTGGCGATTTTTCTTGTGAGTTCGCCCTCGAGTAGCCCGGCCAAAGCGGCGTTGATGATAGACACTTCGGTTATGTCTTGCACTTGACACCGGGCTTGCGAGAAGCGACGCATGTACTCCTTTATCGATTCCCCGGGCCTCTGGCGAATGCCGAGTAGATGCTGCTACGACTTCGGCTTCTCGTAGGTGCCTCGAAAGTTAAGGACAAAGACATCACGCAATTGCTCCCATGAGTAAATGATGTTAGCTGGTAAATTGAAGTACCAGGAACAGGCGATGCGGTCTAGAGCGAGATGTATTACCTTTGGCTTGGTATTTTCGTCGCCATGAGCCGCTTCGATCGCGGACTCGTAGATGGAGAGGAATTCCTTTGGGTCTGTTTCGCCTGAATAGCGTGGGACGGGTGGGAACTTGAACTGGTGTGGGATTGGACGGATCTTGATTCCCCCACTCAGTGGTAGCCCCTTTTCGCCCCCTGCCCTATTCACGGTACCTTGCTGCTGATACGACGTGGCGAAAGGCGAGGTCATGGCCTACGCGTGAGGTTGGGCCACTGTATTCGGCTGCTCGGCTCTGATTGGTGATGCTTGATGAGCCGCCATGGATGGGCCGAACGTTGGCTGGGGCCATGCCATGGCGGCCTGGTTTGGTGCTTGGTTTGCCTCGAAGCTTGGTGTTGGTGCTTGCGGCCGAACGGTTGCTGCCCGAGCAGCATTGATGAAGTCAAACTGCGATCCTTGACTCCAAGGCGAAGCCCCCAGACCCGGCTGATTCGACGACAACCAACTGGGCACACCTTGACTTGTCTTCCCCTCTGGCTGGGCCGAAGGAGCTGTGCCTGCAGAGTCGAATCCCCTTCTGCCATTGCTTGTGACACTTGGCCGGGCGGCTGTGGGCGTACTTGGGCAGCGATCGGCTGAGCTTGCAGCTGCACGTGAGGGGCCGGATGTACCGCTACGGTCGAAGGCTGCCCGGCGAAGTATACTAGCGCTTGTGTGGCTTGTGGATAGACTTGTGGTGGGACGTAGCATGCCGAATACTGGAGGATTAGGCTGAAGCGGCCCTGGCCCGTCTCGCTGCCTCGTATGCCTGCTGCTGTTCTTGCATCTGTCAAAGCATGTCTTGGAGTCGTGTCATATTCTGTCGCATGGCTTCCATGTCGGCTTCGGCTTGTGTTTCGGGGTCAAGGTTGACCTGTGCGGCGTCGAGCGCAGTCGAGGCGGTTGCCGGCTGCAACGGAGCGGCGTGGGGCACCCATAGATGGCTTGTCGAAAGGGCGTCCGCCTTGGTTTGGAGTGCCCTTGCCACGCGGCCGCCTGCGCCGCGTCAGCCGTGTTCGGCACCTGCCCCAACGAGGCGATAGGAGCCGAAGATGGCAGTAGTGGCGCGGGTGCCGAAGTTGGTGGTGCTCCGCCATCTTCGGCGATGGGCGCCGAAGGCCCTACACCCTCTTCGGCGGCCATTTCTCCTCCGGCTTCGCTTTCCTTTCGCCTTGTAACCTTCTCCTTCACAACCCTCTTCGGTGGCGTTCGCTCTCAGTAGTTTCGCTCGGAGGTCTCCACGGTCGGCGCCAGCTGTTGTCGAAACAACAACTGCATACATCGAAAGACGTGGTTACTCAACAGTGGTTGGAAAAGAAGTAAAGTGTATCAAAATAAGAATTTTTTCCTCAGATCCCCCCGTTACATGGCTCTAGGAGGCTAATTATAGCCTCATTACAGGTTCTTGCTACTAGGGTTTAGGTTATACAGGGGAATTTATATGGTTGCCCTTATGAAAGGGACATTTACATGGGTACACAATGTAATTGAGGTACATGGACTCTTAATGGGCTGCCAGGCGATCGCTGGCCCAATTGCCACTGGGCTTGATAGGCAAGGATGGCCTCATGTGCCTTCGTGAGGCTGAACTTGCTTTGGCGAAGTCGTCTCCCTTCGACAAACACCCTTCGCCTTACATCCTTCGCCCAACAGGCCTTTGGCTTTGCGAGGTACCAGCGCGATTCTCTGCCCTTCGCCGTCTTTGCTCCATAGTCTTCGCCATGGGGTCTTCGCCCCAACTAATCTTGACGTCTCAAGCTTGAATCCTCACTGGTCGCATGGTTTCGACAGGTTTGGTCGAAGGGCCTCATGCCATACCGCCAACAATTACCTTACTGTTGATACATCTAGGAATGGCTGTGGTACTGTCCAAGTGCCAATTTGGGTATATTCGCGCTACTAATATAGCTATTGCTTAGCCATGCTTAGAGTTTCGTATGTTTCAAATGGTGGATCATTCACTGTTCAAAATTTGGGCTATTTGAAAATGTTGGACAGAGGTGTCGCCTCTATTATTTGTGAAGTTAAAAACTGAAAAGTGATAATTTTAGACTTGGGTGGCAAGTGGTGTGCATATGGTGGTAGTTGCATACCAATAGGGGGAGTGTTCGCCTGAGTCGATTAAGGACCGAGCTATGTGTCACCAACTAAGATTTACAGTGCAACCACATGTGTTATTTATGGGGTAACCTTAGTTATGAAGTTGCTTAATGTCTAACCTTACATTGGGAGGCCGTAGTAGTATGGACTAGTCGGAATGATGGTTTATAGGAGCTACCTAGTGCGATTTGTGCCTAGGCGTCTAAGCGTATCCAATATAACGGTTAAGTGCCTCGTTGAGGGAACGGATGATTCGCTTCATGGCGCTAGGTCCAGCGAGGGCCCCCTGGACTAGCGGCACTAGGGTTGCTCCTAGTGTGGGTAAACACTTGCCGTGCTCATGCAAGGTTAGGCTTGAATAATGTAGTAACTTCGTCATATGCTAGCAAATCGGGTACCGTTTGGTATCGCGTGACATGATTTACATGGTTGCTAGTTTGTGTCATGTGGGTACAGTGCACAGCCTCTGCAGGGTGTTGAACTAATCGATTAGCCGTGCTCACGGTCATGAGGTACTTGGTGAAATGATACAAGTATAGTGTTTGTTGTTTAATAAATGTTTTGTGAAATTGGCATGGTGAGAAATTGGTGATGACTTTGCCCGGTGTGGGCTGAAAGTAAAATGGTTACTTGCTGCCATGGATGGCACAAGGATGATATTAATATGATGCTTATGTTACTACTACTATTGTTTACTTATTGCTTTACAAATTTTGTTGTAATCTATTAATACTTTTGTCAATCAAAATTTGCTTTATGCTGAAATTTTGTCCACAAACATAGCCTCATTTGATCTCAGCTTGCAAATTGCAATAGACATAGGCTTCCCAAGGTTTGGGTAGGACTTGCCAATACGTTTGTATTGACACACCTCTTAATGTTGTTTTTAGACATTGATATAGGAAATGAGATGCCTAGTGATGAGTACTTTGCACCGGGTACCGGAGGTTTTGAGGATGGCTCTTTCTAGGGTGATTCCTAGTCGGTTGCCTGTGGTGGTTTGGTAGATAGGCATACCGTATAACTTATATATTTTGCTACTCTTATTCCGCTGCGTTTAAACTCTTTCGTTAAGCCGGTCGGCCCTATCTATGTTGTATGACTTGTGCACTCGCTAAGTTATGTGAGCCATGTTACCTATTTGTATGTGTATATTGTATGGATGTGATGACAAGGTTGTGGAAGCGTGTACTAGCCACTGATCATGGGACTAGTACGGTGTACGCTCTAGGTATCCGGGAATTCCATCCCCGGGTGCCGACAGACCACTACCTAATCACAAACAAAACCTCAGCAAACATATTCAAACATGCATCTAAAACAATGAAAAAAGTGAACCTACTGTCCCGTCCCATCAAAATGTAATAACAAAGAATGCCGCTTAGACTATAAACAAGACTGCTGCTTCAAACCTTTATATCTTGAAATATGAAAAGGCTACGACTGCAAATAAATTCATTTTGCAAATATGAAAATGCTATCCCAATAAAATGGTCTAATTTGCGCTTGAAAGCAGGCTTCACAATCTGTCTAGAATTTCAGACTGTCCGCGCCAAAACAATTATAACTAGAGTTCAACTCGCCCAATCAGGGTGTACCTTACCAATATTGAAAGCTAAGTTAAACCTCTACAACTTTGTCTATAGGCGGCTTGGCTGATTCCACTGTTTAACCCGTCCAAAAACAGTTCAATCTACTACTATCCAGATTATGACATAAAAACAATAGTTATACTAAAAAATTCATATCGTCTAAACCAGTTGAGATAAAACCGCTCCCTTTGGTCAGAAGATAGACATAAATATTATCTACAACTTCCTAGTTATACACTTTCACAGAAAATATCATTTAGTCCTCCGAAACTTCGAAAAACCGAAACACTTTAAATCTGCCAACGTGCAGAACAGCCAATTCGAACCACAACAACAAAACTCCTTCTCTAACCTTCTTTATCCAGGAATTAAACCACTAAAACTACCATAGAACAACTGATACAACAAGGGGATAAGCCTCACCTAGGGTTTTCCTTTTATATCCCATGGGAAACGACGGGGAAACTCCGATCTAACCCCTCCTCCTTCTCTTCTCTCCTCCTCCTCATTCCGTTTTTCCACTTTGCTTCTTGATCCAAGCTATGAAGATGGAGATCTAGGGAGGGCAATTTGCTGTAGAGGGGAGAGATGTGAACACAGGAGGAACAAGAGGAAGGAGGCGCCGGCCAGGGAGAGGGGTGGCGGCACCATGAGGGAAGGTGGAATTCGGTTCCCTCTCTCTAGGTTTTAAGGGAGAACTAATGGGCTGGGTTTATGAGCCTTCTCATGTTGGCCCACTTGTAAAGATATTTTTCTTTTATTTATTTCTATTAGCATCTTTATTTTATCAAGTCAACCCAAACTAAAAAAATAAATATATTTTTTTAATATACGGGGTATTACACCTTTTCATGATGCCTTTGTGCTATGTAAGCTTTCCTCTCTTCGGGACTCATCACCTTTGTCGGTGATATGGGCCTAGGGTCTCAAGACCAGAGGGAGGAGGCCGCCCCCCAACACCACATGGCCCTCCCCGAGGGGAGTCAGGCTCGAGGTGGGGTGGCGGCCACTCCTTCCTAGAGACTAGACGGAGGAGGCTGCCCCCCAATGCCACGTGGCCCTCCCTTGAGGGAGTCAGGCCCGAGGTGGGGTGGCGGCCACTCCTTCCTAGAGACTAGACGGAGGAGTCTGCCCCCCACCCAATGCCACGTGGCCCTCCCCCGAGGGGGGTAGGGCCCGAGGCAGGGCGGTGGCCACTCTCTCATGTGACTAGGGGTCGGGTTCCCCCGACCCCCTCCGCGAGTTGCCACGTGCGGTGGGTTAGGTGGCCACCTTCGACCGCTCACCTACCAGCATTAATGGTGACCTGAGCAGGGGCGCCACGCCGCATTTAATGTGGCGTGTAGCGTGCCTAAATTGGTCTGTGACCGGTCGAACGACCGACGGGACCCAGGGTGTCGGGCGCACTATCGCATGTGTGAGGAGGCGCACATCCCGTCGTGTCCCGTCAGTGATGATGACGAGAGGTCTTAGCCTGCCATCCCGGCCAGAGTCGGTTCATTCGCTCTGGTGGCTGACAGGGGCACCCCCCGTGTCAGGCGGCAAGATTTGACAGGCCTCATCGTCAAGATGGCGTGCGCTTGCTTCCCAAGTCAAGAGACAAGACCGGCATTTAATGCAAAGATTGTAATCCTTCTCCACTAAGTTATGTTTTTGGGCCCATGGGGTAACCCCTTGAGGTATAAAAGGAGGTCCAGGCCTAGTAAGAGAGAGAGAGCTTCTGCCCTTGATGATTAACACCTTCTACCCCAACAAGGAGATCTTGTAATTTCTCACATGATCAGCTAAGCACAGGAGTAGGGTATTACGCTTCTCAAAGGCCCGAACCTGTATAAACCCCTTGGGTCAAATCTTTTCTGGGGGTTCAACCCCATCTTCACACATCTACATAGGAATCTCGAATCTCACCCGCTGCCCCTGGCCGAAGAAAAAAGGGGGACCTCACGGTTCCCTGGTGGAGGAGTTCACCCTTCGACAGCTGTTGGTATTTCTTAACGACATTACTAAAAATATAATTCCCAATAATGGCGCAGAAACACTTCTGGTATATTATGGTTATAGAGTTCATCCGCAAGCGCACGGATATACCATTGTAGAATTTCACCCAAGAGTATTCCAAGGGTATCGTATTTATTTTATCCCGTGGGAAGATCATGTAGATTGAACTCAACTAATAATTTATATATTACTTGTGATAATCATATTCTAAGCAGGGGTTAATATATTCCAAGGGTAGAGTGACACACAAGCATTACTACTCATCCTCATAATAAATAATTTAAGCTAGGTGGAAAGAAAATAGAAAGAGAATCTATTCCTATACTTCTAATATACATAGTATACACACAATCTAGTTAACTGATATATTAGCTAATACCCTCTATCCGATGCCCTCCTGGTACTTCGAGAAGCCACCCCTGACTGTCGAGTTCCTTACGACAACCCGTCATGACCATCCAACCGAGGCTAAATACGGAGGAATACCCTCCGCAAGAAATTAACTTAGGATTATATATAGGCGCGGAGGAATACCCGTGCTGAGCTGTCACCATCAGCGGCCCACCTCTCATCCGCAATATATAACCCCAAATAATGATATCCCGTAATCTAGACACCACGTCTAAACTACCAGATACTACTCTAGTATCATCGTCATGACATAGAGTAATTGCATAAGCAAACACTATACCCGCACCAAAGCCGTATACTCAGTATGACAAGAACATAATTTAAAATAGGGACTCATATACTCGGAAAGTATTTCAATACCATAAATGTATATAGAACAGTATTCTAATAAAAGTACAAAGCTTACAAAAGAGGAAAGGAAAGATAGTAGAGCCATACCCGAACTCTTCCAAAGGCTTTCAGACTCCTGATTCCTATTCTAATTCTATTCCACCAGCTAGATACTACTAAACTAAACTTGAGAGGAATGAGAGAGCTCTTGCTTGAGGTGTGTGTGTGAAGTGAGAATGGCAACTCCTTTTATAGCCTCCTAATGACGGTTGTGGCGGTTGGAATGGTCGGAAATGCCCTCCAACCGTTATTGGGGGCTAATCCACACTGTCCAGGCGAGGCCCTTGATCGGATGGCGCTAAGGAGGGTTCGGCCGAACCCCCTGGCTCGGCCAAACCTGGGGCCGGCCCGTTCCAGCCCAATTTGTCATGTCAATTCTGAGTTCTTGGCCCATTCATGCATAAGTCTGGTTCTCGACATCATCCGATTGATTTATCGTTGGTGTTGATGTCGATTCTCCTTCACTTTATTGTCATTCCCTGCAAAAGGTTAGTAAACCTAATACTAGTGGAATATTATTGTTCTAACATATTTATGCATTGCAAGCATCACTAGTTCTCTCCTGTTTTAGTAATATTGACGGTCGAAGCTGATCAATAATGACCGTCAACAAAACCCCCCAAGCTTGAACCTTTGCTCGTCCTGAGTGAAGGACGAAAGGAAACAAAGACTTGGTTGTTGATCAGGAGTTGCTACTATGCTGCATATCTCAAAGATACAAGTGCAAGGTATATGTACTCTCTCTCAGATTAAATAATCTTTGGCCTCTCAGATTAAATAATCTTTGGCACGATGGCTTACCCTTACCCCTGATTCTCACGAGACACTGCTTCTCCTTGCCTTGGGCGGTTGGAAGACAGAACAGCAAATAGAGCACCAATCACTCGATCTTTATTCAACTCTTATTCCGGAAGTTTTCAAATGATTTTGAAAAAGAAAGCCAAGTTCCTCAATTGATTCACTCAGTCTCTCTAAGTGTATCAACATGAATTCCTCACCAAATGTTGCCTTGTTGATTCCTACTCTAAGGTTTATGTGTGGAGCTCGGTAGGGATCAAACATGGCATACTTGCATTCACATTTGTTACTAAATCAAAAACTTGGACTAAAGCAGATAACTAAACATACTCAAGATCAAGATCATGCATAATGTGTGTGGTATATAGTGGAAATGGTGTATGAGGAAAAATAAAAGAAAAATGCTTCTCCTTTGTGCTTACTTTCTTCTCCCAAAAATCCTTCTTTTATTTATTAGGAGAGGGCATGATCACATTTTGTTTTTCAATATCATGCTCATGCTTGATGGAGCATAACTTTATTTTTTTTTTCATAACCATGCCTTTCTCTCCCCTTTCTTTTTTTTCAAAAGGATTTTTCTTTTTAAGAGAAGAAAGCACATAAAAGCATGGAGAATTTATTTTGGTGGTAATATGGAAATGGAATGGAATATTGCTTAGCTCCCAGTGTAGGAGTTTAGCATGTGCATATACGTGGGTGTATGATCTTGATCATATAGCATGAGAAGTATCTACACAGGTCACAACAGTTTGACAAGCATCCAAAATATATATGGTCTAATCAGGATAGCACATTTTTGGCTCTGGTAGGAATTTAAATCAAATGAGGAACTTTCAATTTATCATTTTGAAAAACAAAACATCCGGAATTCAAGTCAAACTAGTATCAGGATCATAGCAACTCATATTTACTATCTTATATCTCGCAACAGCTTAGACTTAGATCAGCAAGTGCAGCCCATTTACCTCAGGTTCCCAGATAATTGTTGGCTACTTTTATTCAATCTTTGAGAGAGCATTTACCAAGAACCCATATATCAGAGATATAAAATAGAGCAACTATTCATCATTTCAACAAAGACAAACTAGCTTGTCTTACCTAGCATGACTCAAACATATCCTATCTTTTTGGTATTTTTCTGTTTTGCAAATTTTTATGTTGTTTTTAAGTTTTATAAGATGCAATTAGAAAGGGAAATATGCAATGTGATACAAGTTACCTCAGAGGGGGTTGCGAAGTCTCCCCCAAGCTTGGCTTTCGCTCAGGGTCCTTGATAAGGATTGAATCCCTGTAATCGAAAGTACGTCTTGAAGGTCATCATGCTGTTGCTACATCATGTTGTTGATGTTGGTGAACTGAGCATCAGTAGATTGTTGCCATTTTTGCGTTCGAGCTATCTGTTCCGCGAGATCATACTGGATCTCTTTCGTCTGCACATCTGTCGCGACCGAGAAAATTTGCATTTTCCCGAACGCTAGTGTATTAATCCCCGTCCCAGGAAAAGCCGGGGTACACCACACAAACATGATACAAAAAGCACATCTTTATTATATCGATAATATTTATATTATTACAAAGGCACTTAAGGCCTGACAATAAAAAATAAACAGCAGCGGATTAGCGGGCCTACGGCTCCATCTTCACAGGCGCTCAACTGGGGTATAAGCCAGGACTCCACCTAAGAATTCTTCTCCAAAGCTTCTCTTACTGAAGGGGGGGAAAGATTGAGCAAGAATGAGTACAACCACAGTACTCAGCAAGCCACACCGGCAGATGCTAATGCAAGGGGGTACAAGGGGTAATAATATAGGGGTTAAGTTTTGCAGAAAACAACATTTAAAAGTCACTTAGTTTCCCAAAGCCATTTTATAAAGATGATCCTAGAGCTACATAGTGTTATTAATTAAGGCCATGAACCCTCACGAACCTGCCTTCACCCAAGGCCTACGATGATTCAGACCGAACTGGCAACCCGACTCTGGGTCCCAGCTCGTCCCAAGCCAACCCAGGCCAACCATTCCACATTTTAGTTGTTAAGCAGGTTTTAAGAATTAAAACACTAACTTGGGTACATTGCTAGGCTTGCCCATAACCGAGGGCGCGGCTATTCGAATAGATTATACTCTGATCAGAGGTGTACATCTTTACCCACAAGACACATCTTCCTCACGTGTAACCACGTGCCACATACCATCACGGCATACGGACGAAAGACGTGACATAGTTCCCAACCCATCCTAGCCATAAACAAGAGTACCAACCCAACCCCACCTACGGCCGGAACCTCTGGGACAGGCAGGCAGGATTGAGCCCCTAGCAGCAGGACACCAATCCTGTGCCATGACATCTCGACTACCGGGCCGCAGCTCGTGTAGCCTTTATTTGTCCTAGAGATGTCCATCGACCCCCGACTTCGTCCATCTCCATCCGTGTACTTTTGTTTATGACCAGACTGAGCCACAAACTAAGCCTTACCCACTAGACATGTGGAAGTACGGTAGTGCTTTAACTAATGGGCATGGCATGGCTAAATAAAACAATGATAACGCGGGAATTTAACTAATGCGATAATGCATTAATTTAAATCAAAATAATTTTATAAACTGGGATTCAATATGTTCAAGGATAATGTGACTTGCCTTGCTCAGAGAGAACGGCCTTCCGAACCTTCGGCGACGACCACGAACCACGCTTCGGGAACCTCCGGAACGACAGAAGCTACGTGAAGCACACAAGCAAAGCTACAAGCCTATAAAGAAGCAATAACAATACATAAAAAAGAAAGCACACGGTTCTTTAGGTTATAACAAACATTAGGAGACTTGAACGGGTCAATTCAGAGTTCGTATGACCAAGATATGATTATCCGAAGTTTAATGCTGTTACATGGAGATTTACGGATTATTGTGATTAGGTTTTGCAATTATAAAACATGTGTAAGCGCTAGCCTGAAAAAGACAGGAAGGCTGTACCATTGACATGCGGACCCCACATGTCAACCTAAAGGACCGCAGTAGACCGAGTACATAGAGACGGTCCACGGGTCGACGGAAGCGGACCCCGTGTGTCAACCGAGGCGAGTGGCCGACAAACGGACTCCACTAGACACCACGCGGGCTGCACACGTGAAACCACGCGGCTACTGAGCGGGCACACTAACACGGTCACCACATGCACAAGCGAACGACTACCGACACCGGTACACGGGTACCAGGGTCGACAACCGCACAATGCGTACGGGGCGACACCGAAAGGACGAGGACGGGGCAGTGAGAGGAGAGATCCTTACCACCACGCGACAAGGCGAGGGAACGACAACGACGAACGGGCGCGGCGGAGACGGCCGGGAACGACGGAGACGAAAGGCGAGGGGACGACATCGGCGGCGATCCTTGGACGAAGGCGAGACGCGGCCGGCGCGAGGCTTGACGACGCGGAGCCGACGACGAAGACGATGACGGGGCTGCAGCGGCTCACTTGACGGAACGCGGACGACGAACGCGAACGGCTTGACGGAGGGACGAACGCCACGACGATGAGGACGACGACCGGGACCGGCGAGGAGGCAACGAGGGCAGCCGGCGGCAGCTGCACGGAGACGAGGACGGCGTGGAACACACCGCTGCGAATCCGACGACGGAGGCGGCGCAGCGAGACAACGAGCCGGCAAGGAGGAACGATGACGACGACAACGAACACCGGCGGGGTTCGGTCGAAGGGGAGGCGAGGCCGAGGGCGACCTTGCCGCTGCGATGCCGGAGGTGGTGGTGGCGCAGCGAGCCGACGAGCCGGGGAGGAGGAAGGGGCGGCCGAAGGGACGCCGGCGACGAAGAGGATGGAGAGGCCGGCGCGGGCGACGGCGGTCTCCGGACGAGTCAGAGGGCAGGCCGGGGTGGAGGTCGACGCGGCGACGCCGAGGGAGGAGACGGCGCGGCCGGCCCGCACGTGAGCAGCACGGTAGGGGCGGCTGGAGGCAGTGGGTGGCGGCAATGCCACCGGTTGCCGGCGGGGACGCGCCTCCGGTGGTTTCCCCGTGAAACGGAGGGCTGACCGGGGGAGACGAGGCGGCTGCGAGGCCGAGGGCGGCGACGGCGCAGGCGGACGGCGCACGGGCGAGGCGGGAGGTGCGGCTGGAGGTCGGCCGGCGCCGGAGAGAGAGAAGGAGAAGGCGGGGAGAGGCGGGGCGGCCACGGGAGAGCGCGGGAGGGGGCTAAAACTAGAGAACGGAAGGAGGGGGTTCCATTTTATAGGCGTGGGGATGGAGCCGGCAACGAGAGAGGCCGGAACGGAGGCGGGAATGGCGGCCGGCGGCCATGGAAAGCGGCCAGGGTTGGCGTGTCCGTTCCCGGCGATTGGGGGCACGATTCAAGGGGGAAAACGGGGGAAATCAAAGAGGAATCAATGGGGATTAATTCCTCCTATTTAATTTAGAAAGAGCCGGCTTGAATAGGGTGGATTTGGAGGAGGAACAACGCTAGGGTTCACGGGAGAGAGAGGAAGGAGGCCGGCGGCTGGAGGTCGGGGACGCGCCTGACAGGCGGGACCCACGCGAGAGGCGCGCGGTCAACGCGCGGCAATGGCGCGCACGCGCGCGCACGTGCGCGGCACGGGTAGGAGGCGCGGCTCGGGTTGGGCCGGGCGAAGCCGAGGCGGCCCAGGAGGAGAAGAGGAGGGAGTGGGCCGGGAGGGGAAGGGGAGGCCCAAGAGAAGGAGGGAGAGAAGGAGAGGGAGAGAAGGAGAGGGAGGAAGAGAGGACTTTGGCCGCGGGCCGAGGGAGAGAGAGAGGGAGGACTTTGGGCCAGACTTAGCCCATAGGGAGGAGGGGGATTAATTTTAGGTTTTTCTTTTTAGTAAAGTTTGATCATAGTTGTTGTTGCTTAATAAATATTTCCGGTGCTCTGAAAATTTATGTAAAATTTGAGGGCTCTTTTTAGACCACGAAGAATTTAACAAAAATTCTCCGGGCCACATTCGAAATTTTCTTGTACGCATTTTAATGTTTGCCAATTTCTTTTCGAATTTTAATTAATTCTATTATTCCTTTTAGAGAATGATTTTTATTTCGGGATGAATTTATCAGGACATGACAACATCAAGGGTGTCCATTCTCCTAGTGATTTCACCCAAGTCCCAACGAGAGGAACTCCGGCGCCATTCACTTGGGGATGGAGGTACACCACTTGATCTGGAGGGTTGGTTGTCCCCCCATTGGACGTCATGAGGCGCCTGCTACCGGTCCTCACTGGCGCTTGACCAGGTTGAGACTCCAATGCTATGGCGTGGAGCTTGGGTCCATCCGGGTGCATCCCCAGTTGGTGCCCAACCTGCCTCATACATCTGCACGGGTGTCGAGGATGTTAAACTTCCTTGTTCGTTCCTTGTCATGTTGCGCATCTCCTTGTATGTTCTACCTGCACGGGATTCTTCTATGGTCTGCAGGGGAATCATTAGTTCATGGCAGTTGTACAAATGATACCCCGCATTTGGCAACGGGATTTCATTTGTACAACCGGGGAAAAAGTATATCAAAGATCCATCTGCTCCATGTTTCAAAATATGCCCTTGCACTAGATAGGCCTCATCAATACGCGGACGAGCAGCTGAGATAAAAGCAATTTGGTCGCTAACGACCCCTAGCCCTTTTGCTATCCGACTAATCAGAGAAGTGCACTCAACAGGAGCAGAGAACTTTATACTTTCTAACCATTGCCTTATCATACATTTCACAGGAGAAATTTTGATCTTTCTAACCATGGCAAACATGATAATTAATTCATCTCCCCTAATGGATCTCAGATCACTTCTAGGAAACAAAGTGGTAGCAATCCATTTGTGCATGAGCCTAAGTGTAGGATTATGGATATAATTCATTCTAGGTTTCTTGCAAATTGGAGCACCAGAAATATCTTCCCAAAACCTATTTTTCTCGAACTCAGAAATTCCTTTCTGGAGATCGATTTTACAGGAATCGTGAAAACCAAGAAGTGTACTCAAGCCCTTCCATGGGAGTGTGAACTCCTTACGGAAAAAGCGAAAAAAAATACCATCTTCTATTTCTTTCAAAGTGCACAGAAATTGCAAAGCAAACAAACGAGAACCAGGCTCATCTACCACAGCAAATCTCTGCCAACCAACAGCTTTCAAAATAAAACGAAATTCAATTCCGGTGAGTATTCTCGCATGTGAGCATACTCCCGGTCGCTTAGCATGTAGTAGGCTTGTCTCTCCCGATCACTGACAAGGTTGAGGTCGGCGTCGCTCAGGAGTTGTTGTGGAGCTTCAGCGTCTTCCATCGAGACATCTGCTGATGAACGAGTACTAGACTCGTCATGACGACTTGATGGAGAGCCTGACTCCTTGAATAGACGAGACAGTCGCCTCCTCATAATGCACAATGGAGCAAGAACGAGCTAACTCGGCGGAGGTTAGAAATGACAAGAGTTTCACCCGCCAATTAGTTTCACCGAAGCAACTTGTATATATGCAACTAAATGATTTGAACTTGAGGAAAACTATCAA
Organism: Oryza glaberrima; assembly: GCF_000147395.1. Taxonomy (NCBI): domain Eukaryota; kingdom Viridiplantae; phylum Streptophyta; class Magnoliopsida; order Poales; family Poaceae; genus Oryza; species Oryza glaberrima. The sequence goes on from NC_068336.1 coordinate 9,924,581, forward strand.
AGCATGAATGAACTTGAGAGCAAACTTTGGAGAGGGAATGAAAATGTGTTGAAATGGGGTGCAATTCCCTCTCTCGGCCGGCTGGCTTAAGTAGTGCACCCACAACGGTCAAAATTGACCTGTGGGGCCCACTAGCCGTTGCCTCGAAAGAGTAGGCATCCGATCATTGCCTGGCTGGTTCGGCCGAACCAGGGTGTTCGGCCGAACCCCTGCTGAGCCCAATCGGCCCCACTTTCGGCCGTTGGATTCCAACGGTCAGTGTGGTCGTGGCACAGTGAATTTTCATTGAAAATTTTATTTTGGTTTGCTCTGAAAAATTCATTTCAAGAATTTCCTCTAAATTCAAAAATCCTAAATGCAATTTTGGAATTCAAACATGTGATAATGCAAAAATTCAAATTGTTGAAAACAAATATGCGGATACATACCAATTTACCTGTTGGCGAAGGTCGCGTGATTTAAAGTCCGACGTGCAAGACCGTACCTCCTTCTGATTTAGTTCACGGATTTTCCACCCGTCTCCGAAGGTGATGGAGTGGGCGTCTTTAGCTTTTCCCTCCACACCTTTTTTGATTTCGGTACGGAAAACAGCTTCTTCTGAGCCGGCTGCTCTGACTTCTTGGCTGGTACAGGTGATTTTACCGGCGTCCTCCAATAACGATTCCTAGGCATTGTTTTTTCCTTTTCCAGGAAGTTCTGCATGAATTTTACCAGGCTATCCGTCTTGGGTGGCTCCACTTCGACCACTTGGATATTCTATGGGTTTGGCCCGTACTTTATCCTAACCATGGAGCATTGTTCTGTCCTTGGTTGAAACTCAAACTTTTCCTCCTTCCCGTTGATATGGAAACGGATAGTCCCTGTTCCCACATCAATGTTGGCTCCTGCGGTGCTAAGGAACGGACGGCCCTGGATGAGTGGCGTCTCCTTCCCTGTGTCCATGTCCAGCACTATGAAATCAACCGGGATGAAGAAATCCCGTATCTTGACTGGCATGTCCTCTGCTATCCCAGTCGGGTAACAGACTGTCGAGTCATCCAGTTGGAGGCGCATCGGTGTTGGTACCAACACCGTGAAGTTGAGCTTGTCAAAGACGTCTTTTGGCATGACGCTGACGCTAGCTCCAAGGTCGCACAAGGCCTGGTCGAATTGTTGTGCCCCGATCGAGCGGGTGATCATAGGACACCCCGGATCTTTCTTCTTTTCCAGGAGCTTGTGGAGTATCAGGTTGCTCCAGTGTTCCATCAGCTTGACCACCTCCATTGTTGGGAGCGGTCTTTTGTTGTTGAGTATGTCCTTGAGATAACGGGCGTATGTCGGCACTTGCATAGCGTCTAACAACGGCCGTTGATATGGATCTTCTGGATCACTTCAACAAAACGAGCGAACTGCTCGTCCACTGACGGTTTCCTACTCCGTTGAGGAAATGGCAGCAGCCTCGTGTCGCAGTATTCCGGCGGCATGGTCTTCTCTGGCTGAATCTCCTTATCAACTGAGTCAGTAGATGGTGTCTCTTTTGACATCCCATTAGTTCCTACAGGGTTAGGATATGGCGGATCTCGAGTGGACTTATCTCCCCTCGTGGTGATCGTCTTAACATTTTCAATGGAGGAGTCGGGTTGCCCCGGAATCCTCCCAGTTTCATTTGCAGGGACTAAAGAGGCCAACTGAGCTAACTGGGTTTCTATCATATTATTAAAGCTCACCTGGTTTTGAAATGCGGAAGCAAAGTCATCTAGCTTAACATTTATGTTCACTAAGATCTTATCATTGGCAGCAAGCTTTTTGCTTAGCACATCAGTGGTTTTAGCTTGCGCAAAAACAAGATCCTTCGAGGAGGGATGGTTAGAGAAGTCACCGTTATTGTTATCTCCTTGATAATATGGGCGTGGTTGATACCACCCCTGACCTCCTTGTGGACGATAACTGTTGTTGTTGTTGCCCATGTACATCGCTTCCTCACGGGTTTCTGGGCAGTCATTCCCAGAACGACCCGTGCTGCCGCAGACCACACACGTGACATGTGAGTCCAAGGCTTTGACGGTGCCTTGTGGCCATTTCTCGTGGTCGTCCAAGCGTTTCATGAGGAGGTCCAGCTTAGCAACAAGTAACTCCGTCTCCTTGACGGTGTGCATGCCTCGTTGACGGGTCTGGAGCCGTTCCTCGCTCCATCCCATATTGGAGACCATCTTCTCTATGAGTTCAACAGCTCCTTGAACCGTTTTAGAGAAGAACGCTCCTCCAGCTGCCGCGTCCAGGTGATCACGGGACATTAGGGTGAGCCCATTGTAAAAGTTCTACAGGATCAGCCAGTCGTCCATCCCATGATGAGGACAAGCGGCCACATACTCCTGCAGTCGTTCCCATGCCTCTAGAATGGACTCGTCCCTTGTTTGCTGGAAACTGGAAATTCGTCCACGAAGGGCGTTGGTTTTGCCTATCGGGAATAACTTCGAGAGGAATGCCGTAGAACATTTATCCCAGGTGTTGATAGCAGCATGGTTGGCATAGAACCACTGCTTCGCTCTCCCGAGGAGGGAGAACGGAAACAGTCACAGCCTGACGGCGTCAGGACTGACTCCCTTGATAGTGTACGTGCTATATATCTCCAGGAATTGTTGCAGATGAGCGTTGGCATCCTCATTAGGCTTGCCACAGAACGGGCTAGCCTGCGCCATCGTAATGAGGCTGGACTTCAAGTCGAAATCCACATCTCCTATGTTGACTTGCGGCCCGACGACCACATTGTCAACAGAGGGAGCAGTGAAGTCGCGAAGAGTCTTGCTGGCCACAATCTTGAAGGTTGGTGGCGCTGGTACGGTTGGTTTCCCTGTCGGTAGAGTGTTCTGCGAAGCAACGACTCGCGGCCTGACGCTCCGGAAGAAAGCTTCTGGATTTTCTTTGAAGTTTTCTGGCAGGTTGAAACCATTCATGCACTACCCTGTTTTCACGACAAAAAGTGAAAACAACCAAGGTTAGCCTGCAAAGGAAAATGACTATACAGAGGTAAATATAAAGTATTAGTTTAAGTAATCTCTATTATGAATCTTCCCCGGCAACGGCGCCAGAAATTCTTGTTGGTATTTCTTAACTACATTACTAGAAATATAATTCCCAGCAATGGCGCAGATACCATTGTAGCATTTCACCCGAGAGTATTCCAAGGGTATCGTATTTATTTTATCCCGTGGGAAGATCATGTAGAGAGAACTCAACTAATAATTTATATATTCCTTGTGATAATCATATTCTAAGCAGGAGTTAATATATTCCAAGGGTAGAGGGACACAAAAGCATTACTACTCATCCTCATAATAAATAATTTAAGCATTAGAATGTATGTATACTATGTATACTTCTAATATACATAGTATACATACATTCTAGTTAATTGATATACTAGCTAATACCCTCTATCCGATGCCCTCTTAGTACTTCGAGAAGCCACCCTTGACTGTCGAGTTCCTTACGACAGCCCGTCATGACCATCCAACTGGGGCTAAATACGGAGGAATACCCTCCCCAGAAAATTAACTTAGGATTATATATAGGCACGGATGAATACTCGTGCTGAGCTGTCACCATCTGCGGCCCACCTCTCATCCACAATATATAACCCTAAATAATGATATCCCATAATCTAGATACCACATCTAAACCACCAGATACTACTCTAATATCATCGTCATGACATAGAGTAAGTGCATAAGCAAACACTATAACCGTACCAAAGCATCTCCCAGATAAGTTAGCCGTATACTCAGTATGACAAGAACATAATGTAAAGTAGGCACTCATATACTCGGAAAGTATTTCAATACCATAAATGTATATAGAAGAGTATTCTAATAAAAGTACAAATCTTACAAAAGAGGAAAGGTAAGCTACTAGAGCCATACCCGAACTCTTCCGAAGGCATCCGGACTCCTGATTCTTATTCTAATTCTATTCCACCAGCTAGATACTACTAAACTAAACTTGAGAGGAATGAGAGAGCTCTTGCTTGAGGTGTGTGTGTGAAGTGAGAATGGCAACACCTTTTATAGCCTCCTAATGACGGTTGTGGCGGTTGGAATGGTCGGAAATACCCTCCAACCATCATTGGGGGCTAATCCACACCTTCTAGGCGAAGCCCTGGATTTTATGACGCTAAGGAGGGTTCGGCTGAACCTGGGGCCGGCCCGATCCAGCCCAATTTCGGCTGGCTGCCTCCTCTGTTGCTTCTCTTCGCAGACTTGTGAATTTTGGCCCAGTTTGTCATGTCAATTCTGAGTTCTTGACCCATTCATGCATAAGTCTGGTTCTCGACATCGTCCGATTGATTTATCGTTGGTGTTGATGTCGATTCTCCTTCACTTTATTGTCATTCCCTGCAAAAGGTTAGTAAACCTAATACTAGTGGAATATTAATGTTCTAACATATTTATGCATTGACAGCATCACTAGTTCTCTCCTGTTTTAGTAATATTGACGGTCGAAAATGATCAATAATGACCGTCAACAACAGCCTCGGTAGCTTCTTCTCGTCTAGCGTGTATGTGTGGTTCGGCTTACTTATCCTGCACGGGTTTAGGTAGGCAACAGGCTTTTTCATCGCTTCGGCTTCCACGTAATTCATCCTGTCAACAATGGATGATCAAATGAGCTACGCATATAGGTGTGGTGATCTATTAACACGCTCAAGTCTAGCACTTACAGACACCAGATGGCAATCAAATTGGCGTCCAGCCTCTTCCTACGGTAGAGGGAATGCATATTAGAGAAATGGACTTGGAGTAGACAAGGACCGCTCCAGAAGATGTTCTCCCCCATGGCAACTGTGAATGATGAAATGCATTTCATGGTTCTTGCCCTAATGTACCAATCGTGCCACCTTCTTAATTGCCATGGTCCTTCTCTTAGTTGCTAGTCGTAAATGAATGGTTTGCCACTCTCAAACTCGTGTGGCTCATCTAGAGAATTGATATAGTTGAGATAGTCATCAAAGGTATGTTTGAACCCTTTTAATTTTCTTTTATCAAATTCGGCATTTATGATATCTTTCTCCCTTCCTCGGAATGCCGTTACCATATACTGCTTCTTGGACACACTTCCTTGGATAGAGCCTTTTTAGTCCCGGTTGGTGTTACCAACCGGGACTAAAGATAGAGCTAGGCTAGCTAGATCCGGTTGCTCTATTAGTTTTTTCTTTTCTTCATTGTGTTTTTAATATATTGATTTCACTCCATCCCCATCCCATAATCCCAAATAAATTATCCCCAAATCCTCAAATCCCCAAATCGGCCATATCCAAATACATCACAAAATCTTAAAAAAAAATTACATCACAACTTCTACAAAATTCATCACAAATACATCACATATTCATATCACACACAAATCAAACACACAGATCCAAATCAGAAATTCTAAAAAAAAAAGAAAAAAAAACACCTGCTGTTGCTGCCACGCCGGCCGCCGGCGCGAGGCCGCCGGCCGCCTGACCCTCCGCGCTGCCCGGCCACCCGACTCATCCATCAGTGGGGATGATGGGGGAGGGAAGGAGAGGAGTTAGAGAAGAGGAATTAGAGAGGAGGAGGAGGAAGAGGAAGAGATGGGATGAAGAGATAAGGTCAGGCCGTCAGGGAGGAAGAGTCAAAGAGATAAGGCCGCCCGTCTCCTCCTCCTCGATCTCGCAGATGCCTCGTACTCTCCGCTGCGATCTTTTGTTCTGGTTAGTATTACCAACCGGGACTAAATATAGATCTTACACCAACCGGGACTAAAGATAAAAAAGCAGCTCTAAACTTTTGAACCTGTTTTTATTGCAACCGGGACTATTGTGGATTTTGGCCGACAGACCAGAGATGGTTTCTCCACCAGTGTACGTGACAGTAGCATACGCTGGTGCATCGTGTGGCCGGATAGGTTAAAAGACATGTACCTTCCACGTACTCACGTGCATGAGACGTGGCTACTGGTTAAGCACACAATCTGTAAGGCTTGATAATAAGTTATTAGCAACCGGCTGATTGATAGACCTATCAGCAAGAGCTGAAAAATTGAGGTTGCACAACTGTTCCATAATGATTGGTCTACTTGGTCGTAGAATATACTTGAGTGAATTATTCCAATGGTTAATTATGTTTATTGATGGCTAGTTCAGCCCATTATTAAGTATTAAGTAAGTATAGTCGTTCAGAAAATAATTGGGGGTTGGAATTAGACCCGACACTGAGAAGGGTAGTAGGTAACCCAATAAATAAGAGAAGAGAAATATGTGGGTCTACATATAGAAATAGACCAAAATTTGTATAAATTTGCTCTTCCATACAATAAATCATCCCTCCCAATTTCAGTCAAAATTTTTAAGTTACTTAATATGAACGCGAGTTTAAAAATTTTATGTCCAAGTTTTACGCATAGCAAATGGGTATGGACAAAGTGGATAAAATGGCACTAGTACATATCCTTCTATCTGTGACGGCCCTAACATGTCTAGAAATAACGGGCCGTCACAAGGAAGTCATCTCAATCGGGCCGAAAAAGTGCCTGATTGAGATATGGTCACACAGACATGTTAGATGTGCATAAAACTTAAGCCCGTCACGGATGACACCTATCAGTGACGGGCCGTAGTTTAGGCCCGATTGAGATAACATTCCATATCTCAAACGGGCCTAAAGTTACGGCCCGTCACAGATGACCATCACCTGTGACGGGCACCAATTTTAGGCCCGATTGAGACAACATTGCATATCTCAAACGGGCCTCAAGTTGGGGCCCGTCACAAATGACTACCATCCGTGACATGCACCAACTTGAGGCACGTTTGAGATAACAACTAGACCCGTCACAGGTGACTCATCAGTGACAGGCTATACACTAATGCTCGATTGAGATGACTTAATCTCTATCGGGCTTTAGCTAAAGCCCGTCACCGATGAGTATTTTTACATTTTTCATATGAAATGTTTCTATTTGTAAGTTGAACTATAGAAAAATAATCAAGTGCAATATAATAATTCACTTTATGAGTCAAAATAATTTTATGGGTAGTAAATGATTTCAAATGGAAAAAATGTCAGCAACAAAGTTGTACAACTTATCAAGATTTACAACTTTTAGTTTGGTCATTTTTCTATATAATATTTTTTCGACAGTTTGAATTTGAATTTGAAAATATGACAACTTCAAACAACATTTTCAAATACTAAATGATTTCAAATGAAAAAGTCATCATCAACAAGGTTGAATAACTGTTAACGACTAAATTTGGTAATACAAGGATCGGAGATGAAGAAGGAACCGAGATGGAATTCGAGATGAAATCGTCCCGGAAACAAAGTAAGGATCAGCTGATGTCCGAGTCGGCTACGGCTAAGATTGGCAGAGATCGAGTCGAACGGGGTTAGCCGATTGAACCGAATCCGACAATATGACGCGACATACGTTGTTGGATTAGGTTGATGTGCTTCATGATGATTGCCACGCATGGGTAGAGTCCTGAGAAGGCAATTGTATCTATTAATTAGGATATTTTATGTAATTTCCATAGAGATATATTTGGGCAAAAGTCTGCCGCAAAGACTTATGGTATCTTAGAGTTTCTTAGAGATAAGAGTCGTGTCCGATATGGACATATCTTGTAATTCTTGGGTATAAATAGACCCGAACCTCATGTAATCAAACTAACACACGTTCAATAACAATCTCGGCACATCGCCACCCTTTTACTTCCGGGTTGGGCTGCATCGGTTTCGATCTTCAACAAGAGGTAAAACTTGTTATGGCGGCTTGTGTTCTCGGGATTAGTGCTTCCATCTTTATGACACTCTAATCTTGTTTATGTAATTCGTTGAGTTATCATATATCTTACATAATCTCTGGCAATATCGATATCTAACCTATAATCGGCTAACATCTGTCAATAGAAGGTAGCCGATCAGGTTAAATACCGATGTTGACTTAGATTATATAGGATATCCACCACTCTATGACACATCCAATGGCTTGATTGTCTAGATATTGTCCTTCTTTTCATAATTATAGCTGCATCAGTTGAGTTTGATCTTATGAGTCATAATTAAAATCTCAATCTCTAGCCTGTCTTTGGTTGCTGATTAGGGTAGTATCGGGGTTTCGCATTTCTTGTTATAAACCATTAATGTATCATTTTTGCACTCATATTCCCCTGCCAATTGACTGATCACTAGCAAAGAATCTCCTATAATTTCGATAGCATCGGCTTCAACTTCCTTGAGTAACTGCAACCCTTTGAGAACTGCTTCATACTCCGCCTGATTGTTAGTTTCATAAGGTTTAATAGTATAACAAACTGAAAACTTGCCCCCTGAGGAGAAATTATAACCAAGCCGATACCACAACCATGAGTGCATACTGATCCATCAAAGAACAAAGTCCATGGCACAACCTCAACCGAGCCGATTAAATCATCACGATGATCAACAACAAAATCAGCTATAGCTTGCCCCTTAACCGCCTTCGGTGACTCATAACGAAGATCAAATTCTGTCAAAAAAAATATCCACTTTCCACCCCTTCCTTTCAAAATTGGAGCTGATAACATGTACTTGACGACATCGGCTTTGCATATGACAGTGCATTAGTTGGACAATAGATAATGCCTTAACCTTGTATAGGAAAAATACAAGCACAAGCACAACTTCTCCACGGGGGAATATCTTGTTTCTGCATCCAAGAGCCGACGACTCAGATAGAACACAACTCTTTCCTTTCCTTCCAGCTCCTGAATCAAGACTGAGCCGATTGACTTCTCACCGGCCGTTAGATATAATGTAAAAGGTATCCCCTTCTGTGGAGGAATTAAAACCGGAGGAGAGCTAAGATACTCCTTAATACTATCCAAAGCTTTCTGTTGCTCTGCCCCCCAAGTAAACTCCTGATCGGCTTTCAATCTTAATAATGGTGTAAAAGGCTCTAACCTTCTAGACAAATTAGAAATAAACCTTCTGAGAAAATTTATCTTGCCGACCATCTCCTGCAACTCTGTCTTATTCTCTGGAGGATGAATTTTCTTGATTGCATTAACACTCCTTTGAGTTATCTCAATCCCCCTCTTATGAACAAGAAATCTCAAAAACTGGCCAGCCGATACACCAAAAGCACATTTTGTTGGGTTCATCTTCAGGCTATATTTCCTAGTTCTCTCAAAAACTTCCTCAAATCGGCTATGTGGTCCTCTATCTCTTTAGACATAACAACCACATCATCAATGTAGACTTCAACCAACCAGCCGATCAGATCATGATATATATAATTCACGGCTCTTTGATATGTAGCCCCAGCACTTTTCAAGCCAAAAGTCATCACAACCCACTCAAACAAGCCGATTGCACCAGCACACCTAAAAGCCGTTTTATGGATATCTTCTTCGGCCATGAAAATCAGATTGTATCCTGCATTTCCATCCGTAAAACTCAATATCTTGTGCCCTGAAGCAGCATCAACCAACTGATCGGCTACTGGCATTGGATACTCATCCTTTGGGGTAGCTTTGTTTAAATCCCTAAAATCAATGCACACCCTAACGTTGCCTTTTTTTTGATAACAGGAACTATACTAGAAACTCACTCAGCATATTGGCAAGGACGAATAAAACCAGCATCATATAAACGTTTAATCTCAGCCTTGACAGGTTCGAGCATATCGGCTTTGCATCTTCTCGGAGGTTGTTGATGTGGTCTAACCCCTGGTTTGATAGGTAGCCGATGTTCAACAATCGATCGGCTGAGTCCTGGCATCTCATAATACTCCCAAGCAAAGCAATCTCTGAATTCCTTTAACAGCTCTATCAACCTGGTTCTAAATTCTAAAGATAAATTCTTACTGATAAATGTCAGCCTCGGTAGATCACCTGGACCTATGTCTATTTCTTCCAAATCATCGGCCGACATGAAACCCTGTCCTTGCTTGTCATCGAGATCATCTACTGTGTCCTTGGTGTAGACGTTTGAACCCTCCACGATACCCTCAAAACAATAACTTGGGCTCTCCATCTTCAATTGGTTGTATATCACAATCGGACACTTTTAGAAAATCTCCTTCCCAAACTTTTCCAGATAAACAATCAAGACCATCCATCTCCCAAAGAGCTAAATCGGCACCAGCAACGTTAACTGATCTGTCGGCTGGCACAATTTCAATCTTGTCACCTTGCCACTGAATCAAGCATTGATGCATGGTTGAAGGAATACAACAATTAGCATTAATCCAATCCTTTCCAAGCAACAAGCTGTTGGAACCCTTCCCATCGATGACAAAAAATATTGTAGGGACGGTTTTACTGCCGACTGTCAACTCTACGTTTAAAACTCCTTTAGTTTCTGATGGATTGCCACCAAAATCTTTGAGCACCATGTTTGTTTTGATGAGACCCTCAGCATTTCTGCCCAGCTTCCTAAATGTAGCACAAGGCATCAAATTCACTGTAGCCCCACCATCGACCACCATCTTAGACATCGGCTTCCAATTGACATAGCCATTTATATACAATGGTTTAAGATGCCGATTTTCTGTCCCTTCCGGCTTCTCAAAAACTGCTTGTTCTGGTGATACGATCAAATTCAACTGATGCAGCTATAAGTATGAAAAGAAGGACAATATCTACACAATCAAGCCGTTGGATGTGTCATAGAGTGGTGGATATCCTATATAATCTAAGTCAACATCGGTATTTAACCTAATCGGCTGCCTTCTATTGATAGATGTTAGCCGATTATAGATTAGATATCGATATTGCCGGAGATTATGTAAGATATATGAAACTCGACGAATTACATAAACAAGATTAGAGTGTCATAAAGATGGAAGCACTAATCCCAAGAACGCAAGCCACCATAACAAGTTTTACCTCTTATTGAAGATCGAAACCGATGAAGCTCAACCAGGAAGCAAGAACTCGTCGAAACAAAACGAAAGTAAAAGGGTGGCGATGCGCCGAGATTGTTATTGAACGTGTATTAGTTTGATTACATGGGGTTCGGGTCTATTTATACCCGAGAATTACAAGATATATCCATATCGGGCACGACTCTTATCTCTAACAAACTCTAAGATACCACAAGTCTTTGCTGCAGACTTTTGCCCAAATATATCTCTAAGGAAATTACATAAAATATCCTAATTAATAGATACAATTGCCTTCTCAGGACTCTATCCATGCGTGGCAATCATCATGAAGCACATCAACCTAATCCGACAACGTATGTCGCGTCATATTGTCGGATTCGGTTCAATCGGCTAACCCCGTTCGACTCGATCTCTGCCAATCTTAGCCGTAGCCGACTCGGACTTCAGCTGATCCTTACTCTGTTTCCGGGACGATTTCATCTCGAATTCCATCTCGGTTCCTTCTTCATCTCCGATCCTTGTATTACCAAATTTGGTCGTTAACAATAACTCATCAAGATCTAAAACTTTTATTTTTGTTATATATTCATCTAACAAAATGTTAGTAACATTATTCACAAATATTACATATATGTGTTATAGTTTATAAAACCAGATAAGAGATATGTCAATTTTGTGAACAATGTTACTATCACTTTATCGTATGAAGAAATGACCAAAATAAAAGTTTTAGATCTTGATGAGTTATTCAACTTTGTTGCTGATGACTTTTTCAGTTGATATCATTTAGTATTTGAAAATGTTGTTTGAAGTTGTCATATTTTCAAATTTAAATTCAAATGGTTCAAAAAATGTTATATAGAAAAATGACCAAAATAAAAGTTATAGATCTTGATGAGTTATACAACTTTATTGTTGATGACTTTTTCAGTTGAGTCGTTCACTGATCAAAAATTCTATTTGAAATTTTCAAACTTTGAATTTCAAATTTCAAATTGTTTAAATAGAGTCAGATGGAGAAATGACCAAAATAAAAATTTTGCACCTCGATGAGTTCTACAACTTTGGTTTAGGTGACTTTTCCATTTGAAAACATTTAATAACCCCAATTTTTGTTCGAAGTTGTCAAATTTTGAAAATTCAAAATTTGATTTGTTCAAATGAATTTATTTGTACAAAGGACCGATACAATAGTTGTAGATCTCGATGAGTTATACAATTTTGTTGTTTATGATTTTTTTCATTTGACACACAAAATTGGCCTATAATTAAATTTAAAGTTCTCATCTGTGATGGGCTTTATTTTTGACATATCTCAATGAGTTCTACAACTTTGTTTTTGACAGCTTTTTCATATGAGTTTATTTAGTATTATAAAATTCAATTCAAAATTCATTTTTTCTAGAAGTCTGATTTGCTTCCTCTTCATGATAATACTTGCTAAATATATATTTGATCCAATTAACTCGGTTTTCCCCTAAAAAAATAACTCGGTTTTGCTAGTGAAATATGTGAATGGATATGAAATATGTGATCAAAATGGATGTTATGTGAATGTGTTGTGTTAAATATATTGATGGTTGTGTATGTGAATGAATGTATATGACTGGGGGGTGTTGGGGTGTGACATTGTCACGTCCCAAAACGACCTTAAAATATACCCTTTAAATTATGCCTAGAATAATTAAAAGCCTTGTGAAAGCCTCCAAAAATTAAAATGTGCAAAGATAAAAGTCAAATAAGGCTTGGACGATTTTCATATATTTCCTAAAAGCCTAAAATGTGTAAATAAATTTTAGTGGAATTTTCAGAGCACAAATAATAATTATTAAGAAATAAACAAAGTTGAAAAGGTTTTATAAAAAGAAAAACCCTAAGAATTCCCCTTCCCTCTCTTGGGCCGAATCCGGCCCATCTCCCTCCCCCTCTCTCTCCTCTCCCCCGCGGCCTATTCGGCCACTCCCCGCGCGCGCGCCGCTGACGGGTGGGCCCACCCGCCACCCTCACTGACGGGTGGGGCCCACCCGTCATCCCTTTCCTCCCGCTGCTCCCGCCGCCCTGCCTGCGCCTAGCGCCGCCGCCGCCGCGAATCCCGCCGCCCCCGACCGTTCCCGCGTGCAATTGAATGGGGGGAAATATTCCCCGTGATTCCCTCTCCCTTTCCCCGTATTTTTCCCTCTCTTTCCCGCGTTCAAATGGCCGGATTTGCTCCCCCCTAATCTCGCTGGCGCCATTAATGGCAGCCGGATCTCCCGCGCCGGTTTCCTTCCCCGCTGGCCGGCCTCTCTCCCTCCCGACCCTATTTAAACCCTCCCCGCACCTCCCTCGCCCGTTTCCGCCACTTGCCGCACCTTCTCCCCACCGGAATCGAGCTCGCGCCGTCGTCCTCTCTCTCCTCCATCGCCGACGACCTCCGGCCGGCCCTCTCCGCTCGCTGGGACCATCCCCCGCCTCGGCGTCGTCTCCTCCGGCTTCACCGCATCGCCGCTGACCCCGTCCACCACCTCACCGAGCTCGCCGTCCGCCGGAACGCCGTCGTCCCCGTCCACCCGAGCCGCGCCACCGCCTCCCTCCGCTCTGGCCGCCTCCCTTGTCGTCGCCGTTGACCCGGGGTGAGCCTTGGACCGCCACCTCCTTTCCCTTTCCCTTCCCCTCTCTTGGCCGCCGCTCCGCCGTGCCTATGGCCACCGCCGGCGACCATAGGGGCGCGGGCACCGCCTCCCGCCGGCCGCGCCGACGTGGCCGCCTCCGGGCGCGCCGTGTGGCCGCCGCGTGGGGCCCGGCCGTCAGCCGTCCATGCCCTCGGGTACGGCTGACGCGTGGGGCCCACGGCGCCGGTCGGTGTGAGCCCGGTGCGCCCGGTCCACCGTGGACCGTGAGGCTGCTGCGTGGGCCCCACTCCCGTGGACCCGGTCCACGCGCCTCCTCCCCTCAGCTAACGCAATAAACCCTTTTTAAATTAAAATTTAAATGAAGAAATTCGCAAATATCCACTTAAAGAGCATATAAACTTCAAATGGCCATAACTTGGCCATTTGAACTCGGAATTGGACCGTGCAAGTCTCTAATTTTTCCTTAAGAAGTAAAGAACCATTTTTGTACTTTGTTCCTGCTTGTTATATGGAGTTTATTAGAGTAAAAACCTTTTTCCTTTCCGTTGGTCGTGTAGACGCTGCAGCTTCGGAAGATCCGCTCTACGTGGAGGTTGAAGCCGACGTTTGGGAAAGCGAGCAAGGCAAGTCACATCATCCTTGAACATATTAAATCCCAGTTTATGAAAATTACTTTGATTTAAATTAATGCATTATCGCTTTATTTAAATTCCCGCGTTATCACTGTTTTATTTAGCCATGCCTATTTACTTTGGTTATGACCTTATTATTATTGCTATTGTTATTCTTACCTTGTTCACCCTAGAATAAACCAAACCCCAACTAGTGGGTACTTTATTCATGGTTCCACTAGTATGAATTTAGATAGATGCTTCGTTGATTAATTAGGCAACATTAGGTGGTTTTATAACTCTAGACTTTGGGAATATTCATATCACTTGGAAATTATGGAATGGTTGGATTATTGTGGAATTGGATGCACACCTCCCCCTCTATTCAAAACCCTCAAAATGGTTTTAGGCTGAGCTCGGGGTGCATGGTTTTGATAGTGGCACCTCGGCCACATAAGGACCGGTCTTCGGGCCTCTGTTGCAAAGCACTACCGTACTTCCACATGTCTAGTGGGTAAGGCTTAGTTTGTGGCCCAGTCTGGTTATAAACAAAAGTACACGGATGGAGATGGACGAAGTCGGGGGTCGATGGACATCTCTTGGATAAATGAAGGCTACACGAGCTGCGGCCCGGTAGTCGAGATGTCATGGCATAGGGCAGGTGTCCTGCTGCTAGGGGCTCAGTCCTGCCTACCTGTACTGGAGGTTCCGGCCATAGGTGGGGTTGGGTCGGTACTCTCTTCTATGGCTAGGATGGGTTGGAAACTATGTCATGTCTTCCGTCCGTATGCCATGGTGGTATGTGGCACGTGGTTACACGTGAGGAAGACGTGTCTTGTGGGTAAAGATGTACACCTCTGATCAGAGTATAACCTATTCAAATAGCCGTGCCCTCGGTTATGGGCAGGCCTAGCAATGTACCCAAGTTAGTGTTTTAAATTCTTAAAACCTGCTTAACAACTAAAATGTGGAATGGTTGGCCTGGGTTGGCCTGGGATGAGCTGGGACCCAGGGTCGGGTTGCCAGTTCGGTCTGAATCATCGTAGGCCTTGGGTTAAGGCAGGTTCGTGTGGGTTCACGGCCTTGTTTAATAATATTGTATAGCTCTAGGATCGTGTTTTTAAAGTAGCTTTGAGCAACTAAGTGTCTTCTAATGCTGTTTACAGCAAACCCTAACTCCCTATATTATAACTCCATTGTACTCCTTTGCATTTATTCTGCACTCGTGGGTGTGTCTTGTTGAGTACTTTGGTTGTACTCAGTCTTGCTCAATTTTTCCCAAACCCAGAAGAGGAGTTCCTGGAAGATGAAGGCTTTGGTGTCTACCTCGTGCCTGCCGTCAAGCGCCTGTGGTCGTCGCCCTAGTCTTCCGCTATTTTTCGTTTATCTTCATGTGTGCTGGGCCTTCGCCGCCCATGTAATAAATTAACTATTTACGCTTCCGCTTGTTAAACTCTGAATTGTATCAACTTTTGGTGTACCTTGCCTCCTGGGACAAGGAATAATACACGCACGTAAGGAACGCCTGTTGGGTTATTTCCGGTCATGACAGACATCCTGGCCTAGGGCTTAATAGGATTAATAGAATACTCATACCAACAAGTTATAACAACTTGTCCCTTAATCTAATGCTTTTAGCTGGCTGAGGGAATTAATACCAAACATATCACACGCATGTTTTTAGTTTTGTTGCATACATATACAAGATATCATATGGTAGATATCAAATGGATCTGATCTAAACATTTCACGTTAAGTAGGCGTGGATGTAACTGGGAAAACTAAAGACATGTTAAAAGATTTGGAACATGATGATGCAAGTTGCAGTACATGAAATATATAGCGCTGATAGGACAATATTAAAATATGGACATGTATTGGGCCATGATAAGTTATTAACGACCGGTTGATGGGCCTACCGACAAGAGCTTATTAAGGTCACACCACTATTCCATGATTGAGGTCACACCACTGTTCCATGATGGAGCCTACCGGCCAGCTGATTAAGTAATTGAGATAAAAAACAAAGAGAAACAATCAATCAATAGGACATATCGTCTTCAATGACAAGGCACATCTGTGACAGTACCATACACAGTTGTATCTTGTGGCTGGATAGGTTATTAGGATATGTAACTGCCACCTACTCATGTTCTACAGACGTGGCTGTGATTAAACACACATTATATAAGGCCACTGTTCCATGATTGAGCCAACCGATGAGCTGATTAAGTAATCGAGATTAAAAAAGAGAAACAAGTAATCAATAGCACATATCGACTTCAATGATATGGCACAAACGTGACAGTACCATACGCAGGTGCATCGTATGGCCGGATAGGTTAAAGGACATGTACCATCCATCTACACATGCTCAAGAGTCGTGGCTGCTGGTTAAGCATGCAATCTATAAGGCTTCACGATATGTTATAAGCGACCAGCTGATTGATGAATCTATCGGCAAGAGCTGAATAATTGTGGCTGCATCACTGTTCTATAACGGTTGGTGTACTTGCTCGTAGAATATTTATTGGGGATTTGAGTGAGTTAGGCTACCGGTTATTTATTTTTATTGATGACTAGTTCTGCCCATTTTTAAGTAAGTATAATCATTCGGAAAATAATTGGGGGTTGGAATTAGGCCTGCCACATAGAAATATGTGGGTCCACATATAGAAATCGACCAAAATTTGTATAAATTTGTTTTCCATATAATAAATCATCCCTCTAAATTTTAGTCAAATTTTTTGAAGTTATTTAATGTGAACGCGAGTTTCTGCTAGGAGGGTTGTTCCCACTATGAATACTTTCATATAGCTTAGTACCTTGGCACTTTTGGGTCACAGGATAAACCCTCGTAGTGGGAACAACTCACTGAGATCCAACAGTGATCATTGGACTTTTGGTTCACAGTGGCAACTCGGCAGTTATTGTGTTATATATCTATGCAGAAAACTAAATGCCCTCTGCAGTCTCCAATTGAGACACTAGTCCTATGTAGAAGAAAAACACGGTCAATAGATCCAAAGCAACTGAGACAACTGGCAGCGACTAAGAAGTGCATTATAGATATCTGTTCTAATATTAATGTGATTGTATGATTGAAAATAAAAAATATCCTGGAAGAAACATAACCTAGATATATATCCCTTATTTAATTAGTGTCCTTGGGAGTTGGACAGTGGTTGGAGAGATGAGGGAGAAATTTAAATGATGAGTGATTGGAGGAAAAAATAGTACTCTAGAATTGGACTTACTTTTTACTAGTTTTTAATCATATGGAATTACAGTTAATTTATTATTATAGGAGCGAGGGAGTAAATAATTGTTAGATGAAATATGTTTGTACCATATTTTTTTAAAAAAATCTTCACTGTAGGTCCTCACTGATGAGCATGTTTTAAGCCCCCAGCAAAGCATGGTGTGGATGTTCCACTGCCAAAGCGTGTTTACCTGGTTCAATCATTCCATGTGGTTGTTAGGTGCAAGCATAGTACGCAATAGTGATGTTGTTGCTTGTGTATTTTCTTAGCTCTCCAAACAACTACTTAAAAAGAGTTATGGTACAGTGCCCAAATAATGAGATTAATGATTGTCCCATTGCAGTGTGAACAAATTAGATGTACACCGAATGCTTAAAAGAAAAATGATATTTGGTCGATTTGAAGATGAATAACCATCTAAGAAAAGATGTGCGTTGGATCGCAAAATCAGTTGGCATAATTGCCAAGGAATACTCGCAACAAGGATTATAATTTACTGTTACAATTAAACAGTTTCTTTATATAGGAATCTTTGTAGTGAGTTATGCAACAAGGAGAAATGATATTGGTAAAGTCAGCGATTTACCTTACAGATTGAAACCATCATTAAGTATTGTTTTCCATCGATCATGGAAACTGGCTTGAGTACTGCTCCTGAAACTATTATAGTGCTAAGCTGAATAAAGCCCGCACAATCGATTCAAAAAAAAAAAAATAAAGCCCGCACAACGAAGATTGTTACATGACTTGTCTCTATCAGTCTGTTGCATGAAATTTAACGAGCGCGCTTGGGAGTTGGACTGTGATTGGGTAGATCACGGTGAAATTTAAATGATGAGTGATTGGAGGAAAAAATAGTACTCTAGAATTATACGTACGTTTTTCAAGTTATGAATCTGTTAACAGGAAATTTGGTAATTTGGTAAGATAGACTCGGATTTGGAGTTAGATATAGACGCGGAATGGAAGGAGATTGAATCTTACCAAATACGGACTGCGCATCGGCTGGGTATCCCATTGGCTAGAAACAGAATTGGAAACAGATTGACACTGGTACAGATCCTCTCATCTGTGACGGCCCATCACATGCCTGGACAACGTGGGCCGTCAGAACGAAGTCATCTCAATCGGGCCTAAATTTTTTCCGTTGTAGATGTACTCGTCGGGGTGCATATTCCTATAGCCCGTCACAGATGAGTGTCATCGGTGACGGGCTCCAAAGAAGGCCCGATTGAGATGGCCTTAATGCCCGTCACCGATGACTTTTATCGGTGTCGGGCTTCTATTTGTGCCCGTTAGAGATTAGTGTGCACCCGTTAGAGATGACATTTTTTTGGCCCGATTGAGATATACTTTGCACACTATATATACTCCAGCAGTCCGTTGTCTGTAGTTTATCCCACTGTTCACTATTTTGGTGGGAGGTTGAAGGGGGCGAATTTTTGTAATTTTTTTGCAAACAAAAACAGGAAAATCATAAAAGTAAGTAAAAGGGTACTAATCATTTCCTATTAATTTAGTAGTACTTATGTTATGAGATGTTAACTAATATTTTGTTCATTGTTCAGCGATGGATCGAAGTTGGATGTACACGACTGGCTTGAGGCGTCAGTACAAGGAGTATAGAGATGGCGTATTAAGTTTTATGAAAACCGCAGAGGACGATAGGATAAGAAGAAACGACAAGTACATGTGTTGTCCATGTAGCGATTGCAGGAATGAGATTTTGTGGGAAGATGAAAAGGATGTACACGCTCACTTGATACGCCAGGGATTCATGGAGAGATACACATGTTGGGTGATGCATGGAGAGCAAGATCTGGGTACTGATGGTGCAGCTGCAGACAGAAGTGGTGCAGACAATCATGAAGAAATAGATGAGAAGAGCATGACATGTTTGTCCCATCTCCATTGGGCGGTGAATTGGTTGATGTGGACCCTAATATGCTGCAAGACATGTTACGTGACGTTAATGACCCAGCTATGAACAAGAGAGATTCCATGAAGTTCAGCAGGTTGGTCAGTGGCTCGGAGACTCCTCTATACACAGGATGCAAACCAAAGCACACCAAATTATCAGCAACATTAGACCTAATGAAGTTGAAGGCTAGTAGTGGATGGTCAGACAAGAGTTCTACAAAACTTTTGGGAATACTGAAGGACATGCTTCCTCAGGGGAACACATTGCCCGAGACGACATATGAAGCAAAACAGGTTCTCTATCCCCTAGGGTTAGAGGTCCGGAGAATTCACGCGTATCCAAACGATTGCATATTGTACCACAAGCAATATGCGGACATAGATGCTTGTCCTGTCTGCAAGGCTTCTCGATACAAACGAAAGAAGAGCGCGGGCGAGGGAAAGAAGTCAAAGCGGGTTGGTCCGGCGAAGGTTGTGTGGTATCTACCAACCATTGATCGTTTCAAGAGAATATTTGCCAACCCCAATGAAGCAAAGTTAGTACATTGGCATGCCACAGAGAGAAGGAATGACGGTTTGCTAAGACACCCTGCGGATTGGATTCAATGGAGGAATATCGATCGAAAGCACAAAGACTTTGCTGCCAACCCTAGAAACGTGAGGATATGTTTGTGTACGGATGGCATGAATCCTTTCGGAGACATGAGCAGTTCTCACAGCACTTGGCCAGTTCTCATTGCGAACTTTAACCTCCCGCCATGGTTGTGCTTCAAAAGAAAATATATTATGTTGTGCTTATTAATCCAAGGTCCGAGACAACCCGGCAATGACATCGATGTGTTCTTGGAGCCTGTTATCGATGACCTTGAGATTCTGTGGAAAGAGGGTGTGGAAACTTGGGATGCATATGGTCAGGAGAACTTCACACTACGAGTTCTATTGTTCTGCAGCATTAATGATTATCCCGCGCTGGGTAATTTTTCTGGACAAACCGTGAAAGGAAAGAAGGCATGCTCTGACTATATGGAACATACACACAGTAGGTGGCTAAAGAAATCAAGAAAGATGGTTTAAATGGGTCATAGGAGATGGCTCCCCCTACGGCACGCCTTTAGAAGAAAGAAGAAAATTTTCAATGGTAAGAAAGAACTTGGGTCTGCCCCTGCGGATTTGTCCGGAGATCAGGTACATAATATGGTGAAGGACATTACTAATGAGTTTGGGAAGAAAAGAAAACGTAGCGAGGAGGACAAGAATAGGATGTGGAAGAAAAAATCCATATTTTGGCGGCTACCTTATTGGGAAGATCTTGAGGTCCGTCATTGCATTGATCTGATGCACGTAGAGAAGAATGTGTGCGATAGCTTGCTGGGGCTATTGTTAAATATGCCTAGCAAGACAAAGGACGGGTTGAATGCGCGTCTCGATCTACAGGACATGAACATTCATAGTGAACTTCAGCCTGTTACAGATGAGAAGACAGGAAGAGTGTACCTCCCACCAGCTTGCCACACATTGTCGAAGGATGAGAAGATCGCAATGCTATCATGTCTGGCATATATTAAAGTTCCTTCGAGCTATTGCGCGAGAATAAGTAAGCACGTTAAATTAGAGGATCTAAAGCTGGATGGAATGAAGTCTCACGATTGCCACGTGCTAATCACACAGATATTGCCAGTTGATATAAGAGGCATTCTACCACCACAAGTCCGTCACACGATCCAACGGCTTTGTGCCTTCTTCAATGCAATCGGTCAGAAGATTATAGATCCAAAAGACCTAGATGGGTTGCAGGCCGATATTGTTAGTACCCTGTGTCACTTGGAGATGTATTTTCCACTGGCTTTCTTCGATATCATGGTTCATCTCACTGTTCACCTACTGAAGCAAACAAAAATATGTGGGCCAGCTTTTATGAGAGAAATGTGGCCATTCGAGAGATACATGGGAATTCTGAAGTCCTACGTTCGGAACAGAGCAAAACCAGAGGGGAGCATCATTGAAGGTTACACGACCGAGGAAGCCATTGAGTTTTGTATCGATTACATGGCCGAGACTGATCCTATCGGAGTTCCTACGTCTCGCCACGAAGGAAGGTTGGCAGGTGTCGGCACAACTGGTAGAAAAAGAATTGTTCCCGATCAAGCTTCCTACACGCAGGCTCATTTCACAGTGCTGCAACATATGGCTGAAGTAACCCCATACTTTGAGGAGCATTTAGCGAAGGTCCGACAGGACAATATTGGTCGATCAGATATTTGGATCAACAAAGAACATGGTGCTCGCTTCAACGAATGGTTCAAGGATCGTGTAGCACAGTCGACCGATGGCCCAAGTGAGATATTACAAAGGTTGGCAAGGGGTCCATCTTGGGATGTTGACACATGGCAATGGTACGATATCAATGGATACACATTTTACACCGTCACACAAGATGAGAAAAGCACAGTGCAAAACAGTGGAGTCCGTATAGATGCACATCAGGATCAGGCTGGATCGAGCACATACTTTGGCCGCATAGAGCAGATATGGGAGCTGAACTATCTGAACTTCAAAGTCCCTTTGTTTCGTTGCAGTTGGGTGAATATCCGCACAGGTGTCAAGGTCGACAAGGAAGGCTTAACATTAGTGGACTTGGCCAAGGTTGGATACGCAAACGAACCATTTGTACTAGCGAAGCAGGTCGAACAGATTTTCCACATAAAAGACCCCGCAAACAAGAAGATACACGTCGTTAGGGATGGCAAGCGAAGAATTGTGGGGGTGGACAACGTCGTCGATGAAGAAGAATACAACAAGAATCTTCATGTCAGACCTCAGATGGACCTTGACGATGATCCCGAAGACGAAGTGGCTTACGTTCGTTCAGACCATTCGGAAGGCATATCACTGTGAATGATCATCTATGAAAATAAGTGCATTGTTGGATCGGAAAATCAGTTGGCATAATTGCCAAGGAATACTCGCAACAAGGATTGTTGTAGACATGTCACGAGGGCCTTCAGCCGAACCTGCCGAAACCATCAAATCAGCGAGACGCCAACTGAGTCCAGGAGGTTCCTCTCAAGCGAAGCCAAAAGACGAAGTCAGGAGGGTTCGTCACCAAGTTCGAAGGGCTCACCATCAAGTTTCCCCTCCAGGTGAAGAAGCAAGAAGGGTTCACCACCAAGCCGGGAGGGCTCATCGCCAAGTCTCCGCTCTGGGTGAAGGCCTCAGGGTGAAGCACAATGGGTTCACCCCATGGAAGATGGGCTTCGCTAGTGAGACCAGCTAGCAGCACGGCCCATGAAGGCCGTTCGCCTCTTACGGGCCGGGCCAGGGGCCAATCAAAGGTCCCATAGTTAGAATGGACACTGTATGCCCCTTTTAATGTCCCTATCCGTATAAATTCCCCTGAACATATTGAACCGTAGAGGGTATGGGCCTGTAGTAAGGCTATAAATAGCCCAATAGGGCCATGTAATGGGGGATCCCCTAAAAATTTCATAAATTAGCACGTTGTTTACTATTCAAATCATTCCACCAAGAGAGCCACGTCCTTCGACGTGAAGCTCTTGTCATTTTGACAACAAGGATTATAATTTACTGTTACAATTAATAGTTTCTTTAGTTAGGGATCTTTGTAGTGATTTATGCAATAGGGAGCAATGATATTGGTAGAATCAGATATTTACCTTACAGTTTGAAATCATCATTAAATATTGTTTTCGATTGATCGTGGAAACTGGCTTGAGTACTGCTCCTGGGACTATTATAGTGCTAAGCTAAATAAAGCCCGTACAACGAAGATTGGTACATGACTTGTCTCTATCAGTCTGTTGCATGAAATTTAACGAGCATGCTTAGGAGTTGGAGATGAGGGAGAAATTTAAATGATGAGTGATTGGAGGAAAAAATAATACTCTAGAATTAGACTTACTTTTACAAGTTTTGAATCCTATGAAATTATAATTAATTTATTATTATGGGAAGGATGGAGTAAATAATGGTCCACGGTACTTGAACATTGATAGTTCAAATATTATAGGAGCAAAATCAAGAGATAGTAAGTACTATAATGTGTGTTTATAGGGATAAATTTATGGGCGCTATCAGCACATGCGTTTGTACCGTGTATTAAAAAAAATGATCAGCATAGGTACTCACAGGTGAGCAAGTTGTAAGCCCTCAAAAAAGTGTGCAGGGGATGTTCCACTGCCAAAGCATGTTTTCCCGATTCAATCATTCTATGTGGTTGTTACGTGCATGCATAGTGCGCAATAGTGTTTCTGTTGCTTGTGTATTTTTTTAAGCTCTCCAAACAACTAAAAAGAGTTTTCATAGAGAGCCCAAATAATGTGATTAATGATTGTCCCATTATGCAGTCTGAACATATTAGATGTACACCGAAATGCTTGAAAGAAAATGATATTTGGTCGATTAAAATCTAAAAATCAGTTGGCATAATTGCCAATGGATACTCTCAACAAAATTGCCAATGGATACTCTCAACAAGGATTACTCAAACCTCTATGTTGTAAGGAGGCTACACTAAATATTTTATTATTAATTGGTCCAATTAGTTGCCAAGCCCTTTATGTATATGTAAGGATATTTTGTGCATTTTTTTAAAAAAATGTTTCACGATCACTATAACATGCATGGAGTAGAAACAATTGACATACTCATTTGTAATTTGTGTGCGTGCCCGTATATAAGCATGCATACATTCATGGTACATCAATTTGGCATGTAGGTGTAGTTTAATGCAAGAAATAATCTGAGTGTACGGGTAAAACAATTTGCATGGCGGGTACGAGGTTGGTACAATAACTTAAGAAATAATGCAACAACATTCTTTCTATACACATTCAGTTTTTAAGTAATTATTTTGTCAATATACATGGACTAATTTGTACTAGCATACTTAAATTTTGCAATTCTAGTAACTAAAGTCACTTAAATTTTGGGTTGATAGTTGAGAGTGAAAAACAAATTGGTGGTGCAAAAAGGATGAGGAACATAATTCTTATATATTAAATTCCAGACTGTAAGCTAATATCCTTCGAATTGTGTAATGCCATATCTAAATAAGTGGAAGCTGAAACATTTCTTGAAAAAATACGCGTCCACGTCATCAATAAACCTTAAAACGTCCGGTATTTTTGTAGATCGATGTGAACCATCAGATTACCTAAATGGCGAAAGATCATAAATGTCCGTCCAGAAAATTCTATTGAATTGATATTTTACTATTTTCCCCTCCACTCCCCATCCACCAGTGTTAAACGGCTCCTCTTCTCCTGCCTTCGCTGCTCTCTCCACACCGCCGCTTTTGCATCCCCTCGCCGCCACCGCCGCCTGCAGCCGCCGCCTCTGACTCCTATCCATCGCGTGTTGGCAGCAGGCTCCTCGTCTCCCTAGCCGTACTGCCTCCCCATCCAAACCGCACCGCGTCCCCCGTCGGACCCAGACGCGCAGAGCTCAAGGGCGCTAGACTCGACTAGGCTCACAACGGTTCACCGCCTCAGCCTACTCGCCCAC
Source organism: Oryza glaberrima (assembly GCF_000147395.1). Classification (NCBI taxonomy): domain Eukaryota; kingdom Viridiplantae; phylum Streptophyta; class Magnoliopsida; order Poales; family Poaceae; genus Oryza; species Oryza glaberrima. The sequence goes on from NC_068336.1 coordinate 9,949,382, forward strand.
AAGCTCCGACGCTGCCTCCTCCCCATCTAAACTGCAGCTATCTCATCTCATCTTATACCAACAGCCTCTCTCCTCATCGACATCAATGGCACTGCTGATCCGGACGATTTCTCATCCAAATGGTTACTATGCAAGAGGGTTTCTTGAAGAGACCGAGGAATTAGTGCATACTAATCACCAACCCGTGCGTTGCATGGGCTATTATTATTAATATTATAATATTTTAGATTCTAATTATAGAAAATTCATTAGGTATTTTTTAATTATATCGGTTTAAACTTAAAGATATATAAATCAGATGTCAATTACAACATGGATAGTATAAACTGAAGAATCAAAAGTATTTTCAGTAGTCTGTTATTAACTACAATAGCCTATTGTTAAATAGGGCATTGTTATTTAATTTTTAATCATACCTATGGTCATGATAATACGATCCAAGTAAGTACTGGCCAGATTTATAATTAATGTGGGAGCTCATAACGAGTGCTCTATTAGTTTGGTACTCTACTACGAAAACCATCTTTCGTGGCGGTCATTTTGGGTTTCCGCTGGCAGAAATCGCAGCCGTCACAAAGCAAAGGCCAGTGAAAATGTCGATCTTCGCTAGCAGTTATTTACCGCCAGCCAAAATGCATCTTCGCTGGCGGCCGAGAAAGGAACGCCCGCCAGCAAAGAGATCTCTTCGCTGGCGGTAGCCTTAGGATGGCCGCTAGCGAAGCCACCGAAGACATGTCCTTGCTGGTGGCGGACATAACGCAGCCGCCAGCAAAGAAGTATCTCTGCTTGCGGTAGCCTTAGGTCGGCTGCCAGCGAAGATAATTCTTTCTTGATAGGAAACACATTTTCAAACACCAAGTCAAAGAAGATAATAGTTCCCATCCCGGGCAGGCATGAATTGAAATAGTAGTTTCTATCCCGGACAATAGTGAATACATCCTAGCATTTGCCGGCAAAGCCAAGTAAGCGTGATCAGCGCTTACCCACAGGAACATGAATAAAGATCCAAATTGCACTCCCATGACTACGCATATTCCTTGAATAATTGAAAACTAGAATCAAAGAACCAAATTGAAACCATATTGCACATCCATGGCAAGCATGGAACTTGAATTATCTACCCAGAACCAGAATCCGGAATATTGAAACAAGAATAATGTCGTAAACATAGGATAAACATGAAAACCTAAATGGCGTGAACAACAATATGAATATAAGCGGTCACATGTCACATAGAAATATATTGGAAATAAATAGATAGAGCAAACAATCCATGAATCACACAATTAGTTCATCATACACTTGCCTCCAATGAAAGGTTGGTATCATGCACAATCTGAAGGACCACTACCTAATCACAAACAAAACCTCAGCAAACACATTTAAACATGCATATAAAACAATGAAAAAGGTGAACCTACTGTCCCATCCCATCAAAACGCAATAACAAAGAACGCCGTTTGGACTATAAACAAGACTGCTGCTTCAAACCATCATATCTTAAAATATGAAAAGGCTATGGCCGCAAATAAATACATTTTGGAAATACGAAAATGCTATGCCATTAAAATGGTCTAATTTGCGCTCGAAAGAAGGCTTCACAATCTGTCTAGAATTTCAGACTGTCCGCACCAAAACAATCATAACTGGAGTTCTACCCGCCCAATCAGGGTGTTCCTTACCAATATGGAAAGCTAAGAAAAACCTCTACAACTTTGTTTATAGGCGGCTTGGCTGATTCCACTGTTTAACCCATCCAAAAACTATTCAATCTACTACTATCCAGATTATGACATAAAAACAACAGTTATACTAAAAAATTCATATCGTCTAAACCAGTTGAGATAAAACCGCTCTCTTTGGTCAGAAGATAGACATAAATATTATCTACAAATTCCTAGTTATACACTTTCACAGAAAATATCATTTAGTCCTCCGAAACTTCGAAAAACCGAAACACTGTAAATCTGCCAACGTGCAGAACAGCCAATTCGAACCACAACAACAAAACTCCTTCTCTAACCTTCTTTATCCAGGAATTAAACCACTAAAACTACCATAGAACAACTGATACAACAAGGGGATAAGCCTCACCTAGGGTTTTCCTTCGATATCCCATGGGAAACGACGGGGAAACTCCGATCTAACCCCTCCTCCTTCTCTTCTCTCCTCCTCTTCATTTCGTTTTTCCACATTGCTTCTTGATCCAAGCTATGAAGATAGAGATCTAGGGAGGGCAATTTGTTGTAGAGGGGAGATATGCGAACACATGAGGAACAGGAGGAAGGAGGCGCTGGCCAAGGAGAGCGGTGGGATTCGGTTCCCTAGGTTTTAAGGGAGAACTAATGGGCAGGGTTTTAAGGGAGAACTTCTCATGTTGGCCCACTTATAAAGATATTTTTCTTTTATTTATTTCTATTAAAATATTTATTTTAACAAGTCAACCCAAACTAAAAACCTAAATATATTTTTTTTAATATACGGGGTATTACACCTTTTCATAATGCCTTTGTGCTATGTAAGTTTTCCTCTCTTCGGGACTCATCGCCTTTGTCGGTGATATGGGCCTAGGGTCTCAAGACCAGAGGGAGGAGGCCACCCCCCAACACCACATGGCCCTCCCCCGAGGGGAGTCAGGCCCGAGGTGGGGTGGCGGCCACTTCTTCCTAGAGACTAGACGGAGGAGGCTGCCCCCCAATGCCACGTGGCCCTCCCTCGAGGAGAGTCAGGCCCGAGGTGGGGTGGCGGCCACTCCTTCCCAGATACTAGACGGAGGAGGCTGCCCCCCCAATGCCACGTGGCCCTCCCCCGAGGAGGGTCGGGCCCGAGGTAGGGCGGCAGCCACTCCCTCATGTGACTAGGGGTCGGGTTCCCCCGACCCCCTCCGCAAGTCGCCACGTGCGATGGGTTAGGTGGCCACATTCGAGCGCTCACCTACCCGCATTAATGGTGACCTAAGTAGGCGCGCCACGCCGCATTTAATGTGGCGTATAGCACGCCTAAATTGGTCTGTGACCGGTCGAATGACCGATGGGACCTAGGGTGTCAGGCGCACTATCGCATGTGTCAGGGGGCGTACATCCCGTCCTGTCCAGTAATTCATGATGACGAGAGGTCTTAGCCTCCCATCCCGGCCAGAGTCGGTTCATTCGCTCTGGTCAATTAGGGTTCCCGTTTCCCAGTGCAACCAGGAGCCCAGAAGACAACACACCTTAAATGGTGGTTGACAGGGGCACCCCCCGTGTTAGGCGGCAAGATTTGGTAGGTCTCATCATCAAGATGGTGTGCGCTTGCTTCCCAAGTCAAGAGATAAGACAGGCATTTAATGCAAAGATTGTAATCCTTCTCCACTAAGTTGTGTTTTTGGGCCTATGTGGTAACCCCTTGAGGTATAAAAGGAGGTCCACACCTAGTAAGAGAGAGAGAGCTTATGCCCCTGATGATCAACACCTTCTACCCCAACAAGGAGATCTTGTAATTTCTCACAAGATCAGCTAAGCACAGAAGTAGGGTATTACGCTTCTCAGCAGCCCGAACCTGTATAAACCCCTTGGGTCAGATCTTTTTGGGGGGTTCAACCCCATCTTCACACATCTAAACAGGAATCTCGAATCTCACCCGCTGCCAAACCAAAAAAGGGGGACCTCACGGTTCCCTGGTGGAGGAGTTCACCTTTCGACAGCCTTGATGTGTTCCGGTAGCTTCTTCTCGTCTAGTGTGTATGTGTGGTTCGGCTTACTTATCATGCACGGGTTTAGGTAGGCAACAGGCTTTTTTATCGCTTCGGCTTCCACGTAATTCATCCTGCCAATAATGGATGATCAAATGAGCTACGCATATAGGTGTAGTGATCTATTAAAACGTTCAAGTCTAGCACTTACAGACACCAGATGGCAATCAAATTGGCGTCCAGCCTCTTCCTACGGTAGAGGGAATGCATATCGGAGAAATGGACTTAGAGTAGACAAGGACCTCTCCAGAAGATGTTCTCCCCCACGGCAACTGTGAATGATGAAATGCCTTTCATGGTGCTTGCCCTAATGTACCAATCGTGCCACCTTCTTAGTTGTCACGGTCCTTCTGTTAGTTTCCAGTCGTAAATGAATGGTTTGCCATTCTCAAACTCGTGTGGCTCGTCTAGAGAATTGATATACTTGAGATAGTGATAAAAGGTATGTTTGAACCCTTTTAATTTTCTTTTATCAAACTCGGCATTTACGATATCTTTCTCCCTTCCTCGGAATGCCGTTACCATATACTGTTTCTTGGACGCACTTTTTGCTTTGTGCTTGTGTGTCCTTACCATCACTAGCACATCGGCATCCTTAGGTTCCTCTGGTTGCGATGGCTCTGGTTGATCAGGCATTGGCTGTTCAGGAACTGCTTCAATTTCACCCGCCGCTAGCTTTGTAGGCTCCGCTTGTACAGGCTATGATGGTTGTGCAGGAGACATTTGTCGTATTGCTAGCTGTGATTGTTGCTTTGCAAGCACCGATTGTTCTTATGCATCCTTTTTAGTCGGAGGTGATGCAACAGGAGGCTCTGATCCTAGAGATGATGCAACTAGTGGCTCTAGTCTAGGGGGTGAAGCAATAGGACTATCCCTTGGACTGGCTACGACTAGTGGACGTGATGATAATACCGATATCCTTGGTGGACAATCAGTTCCTTCAGTTGACCCTAGTTTAATATCATTCTTGTGCCATAGTATGAATTGGCCGACGGCATCTCCAAGGTACACAATCTGCTCAGTAGTTGGAAAGTCGAGCGCGTGCATCCAGTAAGCCTCAATGACCGTCCGGACCTCTACCATGGCGTAGTCATCCGGAATGTCTTGGCAATGAAACCTGCGGCCTGGTATGAACCTCCCAGTTGCAACGAGTATTTTCTTTCCCGCCCTGCTGACCGGAATCAAGAGCTTGCACGGAGTATCCTCCGTTACATCATCGAAAGGATAGCTCAGCTCAGGCTCTAAAACAGCAGCACCGTGCATCATTTTCTGACTCCAGTATATATTGCATTTGTCATGAGCTACTGCCCTAGCCTGAGAGTCAATCTCTTCCCTGTAGCAATCACGCTTCTTGTAGGTATGAGCATCCTGTTTGAATCCATCCTTCCAGCTAGTCTTTGAGGATACTCCCCGTACACGGCCAGAGTGCTCCAGTTTGCCCAAGGCATAGGTCAGCTCGTCCCGGTCTCTATCTGGCACGAACGTCCAGGCCTGTTGCTGCGTGATGATGTTCTTCATCTTGACAGCTACCTCCTGGAGCTTCTGATCCTTGAATACTACATCCCCCTCAGAGGTGAAGGCCGGTGTTCTTGCACGCACCCAGTTCCTGCTTCATGGGTTGTGATTTTTCATAGGAATCGGTTTCCCAGCCTTCTCCATCTCTTCATCTTGTTTTGCCATTTCTTCACCGCTTGCCGGTAACCGGTCGATCCCAAATGATGTGGATATTCATTCCTTCTTGCTAGCTCAGCCATCTTCTAGCTCTTCTCCTTTTCTTCCGCCGATGTCTTAAGGGCAATGAACTCATCCGACTGGGCCTGTGTTATCCTTCCGTAGTCCTTAAACGGCGTGAGTCCCTTCTACACATATTTCTTATTTAGGTCTGTTTTTCAGTTTCGCCACAGCTTCTCCATAGTCTTCAACGCATATTCTTTGGCTTTATCGTCGTCTGTCCCCTCTGGATATTCAAACTTGCTTTGAAGTGACGTCCAACAGCTGTTCTTTCTACTCTCTAGAAACTTTCTTCCAATCCTTCCATGTGATCTCCACAACATTCCTTACCACCGCCCCACATTGGTTGCTATACTTCGAATATGAGTCTTCCGGTGACAAGGGTTCCCCTGTCTCACTCATCCGTGTCAGCACGCTTACTTCCTTCAATAGCATTTTCTTCCCTCGCTTGCCCCTCCATTTCTTGGGTTTGCTTGAAGCCGTTGTGCACACGACAGCTGTAGCTTCAGCTTCAGGTTCGGTTGCGGCTTGGGATTTCCTTTTGGAGCGACGTGGAGCATTCTTCTATGTTTGCAATTCACGTGGTTTCAATTAAAATCCATAGTTCGTGGTTAATATGATTGAAACTAAACATATATTATATGCTACGTACCACCGGTTCAGGGGGAACATAGTCGGAGTCAACTTCATTGTCACTACCGCCCTTTCTCTTCTTTGTAGGAGAAGGATGGGGGTCACTCGGCGAGTGATACGATCCACTGCCTGGTTCACTTGAGCTCGACGAAGATTCCTCCGCGACTACTTGCGTGCAAATTTCTTCCTCGATGACGGCCTGAGTTTCCTTGCCCTTCTCACCCGTGGGTTGCTCTTGGGTGGGTTTGTCCATTGATATCCTTTGAAGGTGAATATATGAGATTGGTAACGACAACTATATTACGATGGTTGAACTAAATTATCATCGTACATCTCTTGGTTGAACTAAACATCTCACAATGTTTAATTATCAAAAAACATCTCACCATTTCAAACTACCTAATTAAGTTCCTTAATTATCAAAGAATGACAGATTTTGAAGTGCGTGGAAAATTTTGGTGTCTAGGTCAGTTCCGTCCATGGACTACCCTGACCAATCCAAAAAAATTCCCCATGCACTTCGTATTCTGCGATGGCTTGATAACCTAGGAACTACATTAAATCTGCGGCCAATCTATCAATTTATCCATTTGAACTAAATTTCAAACCCTAAACCTAATTAAGTTCCTTAATTATCAAAGAATATCTTCACTGGCGTCAGCTTAAGAGGGCTGCCAGAGAAGATATCCTATCTTCCCTGGCGGCCGTCTTAAGTTGATCGCTAGCGAAGATGTGTTTCCGCTGGTGGCCCTTGACCCCCCTGACTCCAAGATTTTCTGTGTTGGCGGTTTTTCCACATAGCCGCCATGAAAAATATTTTCCAAACGCCATGAAAAATCGATTTTCTAGTAGTGGTATAAGCCCGATTAATAGATTTTATATGTCGCTTAAATATTAGAGAACTACTATATGCAATAAAAGAACTCTAAATCTCTACCATTTGACTTAATTAGTTGAAGGTTAAAGAAAATTAATATTAAATGACACTGTGCCCCATATTTGTGTTTGAGAATGTTTGTAAGAAAAAATTTGTAGATATATCTTTTCCTATATAATATTGGCTTGAAAATATATCTAGCATGAATACAAATGGGTGCCTGAGGGCCACAAATATTCATGACTAACTGAATCGAAGCAAACCTTCAAATAGTAGTATTTCGCATTTTATTTGAATTATTCCGTAGAATCCGAGACTATCTGTCTATTATATACTAAAAGTCTACGAAACTTCCTAGAAACGCTCTCAAGCCGCCATGTGGCATTTTACAAACACTCCTAAGGGCAGTCCCAACCCATAACACTAGCATAGACACTACCCTTCCAATGCAAATACTACTATTCCATACTTCAATTTAATGCTACTTATCTCACATGATGTCTTGGATGTTATATAGAAACCATGTCTCATGCAAGACATGGTTTCCTTCTCTTTCCTCATTTATTCACTTGCCACATCATTTTTTATCCTAGGTAGCAGCTTATTTAATACTATGGACACCATCCTAGTCATTGGGTTGGGAATGCCCTAAGTCGCCTATTAGATCGATCTCACAGAATATGTAGCCTTCCCTTCCCCTGCCGTACATGCATGCCACCGTACCTATGTACGTATATGTGATGCGTATTCCATATGCCCTCCCTTTTTCTCCTATTTTCTAACAACAAAATACAAAATAGTTTAAATTTTAAATAGCTAAATAACCATGATTCTCAATTTATATACAACATTAAATTCATTTGTGCTATTTTTATTTGTAATTAAATAAATACATCAAGATCGGTATTGCATATATTTTGCGAAGGTAAAGGAAAAACTGAAATACGTTTGGACATAGACCCTAGCGTCGCAGTCATTAAACAATATAAAAAAATTGACAACAACTATATCATCTTAACTCATTCTATATATAAATATGCACATTAAATTAAATATCATGTAGGACACAAATCATCACCCTGCACATCTTAAAAATTAAGAAATCACTACTACGAAAACTATCTTTCATGGTGGCCATTTTAGGTTTTCGCTGGCGGTTTTTGCAACCGCCACAAAGCAAAGGCCAATGAAGATCAAAATCTTCCCTAGCGGTTATCGGCCGCCAGCGAAAATTGATTTTCGCTGGCGGTTGTGTTATACCGGTCGCCAATTCAAATTATTCCCAAATCCAATCCTTGATTCACAAATTCACATAAATTTACATCAACAATTTACAATAAAAACAGTCAAAATTTTCCATTCACAATCAACACAAATCCACACAAATCATAAGATATTTTCCATTCACAAGCCACATAAATCCACATAAATCCACAGAAATTCGAGCACCACCGCCCGCGGCCCGGTGGCGTCGGTCGTGACGAGGTCGAGGCCGATGGTCGCGCTCCACCGCCCGAGGCCCCAGGGCCGTGCTCCCCACGCCGCAGCTAGGGCGGATCCGTCGTCCCCTGTCCGTCCTCCCCGGTGGCAGCTTCCTCCCCTCAGACAGATCTAGGAGAGGGGAGAGGATGGGATGGGAGGGCGCGGCGCCCCAGTAGAGATAGCTGCGGCTGCTCTCCCTCTTGTCGACACTCCTGACATGGAATCCGAGGTAGGACAGTGAGTCGGTGAAGGACAGCACGCACAGGATGGTCGTGGTCGCCATTGTCGTCGCTTCCTTCGTGTTCGTCGTCGCCGCAGCTTCCTTCGTGATCGCCGTCATCACCGTCGCCAGTTGCCGTCGTCGCCATGCACATCCGTGCCACGCCCCTCCCGCCGTCGTGGTCGCCATCGTCAGCGCCGCGCCCCTCCGGCCACGCCCCTCCCAGGAGGAGGAGGCTGGGGGCGCAGCCGTGCAGGGAAGGAGGAGGGGTCTCGGTGGGGGAGGAGGAGGAGAGGGAGGTGGGTGGAGAGGGAGGTGGGTGGGTGGAGAGGAGATAGAGAAGAGAGGGGACAGTGGGTGGTTCAAGGGAATATCTCAGCGCGCGTGATTTTAAATGACGTCGATTTTTTTTTAGCGGCCTATGTTTTTCGCTGGCGGAACTGTTTAGTAACCGCCAGTAAAATATTGGTTTTTGCTGGCGGACATTTAAGAAGTACGCCTCGAAAAATAGAGTATTTTTTATAGCGGACGTCTTAACGTGGTTGCCAGGAAAAATAGGTTTTCGCTGGCGGTCCTATACCCCCACCCCTCTTGATGTTTTTGCTGGCGGTTTTACCATATAACCGCCAGTGAAAATTATAGTGCGACGCCATGAAAAATTGTTTTCCTAGTAGTGAATATCGTTGAAATTCTATAAGAAAAAAAAAGCAAAACATCCTAATATCATTTTACACTTAAATCGGCAGGCGTATTATTTTCAGCCATTAGATATATCATTCTACTCCCATAAGCCGCTACTTGTCACATCTTAAAAATTAATAGAAATTACATGAATTCTAAACTAAGAGTCCATAAAACTTCCTAGAAATGCTCTCAAGCCGCCATGTGGTGCTCTACAAATGCTCCTAAGTCACCATGTGGCGCTTTAATAAATTGGAAAAAATCCTAAAAATTTTAAGAAAAAAGAAAAACATCTCACCATTGGTTTTAGTGGACCCATTATTTTTAACCATTAGATCAATTTTAAAGGAATATATACTCAATCCAACCTATGGGCCTATTAGATCGATCTCACAGAATATGTATCCTTCCCTTCCCCGGCCGTACATGCATGCCACCGTACGTATGTACGTATATATGTGATACATATTCCATATGCCCTCCCCTTTTCTCCTATTTTCTGACAACTCATTACAAAATAGTTTAAATTTTAAATAGCTAAATAACCATGATTCTCAATTTATATACAACATTAAATTCATTTGTGCTATTTTTATTTGTAATTAAATAAATACATCAAGATCGGTATTGCATATATTTTGCGAAGGTAAAGAAAAAACTGAAATACATTTGGACATAGACCCTAGCGTCGCAGTCATTAAACAATATAAAAAAATTGACAACAACTATATCATCTTAACTCATTCTATATATAAATATGCACATTAAATTAAATATCTCGTAGGACGCAAACCATCACCCTTCACATCTTAAAAAATTAAGAAATATGATTGAAATTCTATAAGAAAAAAAAAGCAAAACATCCTACTATCATTTTACACTTAAATCGGCAGGCATATTATTTTTAGCCATTAGATATATCATTCTACTACTCCCATAAGCCGCTACATACCACATCTTAAAAATTAATAAAAATCACATAAATTCTAAAAGAATGAAGCATCCGACCTCGATAAAATCATTATTTCAGCCATTAGATCTATATTTAAAGAAACACTTTAAAAAACAAAGTGCCATCCCATTCCCCCTCCCCCTCGATTAACAAAGCGCCATGTTTATATTCTGAAATTATAAATATATAGTAAATGAATAAATATATCGTTGGAGTATATAAGCATACTAACAAAAACAGGGAGTAGGGAAATTGTCATTAATTAACTCAAGTTGCACGCATTAGATTTTTAACTTATGTGGTATGAAAACTATTCTACATGGACCAACGGGAGTGCTAGAAAGGTCCATTAGGACACTTCCAAGGTTACATGTGGCCATCGATGGAGACAACCATTAATAAAAATTCATACGGAAAAGCATAATTTTATAGCAGAGAGTACATGTCTAATATCATATCACGAAAAGACAACCTTGCATGAGAAATAACATACAAACTATTACTTAAATGATTATCTCAACTCTCCATTGTACTATGTTAGGAGTAACTTTGTCTAATGTGGTCAATATTGTGGATGGCAGTAACATCCTTAACTCTCCTAAGATTTATTTCGAGGCCTAACAAATTAGAAAACAAGTCATAGCACAATGGGGCCATAGTAAGAATGCACGGGGTTTGTGCGAGTCAGGAATCCCGACAATGGAATTGCCTAAGCATCAACTCTATTTTATACTAACAAAGAATTACATTGGACTCTAGCAAATGAGATAAAAGTCCGGGCATGGCCGGCGTTGTATTAATAAAATTGCCAAAGTATCAACTCGATCTATTTTGTATTAATAAAGAATTGCATAGGAACTAACTCCACTGTTGAAAAATAAGTTTCTCGTAAATTCAAGATTCCACAATTTTGGTGAATTTTAATTTAGATTTTATGTGTTTTAAGGATCGTTACAAACAAAATCATAACCATATTTCAGAGCAATCCCAAATAGAATTTTTGAGAGAAGTATCATAGGTTTAAAATATGATAAAAAATCCAAGTAAAAATCAGCCAAATTTATACATTCATAAATCTATCTATCTGTTATATACTAAAATTCCATTAAACTTCCTACAAACGCTCTCAAACCGTCACATAGAACTCCTACAAACGCTCCTAAGCTGCCACATGACACTCTAATAAATTAGATTTATTTTTCTTAAAAATATGATGGTCCCATTATTTTGTACCATAAAAAAATAAAAAATTGAAAGGCCCACATTCCACTCCTTCCGACCTGTACGTGTAGTACGCACGCCATGCTACCATACGTACGTACGTAGATGTATTGGCCCCTCTTTCCTTTCTGTTTCTATCTCTCTTATTTTGATGACCCTTCTGTTCCTATCTCTCCTATTTTGATGATGTGGTAGATTGAAAACATATTGATGTGTTCGCTGGAGGAAGTTGGGAACCTATCTCAGCTCACGGAAAACGGAGCGGTCCATTAGCGCGTGATTAATTAAGTATTAGCTTTTTTTTCAAAAATGGACTAATTTGATTTTTTTAAGCAACTTCCATATATAATTTTTTTACAAAAAACACACCGTTTAGCAGTTTGAAAAGCGTGCTCGCGGAAAACGAGGGAGAAGGGTTGGCAAAATGGGGTGCCAAACACACCCATAAGACTATACAATCTAAGGGCCCCTTTGAATCGTAGGAATGAAAAAACGGAGGAATAGAAAAACATAAGATTCTGATAGGAATGTAAGTATAAAACAGAGAATTGCAAAACACAGGAAAAATACAGGAATGATCGTTTGATTGGACCACAGGAAAAACACAGGAATTAGATGAGATCACTAGAAAAATAATTTATTGCCACGAAAAAAATCGTAGCATCAATGCTAAAATTGTGGCAATAGATACATGTTGCCACAATCTTAAAATCGTTGCTAGCCGTGATAATAAATAGCGTGGTAACAGGTTATTGCAACGATTTTTATTTAGTTGTAATAAAATTTGATATTGCCATAAAATGGATGTGGCAAAAAATATATATTGCAACATTTCACATGGTTGCAATAAATAACTATTGCCACCACTCCATGTGTGGCATTAGTTATACGTACCAAATTAAATGTCTCAATATTAATTTATCATCCAACTATCTTCTTTTGATATCTTGTCATGTTCAGGATTCGAACCCAAGATCTCTCCCTTACGCGCGCTCTCCATGACCAACTCAACTACGCATCAGTTTTGTTTAAAAATGCATACAATTCCATTTGAGACTGCCTAACTTAGATTTGAATCATGAATTTGAGTATTTAAAAGATTTCAAATGAAAAATTTAAGTTGTAGATCTCATCGAGAGCTATAAATTTCATATAAAATTTATCCTAATCCGTGTCCATATGAAAAGAATAAGTCAAATTATGAGATGATAAATTTTTTATTGCAATGAACTAAATGTGTGGTGATAGAACATGTTTTTTTGCAAAAGTAATGTTTTTTTTAGCAATAGCTCATTTCCTATTGCAACAAAAATACTGAATAAAACAACGATTGTAAATCGTTGCAACAAAATATAGTTATTTGCCACAGAAAAAATATTATTGTGATAGTATAATATATTGCCATGAATTATTTTTCGTTGTAATAAATTGGTGGCGATAGCTCAACCCTCTTGTAGTGAGAGAGATAGACTCAAAGAATTCTTACCAAGAGGTTGGACCTCTTGCTAAGCTTTCTCCAAAACCTATATGCAATAAGCCATTCCATATGAATTTTGGAGGATTTGGAAAACTTCAATCCTTTGAATCAAAGGGCTACATAGGAAAAATTCCTATAGGATTCAATCCTATGAAATTCTTTCATAATTTCTTTGATTCAAATGGGCTCTAAAATCATATAACTATTTTTTTATGCACTGCTCGTACGTTTGTTGCATAATTCAAGACCCAAATCAACTATATTTAACAAGTAACTTTGGACTAGCTATTGGACACTCGAGACACAATTTTTAGGGAAATCATAGAGTTTAAAACACTTGATTGATAGCACCTAGCTTATATTAGAACATCATGAAACACAGAGAATTAATTAATAAGACTTAAATATTAAGTAGTAGAAGAAATATATCATTTTGGTTCACGAAGATTATATTTATGTTTAAATATATATAACTCAAAACGGTAAATCCGTTAATTGGATCTATCTCAATCTATCCGTAGCCTCATCGCCCATATAATTTATCTGTTAATAAACAATGATAGTCTATATCAATCTTACTGCTTAAAGATAAAAGATTATTGTATTTATTTTTTTTAGAAAAATACACATAAGGTGTAACACTATCACTATGTATCATATAGTAAAATTTGAACTGAAAATAAGATTTGTATAAAATAACATAGAAAATAGAAAAATCTCCATACAGTGTAAATTGAACCAATCTATCTATCACTACAACGTTCTCAAGCCACCACGTGGCATTCTACAAACGCTCTAAACTCGCCATGTGTCATGTCCTAAAAATCAGAAATAATCTTATAAATTCTGAACAAAATGAAACCTATTAGCATCAGTTTTAAGTTCCATTATTTATATAAGTTAGAAAAATAAATCGCATGCACCTCCTCGCCTACTCATATGCACATACCACTACCTGTCCCCTCCCTATTTTTAGCTATTAAACAATAAATATATAATCAATAATTTATATATTAGAAAACCATAATATTTAAGATGCACGTTTGATTTTTTTTTTTCTCTACTTATAATTAAACCAAGAATTTAAGATCCTTATGCTTATATTTTCTTATATACAAAGTATGCCATTCGCCCATATTCGACCCACATGCTTTGTATATTATACAAATAAAATTGAAATACCTTAAACAAATTGGCTGCATATATTACGTCATTATACACGAGTCTGTAAACAAGCTAAATTAAATCAATAGTATAACTACAAAACTATTTTTGTAGGGTGAACACCCCTGCCCTTTTACATGTCATTGGATTGCCGTAAAAGAATTATGAAATAATCCAACAACACAGGTTGCATCATCATATGTTGTTTTTGCAAACTTGCACAGCTAAATTAGGTAGACATTATCTAAGTAAATAGAACTAACTAAAATATGAATAGTCCAAGCTACCAATGCATAGCAAATCCAATGCCCATAGTTAGAGAAAACAAACTCCAATTATTTCGTGAATTTTTTTTAAATGTGCTGAAATAATGCAAGCCAGCTAAATGATCTTTCATGTATTTGCTCTAAACTATGTTACCATCGAATTAACATTGTGTGTGGTTGTGGCTTTCTACACCTTCCTGGTAATTCTGTTTATTTTCTTTGTGCATAGACCATTCAAAAGGTAAATCAACTATATGAGCATTAATAGTCTATGAATATCATTAATAGTCTATGAATATACACTTGAAGCATTAACTTTGGAGTGTATTTAGATTTTACTATGAGAAAATCGTACGGTAGGGGAAAAAGGAACAATGAGTTTAGCTAGGTCTTACTTTTTCACTAACCCCAAAAACTAATGAAAATAAAAACCACCTTGATTTTAATATACAATTAATTTGTTGAACATGTTCTAAACAAACTAAGTCTACTATTTTTTATATAGTGATAAAGATTATAGATAATTGGTTATACTGATGAATTAAATATTATATAGTATATAACTTAGAGGAATTATCAAAGTGATGTTGACGAAAAATATTTATCGAGGAAACGTACTTCCGAAAGATGGTAGAGGCTATCTGGTTAATATGATCCGTTCTCAACGCAGCCCACAATACATGCCCGCGCGCGTGCGCGGGCTACCTTCCTAGTTTTTTACCAAAACGAAGAAAGCTATTTTCCAACAAAAAAAAAAAGAATACAGAAGTACGGCAAAAAGTCAACGTAGCAAAGGGATACCTATGAAAATAGTTTTTTAAGTAGTTCAATTGCACATTACACACCCCGGCGTATAGAGAGGACATATAGATCGATATGTAAGTTCCCTGCTTCAAAATTATTATGAAACAACTCAATCTTTGGTGAACTAGTAGATTTTTACTGTCAGTCGACCATGATAAAACAACTCCATCGATACGCCAAAGATCGTAATAATTTCAAACAAAATTGAAAATATGTTCCAGAAATTATATGTACAGTAACATCACCAAAGGGAATATATAACCTGTATTTTAATTTCTTGCCATGATTGCACTGTTGTTGACAGTACGTTCCATCATCCCACATGCATGTAGCCTTGTTCCTCGTCTACTCAGTTGTTTATTTTTATTCTGAATTAAAATAAATTGAAAAGTTGTTAGTACCATCGATGAAGCCCCGGCCAGGAGCTGTCGAACCTGAAAATCATGATCAATATGGTGGGGCTGACCGTCTTGGCGGACGATTCCGTCGAATGGTCGCTCCTCACGACGATGTCGCGGTTGCGTATCGTGCTGCCCAATCCGCCATTAATTCCAATCAGCATCAGCTAGGCTGCTACGTACATACGTGGTTAGCACATCCCGATCCGTTGATATAACTTGAGATAGGATAGGATACGTACAGATATATATAGGTGGACTCTCTATACACGTTGGGTTCACTTAAAAATGCCAATGATAACACATAGATTACAATGTACGGTCATGATTTTATAATCCATAGATTTTTCTAGTTAACATGTGAGCTAACAAAATGTCCAGTTAGTATGGGTATACATAGATGGTTGGAACACCAGGATTTGATTTGTGTTCATAGATAAAGGTATTTGTATATAGGTAGAATTGATTGGATCTGTTGATTCAATCAATTTTAATTTTAGGGTTAAATATTCTTAATGACATACATTTTTATCCAGACTACCATTGTTGACATTCTAATTTTTCAGCAAGTTTATAATCTTCTAAAAGTTTCAAATTTCACTAATGGTAATGATAAAATGTACTACACCAATGTTAATGCAAAATGAATTGTCCATGGCAGTTTCAACAGTTTCTTAGGATGTTAGCTTGAGGAGTTGATTTTGTTTACTGAAATAGAGTAGTTTAAACCTTAAATCAGTGATTTTAGTCCAGCCATTCACTTTATTTGAAGATAGTCATTGATACAGCTGGAGTAAACATTAAATTACTACCTTGGCTGCCTTAATATGCTGTGGCTGTGAAGCAGAACATATGCATGTTCTTTGGAGTAGTATATGACAAGAATTGGGGAAAGAAACTTATTAGTTTTTCTTTACTACTACTCTCACATAGGCATAACAAAATAGTGATACTAGCTGTTGTTTTAACGCAAACTTCCAAAGCAGGCCGCTTTACTAAATGTTATTACTTTGTGATACCATTACTTTCAAGTTTCAACTATATATTTATATATTTATTATATACTCCCTCCATCTCAGAATATAAAAAGTTTTAGGGTTAGACACGGTTATTAATAAAGTAGGTAGAAGTGAGTGGTGGAAGGTTGTGATTGGATGAGTAGTGGAGGTAGGTGGGAAAAGTGAATCGTGGAGGGTTATGATTGGTTAGGAAGAGAATGTTGGTGAAAAGTTGTTATATTTTGAGATAAATCTTGAAAGCTAAAAGTTATTATATTTTAGAACGGGTGAGTATTTATTATTCGAATGTGAAATGAACCAACAGTGGGGCTCTTACCGCTGTGGAAAATGCCCACGGCATGATTGATATGGGAGGGTATAGCTGATTGCATCCATTCAGATAACATATTTGTTTGCGGATTCAGTCAAGGTATGGAAAACTAAGTTTTCCAGAGCTGTGGGAAGTTGTACCATCAATTAAGTATTGAACATATTGTCTTGCATGTGCTCTCACGTTAGTAATTGTTTACTCTATGCCAAGATGCTACGTGGTGAGTCACATAGGTATTTGGATAGGACTTAAAACTTTTTAGTCCCTATCACAACAGATGTTTGGACACTAATTAGACGTATTAAACATAGACTAATGACAAAACCCATTCCATAACCCTGAACTAATTCGTGAGACGAATCTATTGAGCCTGATTAATCCATGATTAGCCTATGTGATGCTATAGTAAACATTCTCTAATTATGGATTAATTAGGCTTAAAAATTTTTTCTCGCGAATTAGTTTTCATTTATGTAATTAGTTTTCGATGTAGTCTATGTTTAATACTTTAAATTATTATCCAAACATCCGATGTGACATGGACAAAAGTTTTATACCTAGATCCAAACACCACCAAGACTTCACAATAATCGAGGAAGGTATGCAACTCTGTCGATCCTTCTTCTAGTTTAGTTTATTGTTCATATGGTGTAACCGTGCAACCTTAAGAGTTGGAATTACGTTACTATTTGAAAAACAACGAAACAACAAATAAAATTAACCCAGGATAAATTTATTAGGATTGAAATGTATTATTATCTTATATGAACTAATTTACCAAGAATATTTTTATATGGAATTTGCACATCTTATGTAGTCAGCTTAATGTCTTTATCTGAAAAAAAAAACTGAAATGAATTCTGAAGATTTTCAATGAATATATTTTAGGCAAAATCGTATGAAATTAAGCAAAGTTTGAAACTGGCAGCACATATCGAGGGTATCAAAGTTAGCGAGATGATGAGGGCATCTTTTTCAATCCTGTATCACCTTGGTGCTTGCAAATATTCAACTGTATTTACCTTTTCTTTTCTTTCAGTGAACTTGATAACATCAAGAGCAGTAAACTCAATTACTGATTTATTTATTTGTTTTGCATGTATAACATCTAAAAAAAAAGATTGGAAACTACTCTGAATGAAGCAAGGTATGAAAAGCACATGCAGTCAGCCTTATTTGGTTAATGAAAAATAAAATAAAATTAAGGGAAAGCTATCATTACAGACGGTTTGGCTTACATGAAAGTACATGAATTTGAATCTAAATCGTATTCTATCATGGAATTTGACTTGCTGTTTGTGCTCATATAAAGCTAAATTAGTTGGAAGTGTAGGATCGAATCACAATAACTAAGCCAACCAGAGAGGGAGTGAATAGTTGGTAGAGAACTCTTTTTTCTGCCCCTGCAAAGCTAATTATTTGTAATTATTTTGGTTCATAACTTGTATATGTATCAATGGTTTAGGCAATGAACACAACAAGGCAGACCGGATTACAGAGGGAACGGTTGGCTTGAGAGTTAATCATGTGAAGTATGACAGTGGTAAGAATGGGCATCAAAGAATGACAAGATATAGTGTGACTGTTTAGGAAATATAGTAGTGATAGTCTTTACGACCCCTTCTTTTTAGCAAGAAACATAATTACAATGAAGGATCACATCAAAACAAGTCATCTCCTATATTAATTCTTTTCTACCTTCAACAAATGATTTTACTCATTCATCATGTGACACATCCAACGATCGAAAATTATCTGATGACGTCGATCAAACGGCTCCCCACCTCCCTCCCGATTCGATCCAGATCAGATCGCTTCGCCTCACCCCATCAAAATCACCGCGCCCTCCCTCCTCCTCTTTCTATCTTTCACGCGCTCCTGCAAATCTGCCTCGCCTTCCACTGCCCTCCATCTCACCGCACTCCTCAGCTCGCTTCTTCGTCAATCCGCCTTGCATTTCGCCACCCTCTATCTCGCCGCCGCCACCCCCCATCCACCCGCCGGCCCCTCCTCCCATCGCATCGGTCTGCGCCTCCGGGACAGTTACCGGCCAGTTCGCTATTGCCGGAGTCACCATCCCGCACCCGCCGCATCCTCCCTCCCGCACCTCCCTCTCTCCCACACCCGTCGCCACCGATCCAGCTCTCTACTGATAGTAGAAAATAATCTAGACCATTGATCTCAATTCATTAAAAGGTTGAGATTTATTTCTATTACCACCTCACTTAATGGTAGTAGAATTGTGGAAAAAATATCTGTGCAGGGCATAATCATCCTTTACACTCGCTAACTGCTCTCTCTCTCTCTCTCTCTCGTTCATTCCTTAGGCCCCGAAATCCCCCAAATCGCATCCGAGCCGACCCCTGCGAGCAACAAAAGTTTGTATTTGTGTATAGAATGTTTGTACATAGTATATTGTGTACGTACGTATTTAAAAAACCGAAAAAAAGGGAAAAACCAGGGAAAATACTGAAAATATACGCCCAAAAATTTGTATATGTGTATAAAAAATTTGTATTTGTGTATCAAAAGTTTGTATATACGTATTTAATGTTTGTATACATTCATATTTAGAAACCCAAGAAAACCAAGAAAAAACAAGAAAAAAAACCGAAGAAAGTCAAAACAGAAACGAAAACCGCAAAAAAATGAAAAAAAAAACGCAGTCTGGCCTATGCCGCCCCGCCCCCCCTCTCCTGCGTGCGACACGTGCCCAGTCGTGTGCGTGAATTAGGGATCGCTCCATGGCGAAAAGTTCAGGACACACGCATGGGTTTTTGCTATATAAGAATCTAGATAGATACCTCCCCTGTGATGTGCAGGAAGCCACTCGAGAGCTTTCTCTTTCTGTGTGTAGTGTGTGCAACTAGGAGGCTTGTTCCATACTAGTTTGCTAGGTCATGGAAAAGAGCGAGATTTTCGTAGGAGCACACTCATATGCAGCTATATGTGCTTTTACACTCATCATAGGATGGTTAGCTCACTGGGTATACAGATGGATAAATCCTCCATGCAATGGGAGGCTTCCTCCGGGCTCAATGGGCTTCCCTATTGTTGGTGAGACCTTCCAATTTTTCAGAACAAGTCCATCAATAGACATGCCAATTTACTACAAGCGAAGACTGGAGAGGTTAGGATTCAAATAGTTAATAATTAACTTTTTTTGGAATCAGTATGCTATATATAGTTAAACTTTAGGAGAAAGAACATTGTTGATATGAAGACACTATTGCTCTAAATATGAACAACACACACAATAAATCTAAGTTCGGTGTACTGAACTATCAGGTATGGACCTATATTCAAAACTAACATAGGAGGCCAGCACGTGGTCATATCCCTTGATCCCGAGGTGAACCAGTTCATATTTCAACAAGAGGGGAAGTTGTTCCAATCCTGGTTTCCAGAAACCACACTAAACATCTTTGGAAAGAAGACACTCACCACGTATAATAGAACTGCTCACAAGTTGATCCGGAGCTTCGTATGCAAGCTCTATGGCCCTGAAAACGTGAAAAAATCACTCCTGCCAGAACTAGAGAACTCCATGAGGGAAAGCTTGGCGTCATGGATAGGAAAACCTAGTGTCGAGGTGAATGATGGCGTGTCAAATGTAAGTTAACATCTGCATTTCTACATAAGTATTCACAAATTGCACAGTGCTCATAAAATCATCATGATATTTTACTATGATTAATTTCTATTGTGCAGATGATCTTCGGCCTAGCTGCCAAGCATTTGATTGGCCTCGACATCACCAATTCAGGAGAATTGAAAAAGAACTTTCAGGAAATATTTCAAGTGATGGTTTCCATCCCATTCCCAATATATTTTCCAGGGACCTCGTTTTACCGATGCATGCAGGTAGGTCTTTATATCATCCAAATAGCTTTATGAAAATACATATTTTAAGAATATTAATAAGCTCTCTAAAGTTATAAAAATTGTGATTCAGTTACCTTGATTTTTTTTTTCATTCCTAATGAAGGGTAGGAGAAATGTATGGACCACACTAACAAATGTAATGAAAAAGAGGCTAAGTGCACCTGGAAACAAATTCGGCGACCTTGTCGATCTGATAGTTGAAGAGCTACGGAGTGAAAATCCAACAATTGATGAAAGTTTTGCTATAGACACTCTATCTGGGCTCTTGTTTGCTAGCTTTGCACCGCTATCGTGCACCTTGACTACAACTTTTAAGTTCCTCAACGACAATCCTGAAGTTTTTGACAAGCTCAAGGTATGTATAGTTCTTTAGGTGTGAATATTTTACATATATATTGAATAATTAAAGAGGATCAAACATTGAAATTTTGGGCTGATCCTAAACAAAAAAATTCGTTGCATCTACCATTCCAGGAGGAGCACGAAATGATACTGAAGAAACGAGAGGGTGCGAATTCTGGGTTCACATGGGAGGAATACAAGTCCTTGAAATTCAGTACTCAGGTGATTTCAAGTTAATGTATGCTTGGATTGAAGCATCATTGGTGCCACCCTGATGCATTTGGCAATTGCTTTTAAATTGAGCTTGTTTCAACTGCAGGTTGTGAATGAAATTAATCGAATCACTACGGTTATACCTGGTGGTTTCAGGAAAGCACTAACAGACGTGCAAGTAAACGGTAAAATCTTTTTTTTACAAAAACAATAAGGAAAATGTTGTGCATGTAGGTCATGCAATTGATTATTAGAGTATTTGCTTTTGCACACAGGATATACAATTCCGTCTGGGTGGCTAGTCATGATTAGCCCCATGGGAGTGCATCTAAACCCAAAATTGTTCGAGGATCCACTCAAATTTGATCCATGGAGATGGACGGTAAGTGGGAATATTACATTCTAATCTTCACAATGGAATTTATTAAATCGGTCTACGCTTAGGTTATATCATAACTTATATTAAAACTAATCACAAATACAGGAGGAGAAGAGAATCTCGATGCAAAGGAATTTCATGCCATTTGGAGGAGGAATCAGGATGTGTCCTGCGGCAGAGTTTAACAAGCTTTTTATCACACTCTTTCTCCACATCGTGGTGACCGAGTATAGGTACATACACAAGCTCGCATTCCTTTGTTGTACATTATATTATGCTCACTTTTCAGCAAATACGCAAGAAAGTTGCACAATTTTTATTAAGGAAGAACATTGAATAGGCTGGGAATGAACGACAGAGAAGAAATAACCTAGAAAAAACAGAGGAAAACAGAAGGCTATAATCTTATGCCATGAATTGAAAATGCTCGACAAGATGATCACCCATTCATTAAAAAAAAAACTTCCACTGAAATATTCTAACACTATTTTCTTTTCGTCAACCTGGTGAATAGATGGAAGGATATCGACGGAGGGAATGTAAAGCGTATCTCAGAGGTTTTGGTCGCTCAAGAGTATCATATTCAACTAGTTCCTCAGACGTAACATACCTATGGGATATTCATTTATAAAAAACCAAGTGTCAATGGATCCTACGGAGCTATTCGTACATGTACTTCAATATTTTCATCATATGGTCCTCTTATGTGTGTGTGTGTGCAAGTTTGAATTTCCATATATTGTTCCATACTTCCATTAAAGTCTCATATGATTTTCCTCGAATTTGATGAACTAGCCGCCAAACCGTGCGTTGTATGGGCTGTTATAATATCATTAATGTATTGGTTATCTATATCACTTTTCATTGTTCTAAGTCAGATCTTGTATGGGTTGTTATAATATCATTAATGTATTGGTTATCTATATCACTTTTCATTGTTCTAAGTCAGATCGTGATAAAGTACTGGTAGTTTCATTCAAGTTATACGTTGGAAGCATGTCACGAGGGCCTTTGACCGAACCTGCCGAAACAACACTGGCGAACAAGGCAGAGCCATTTTGGTGAAACAAGATGGCGAAGCACCAAGGAGAAGGCAAAGACAAAGCTCTTTGCCATCGCCACCACCGTGCCGAAGATATACGGTGCCAAGAATGGGCCGAACCGTCAAGGACGGCCCACTTAGCAGCCCAACTAGGGGCCCATGACCAATTTGTTTGTAATTAAGAGCGTCTGCAGCATAAACATAAAATCGATTTTACAGCAAAAGAACTGAACCATGCACGTTGTAGCTATCGAACTGTATGTGTCAGATAACAAATCGAACTCCAGATTGGAGTCGAATGGAACTAGTACAAACCTATTTCACTATGCATACATGCGTGAAAGGTAGACTAGTGATTGGTTGATTCATTTTTTGCGGGTCCCACGAAGCAATTTTAACGCTACAGCTATCAAACTGAAGTTTTATTCGGCTCTTCGATCAGATCAGTCGAACCAAATACTACAGATGCCCTAAATATCACTATCATAAGACTAACCATGTAAATTCCTCTATAATGTGTAACCCTAGGGCATGTAATCTATAAATAGGCCCAAAGGGGCATGTATTAGGGAGATCCCAAAATTTTCAATCTTAATAAACTGCTTTTGCTTTTCCACTATGTGAACCCTGCCATTTAATAGACACATTTGTTATTCGACAACAGCTGGTGACGATCGTGGGGAACCCTAGCCGAAATCACTGATGCCACCAAATAAGTCTGTGAGTGAGAAAGTGGTGCGGATGAGGTGTGAGAGCGAAGGAGAAGTCGAGGCGAGCAAGGGCAAATTGGCCGCAGGGGCCGAAGCTGAAGCCGAGTCATCAAGAGTCAAAGCTAGGATTCAGCCTGCCAGAGCAGAGGGCGAAGCTCGAGTCGAAGCGACCACAACTCAAGTGACTGCTTCAACCATAGCTGCGGCGACTACTTTCGTTAGTCCAGAAGTCGACGCTTCGGCAGCCCAAGGAGCGGAGATTTTTTTAGAGAAGGATATTTTTTACCCGGCCTCTACATCCTACCGGATAAATGCAGCATTTTTCAATTTAGAACTTGGCCTATCAAATAGGGAACTTAACCCTCAAATAACTCAATCTGAAATTTGCTCTTATGAAGATTTGAACTCAGAACCTTGAGGTGCTACCTAGATCACTGCAACCACTAGGCTATATGCTCAAGGAGCGGAGATGAAAACCATGCGGCAAGACACACAACGCCGAATGCAGGAGCAACACCAGGCGTATGAATCAGCTATACAAGCCAAGTCAACAGCTTCGACCAGGCCAGCTGTCACTTCATTGGCAACGACCACTGTGGCATTGACTGCTTCGACTCCACAAGTTTCGGCTGCAACAACTTCATTGCTATTGCCAACTTCGAGGCCTCAATACCTCAAGTCTCTCCATACTCCAAATCACTATCGCGCAATCGACCATGGCAACATGCACAACTTCAATCGACCACATCTTCCGCATTTTCACGTCTGAAAATTAACTAGTAATTTCTGAACTAATTTGTGCATAAAATTCTTGTAAAGGAATCATTGAGATAAACAAATCGACAATTTAATATATAGATTCATCAATAACTAAAACGATTGAATGCTTACAAAGAAAAGAAACAGCAGCGAACAAACGATATAGCGACAGCTTCAACTCCACTTCCATAGGCAGCCCCATTGTGGTATAAGCCAAACGTGTTCTCTTTCACAACTTTCTTCAACTGGGGTTGATTGATTATTGCAAGGTAAGTACATCAAATACTCCGCAAGCCACACAGCAAATATGGAAGTGCACAGGGATGCAAAGGATGGAATAATAGGGTTCATTTGTAAAAGCAACTTTAGCAAACATTTGAGAATTGTAAAACATTAGAGTAATTAATTATCAATATTAATCAATCATTGAGCATCACACCCATACTGCATAGGCCCAACTATCTATGAACAACCATTCCTGATTGCACTGATCTAACCTCTAAACTAAGAATTATCCATTCCAAATCATGAGCTAACAGTTATCATCAATTACCATCTTATTATTATTATTACTAGTAATTTGCCCGTGCTAACGCTACGGAATTTTTTTTAATCATTCGGGTATAACGCACGTTATGAATTAAATTTAACATTTGCAAGAATTTATTATCTTTTGAAGAATCAATGTCTAGACTTTGAAGTTCCTAAAAAGGGATAATACATAGAATCCAGAATAATCGACCAAAATTCATAAATATTAGATAGACGAGTTTCTGATTTGTTGTTTACATAGCCACCTTAAGGACACTATTGTCAGGTTAAGGTATGTCAGAATATGAGACAATAGGATCACAGTATCTAGAATTTCTACCATCATATGTAACAAGATAATAGTACAATTGTTATAATTCTTTTTTTTTACAAAATCAAAACATAAAATCATTATAGTAAAGACTTATTAGCCATCAAGCTCATGCCGTTCGTCACTGTACATCTACAATACTCAACAAGTCTAAAATTATAAGGAACTTCTTTTAGCCTTGAATGCCCAGTAGAATTTCTATAGAAAAACGCGCATCTGCTGTTTGTCATAGTAGATTGGATTTGGCAAACAACTAAAAATTCTATCCAAAAACACACATTTGCTAAAGAACAATACATGTTAAGACTGTTAGTGATATGCCCTAGAGGCAATCATAGAGATGATTGTATCACATACTATGTTTACATATTTATCCGACATTGTTCCTTGAAATAGATAACTCATTATTGGTTAATGAATATGTGATTCTTTCATGAGACTCTTTAGGTTGTTTGTTACTATTTCTAAAGGATCCCTGATCAAATATCATATGTGGAACAAATATGTTTAAATGATCAGCACATGTATTAATTGATGATCATGTCTTATGGATTATGGTACAGAGATACCAAATTAATAATATGGACACATGTTGGTGAACATGTTGTTCGATAGACCCAACATGAGACACTGCAAAAGCCATATGTGTTGTGTCATCAGTGATCTCATTTAGTATTGGTGTTGAATTTTTAGACCTGAGATTATCATGGTTCCTAACATGTGTAGTAGCTTACTTAGGGACTGCTAAACGCTACTCTAATTCTAGAGGTTAAATCCAGTAAGTTATTACTGAAATTCTAGAGGTTAAATCCAGTAAGTTATTACTATCTCTAATTAACTATTTATGAAATCAAGATTCATCTTACAGGGTCTTTTGGTCTTTACTGAACCTTACTCCACATAACTATTTATATATCTAATTTTTAAGCCCAACAGCACAATTACCATATTTCTTAGCAATATAAAATACTTCTTGCTGCTAGCTACATGATGATACAAATAATTTTGAACTATAACTAATCTTTCTACTTGTGAGCTAAATCAAAATATTTATACCCTATTGTTTACATATGTTCTGCAGCTGAAATTATTATATGATCCTTTTACTGATTTCAGAGATATTCTTGTTCATATTATGATGGATGAGAATGCAACACACAACTCCTACACATACTAGTATATGCATCACACAAGAATCATGTCATGATATGATTTCACTTCCATTTTAATCTTCTAATTACCTGCCATGCTTTAGGGTGACTGATATGTTATTATTCCCTTCTGACTTTGCAGCTGCTCCTCTAAACTACGGTTTAAGGGTTCTCCTGATGGAACTCTGCTGGAACACCACTTGCTCCTTCTTCAGGTTGGTCTTTCTGCTATCTCACTTCAGCATCTCCTTGCTGCTTTGGTTTATATGGTAAGATAAGTGAAAATCTTGATTGGCATCTGGATTTGCTACTTCCCTTGGTTTTCCTGGAGTTTATCCTCTTGCTTGATTTCTGCTCCATCTTGCTTGAGCTACTAATGGTTGCTTCTCCTACTACTCCTCTGACCTCTCATTCACTCACCCTAGCCTCTCCTGGCTGTACACACAAGGCTGCTACGGCTGTGGTGAAGCATGGGTGAGATGTTGAACTACTGATCTGCTAGCTGTGATTATTTCTCTTTAGCTTGAGTTGAATTCCTAGCTGAACTGCTGGTGTTAATTTCCGTTGCGGCAGCTGCTGCTGTTGCTCTACTGCGGCAGGTGCTTGAGGTGGTTTTCCAACCGATGCAACCGAGGCTGGGGTTCACTGAATAGCTTGGTTGATGTATATGTGAATTTGGTGAAGACTAGGTGACTCACCTACTTTAGTTTTGATGGTTGTTTACTGACTGACACCTAAGCAGTGCTTGATCGGTGGAGTAATGTGGGATTTCACTAAATTTTTTCTAGTTAGATAAATTCTGATACAATTAGGTACTTTTACACTTGAGTCCCTCGGGGTCTCTAAAATTGAAGGTTACTCTGAGATTAGGGACTGATTTGTAATTGTTCTAGAACTCAAGAGTTTTTCTGAAAACTAAATGATTATTGAATCTTTGACTGAGATGTTTCAGTTTATGATATGGTATCAATAAACACCTTATATATGCACAATATATGCGATGCATACTGTATAAGATTTCTAGAGTACAATTATATGCATATATGTATGCAGACCTGTAGTGGTAAATTGTAAATAAAGAACTGTGGTTTCTACTGTGCACATGTGTACCTCACTTCGTGACAACTAATCTATGCTATAATTTAACCAAAACTAAATTATCCCACTCCTCACTAGGTCTACTCTAACTAAAAATAATGATGCATATGGATATGACTTGATAAATAAATGACAAGGAAACGATCGAAAAATCATTTAAGATCCATAATAGAACAACAATCAACATATTTATAGGTCCTAGCCAGCATCGTGGCTCAATCGACACCGCTCTTAGCCAGTGTGACCAAGTCATTAGCGTGATTAAGACTATAGCTGATATGATCTTTATGTATGTCCGGTGGGTCAATACGTTCTGCTAGGGGCCGCTGTTGACATGTGGACCAAGAAGGAGTTTTCGGGTTACAGCCGAGTGTACATGAATCTACAGGGTCGTACGCTTAATGGGCAGAATTAGAGGATTGGATAGAGATCCAATATGAGCTTAATTTGGATAGGGATCCGAATAGGAGTCCTACGGGCCTTGGAGGCCTGAGTGATGGATCCTACATATTCGTGAGGGGTGTGACCGGCGAAGGTATTGCATCACGTGAGAAACCCTAGCCGCCATTTTCCTCCCTGAGCAAAACCCTAGTCGCGCGCGGGTGCTAGCACATCTGCGCGTGGCATTCCGTCCCTATACGTGTGGATACCGGTAGAGGCGCCGCTGGTTTGTGGTGCTGATCGGTGTGGGAGTATGGCGAGGAGGACACACGAGGAGGAGAAGGTCAAGCCGGTGCGATCGACTACTTCCTCTACATCGACACGCGCTACATCGCGAGGGTTCCTTCGACTCCTTAGCGCTTTCTTCCGCTGCGCAGCGCGTCGAGTGGTAACGATATATGATCTAATGCTTGCATGGTTCCTGGTTTACGCGGTAGAAAAATTTTGATTTATGCTATCGTAGCCTACGCGTATCCCAACAGTGGTATGAGAGCCGCCTTGTATTGTTTATGATCTAGATCATTGCATATAGTTGATATGCGGGTGTAGTAGATGAGATCTATTATGTTGTATATGAGTTCTTAGATGATCGGAACATGAGATGAACCGATAGCCGCATGGGTTGATGAGATCAATCGGTATATGTGTTGGTGACTTCACTGGAATGTCTAGTAGTCACCAAGGCCGAGCGCGATTGTGTTCATCGGATAGTCCGATGTCTACCGGAACCGCACGCCAATGAGCAAAACGAGCCAATGAGATTGACTCGGTTTTGGCATAATTCGATTATGCCGTTAAGGT
Source organism: Oryza glaberrima (assembly GCF_000147395.1). Classification (NCBI taxonomy): domain Eukaryota; kingdom Viridiplantae; phylum Streptophyta; class Magnoliopsida; order Poales; family Poaceae; genus Oryza; species Oryza glaberrima. Next base: position 9,978,030 of record NC_068336.1, read on the forward strand.
TTTCACATGGCGAATCGTAGATGAGATCTATGTACACGGCTAGCGGTACCGCCGTGTGCGTTGCCCCTTAGATTTCGCTTGGGGTTTTATATCTATCTTACTGTTGTATATTTGATATGACATGGTAGGATAGATTCCCTCAGAAAAATTAAGTGTAATTTATGCTCTTCCAATAATTGCACCTATTACGGTTGTGATCATAAGTGATAGGTTTGCCATAGCAAAGTGTCACTTTTTATCATGATAAAATAGGATAGATGTCGGACATCTATATGCGGAGATTATTGGTTTACTTGACAAGGTTATCAAAACGGTTTTGGACCTTGGGGCATAGGTTGGGTTGGACATGGAGATGTCACCCCAACAGCACGAGAGTCACATATGATGTGATTAGCAAGGTGTTGCTTACCTATTTTGATAAAAGCTCACTAGACACTAATAAAAATGAGGATCTTGACTCACTATGTTATTAGAGGGAATTTTGTTTCACAATACATAGTGGGAGTATCTTTTATTAAACTGTTTAATGAAAGGTTAAATGTAGACATGGTGCTGATTTTGCATACATATATTTCTATTGTAGATCATGGCAGCTCCTGCACCATCCAGTTTTAACTTGCGGTCTATTCTTGAGAAAGAGAAGTTGACTAGAACAAACTTCATGGATTGGTATCGCAACCTGAGAATTGTTCTTAGGCAAGAGCACAAAGAGTTTGTGCTTACACAGCCTTTTCCAGCTGACTTGCCCAACAATGCTCCTGCTGCTCAACGTAGGGAGCATGAAAAGCGATGCAATGATTATCTTGATATTAGCTGTCTCATGCTTGCTACTATGTCCCCTGAGCTTCAAAGGCAATATGAGGCATTGGATACTCATACGATAATCACGGGACTGCGTAACATGTTTGAGGACCAAGCAAGAGCTGAGATGTCGCGTCCCAAATCGACCCTAAAATACATCTTCTAAATTATGCCTAGAATAATTAAAATGCATGTGAAAGCCTTCAAAAATTAAAATGTGCAAAGTTAAAAGTCAAATAGGGCTTGGAGGATTTTTGTATATTTCCTAAAAGCCTAAAATGTGTAAATAAATTTTAGTGGAATTTTCAGAGCACAAATAATAATTATTAAGAAATAAACAAAGTTAAAAAGGTTTTATAAAAAGAAAACCCTAAAAATCACCCTCTCCCCTCTAATGGGCCGAATTCGGCCCATCTCCCTCCCCCTCTCTCCTCTCCCCCGCGGCCCACTCGGCCCTCCCCGCGTGCGCGCCGCTGACGGGCGGGCCCGCCCGCCACCCTCGCTGACGGGTGGGGCCCATCCGTCATCCCCTTCCTCCCGCCGCTCCCGCCGCCTCCCCCGCGCCCTAGCGCCGCCGCCGCCGCGAATCCCGCCGCCTCCCGCCGTCCCCGCATGCAATAAAGTGGGGGGAATCACTCCCCGTGATCCCCGGAATCGAGCTCGCGCCGTCGCTCTCTCTCTCCGCCGTCGCCGCCGAGCTCCAGTCCGCCGCCGTCGTCGCCCCGGACCACCTCCCACCTCGGCGCCGCCTCCTTCGGCCTCGCAGCATCCTCGCCGACCTCGTCCACCCCTCCGTTTCGCTCGCCGACCGCCGGAGCGCCGTCGACCCCGTCCACCCGAGCCGCGCCGCCGCCTTCCTCCGCTCCGGTCGCCGTCGACCCGGGGTGAGCCATGGACCGCCGCTTCGTTTCCCCCTTTCCCTCCCCTCTCTCGGCCGCCGCTCCGCCATGCCTATGGCCGCCGCCGGCGACCATAGGGGCGCGGGCGCGCCGCCTCCCGCCGGCCGCGCCGACGTGGCCGCCTCCGGGCGCGCCTAGCGGCTGCCGCGTGGGGCCCGGCCGTCAGCCGCCCGCGCCCTCGGGTGCGGCTGACGCGTGGGGTCCACGGCGCCGGCCGGTGTGAGCCGGGTGCACCCGGTCCACCGTGGACCGTGAGGCTGCCGCGTGGGTCCCACTCCCGTGGACCCGGTCCGCGCGCCCTCTCTCCCGGCTGACGCAATAAATATATTTTTAAATTAAAATTTAAATGAAGAAATTCGTAAATATTCATTTAAAGAGCATATAAACTTCAAATGGCCATAACTTGGCCATTTGAACTCGGAATTGGACCGTTCAAGTCTCTAATTTTTCCTTAAGAAGTCAAGAACCCATTTTTGTGCTTTGTTCCTGCTTGTTATATGGAGTTTATTAGAGTAAAAGCCCTTTTATTTTCCGTTGGTCGTGTAGACGCTGCAGCTTCGGAAGATCCGCTCTTCGTGGAGGTTGAAGCCGACGTTTGGGAAAGCGAGCAAGGCAAGTCACATCATCCTTGAACATAGTGAATCCCAGTTTATAAAGTTATTTTGATTTAAATTATTGCATTACCGCTTTATTTAAAATTCTCGCGTTATCACTGTTTTATTTAGCCATGCCTATTTACCTTTGTTATGAACTTATTATTGTTATTGTTATTATTACGTTGTTCACCCTAGGATAAACAAAACCCCAACTAGTGGACATTTTATTCATGGTTCCACCAGTATGAATTTAGGTAGATGCTTCGCTGTTTAATATGACAACATAGGGTGGTTTTATAACTCTAGACTTTGGGAATATTCATATCACTTGGACACCATGGAATGGTTGGATTATTGTGGAATTGGATTCACACCTCTCCCTCTATTCAAAACCCTCAAAATGGTTTTAGGCTGGGCTCGGGGTGCATGGTTTTGATGGTAGCACCTCGGCCATATAAGGACCGGTCTTCGGGCCTCTGTTGCAAAGCACTACCGTACTTCCACGTGTCTAATGGGTAAGGCTTAGTTTGTGGCTCAGTCTGGTTATAAACAAAAGTACACGGATGGAGATGGACGAAGTCGGGGGTCGATGGACATCTCTAGGGCAAATGAAGGCTACACGAGCTGCGGCCCGGTAGTCGAGATGTCATGGCACAGGACCGGTGTCCTGCTGCTAGGGGCTCAGTCCTGCCTACCTGTCCCGGGGGTTCCGGCCGTAGGTGGGGTTGGGTCGATACTCTTGTCTATGGCTAGGATGGGTTGGAAACTATGTCACGTCTTCCGTCCGTATACCGTGGTGGTATGTGGCACGTGGTTACACGTGAGGAAGATGTGTCTTGTGGGTAAAGATGTACACCTCTGATCAGAGTATAATCTATTCGAATAGCCACGCCCTCGGTTATGGGCAAGCCGAGCAATGTACCCAAGTTAGTGTTTTAATTCTTAAAACCTGCTTAACAACTAAAATGTGGAATGGTTGGCCTGAGTTGGCTTGGGACGAGCTGGGACCCAGGGTCGGGTTGCCAGTTCGGTCTGAATCATCGTAGGCCTTGGGTTAAGGCAGGTTCGTGTGGGTTCACGGCCTTGATTAATAATATTGTACAGCTCTAGAATCGTGTTTACAAAATAGCTTTGAGCAACTAAGTGTCTTATAATGCTGCTTACTGCAAACCCTAACCCCCCTATATTATAACTCCCTTGTACTCCTTTGCATATATTCTGCACTTATGGGTGTGTCTTGTTGAGTACGGTGGTTGTATTCAGTCTTGCTCAATTTTTCCCAAACCCAGAAGAGGAGCCCCTGGATGATGAAGGCTTTGGTGTTTAGCTCGTGCCTGCCGTCAAGCGCCTGTGGTCGTCGCCCTAGTCTTCCGCTGTTTCCCGTTTGTCTTTGTGTGTGCTGGGCCTTCGCTGCCCATGTAATAAATTAACTATTCACGCTTCCGGTTGATAAACTCTGAAATGTATCAACTTCTGGTGTACCTTGCCTCCTGGGACAGGGAATAATACACGCACGTAAGGAACGCCCGTTGGGTTATTTCCAGTCGTGACATGAGAGGTTTAATACCTCAAAGTCCTTGTTTGCGTGCAGGCTTGCAGAAGGTAATCCAGTGAGCCCACATGTGATCAAAATGATTGGTTACAACGAGACTCTAGAAAAGCTTGGTTTTCCCCTTACCCAAGAGTTGGCTACTGATTTGATTCTCCAGTCACTCCCTCCCAGCTTTGAGCCGTTCATATTAAATTTCAACATGAACAACATGAACAGGACCTTGACAGAATTGCATGGGATGCTAAAGACTGCCGAGGAAAGCATTAAGAAAAACTCCAACCATGTGATGGTTATGCATAAGCGCAAGCTCAACAACAAGAAGAGTGGTCAGAAGAGAAACCTAAACTCTGATGAGATCACGAGTACTAGCAACTCTAAGACCAAGGTTCAAAGGACAGGGCCTGCTAAGGATGCAGAGTGCTTCTTTTGCAAGGAGGCAGGTCACTGGAAGAGAAACTGTAAGAAATACCTAGAGCAGCTCAAGCAGAAGCAGCAGGATGGAAAGAGTTCCACCTCAGGTATTAATGTTATAGAAATTAATCTTGCTACTTCCTCTACTGATTCTTGGGTATTTGATACTGGGTCAGTTGCTCACATATGCAAATCGTTGCAGGGGCTGAAAAGAAGTAGGAGCTTAGCAAGAGGCGAAGTGGACATTCGCGTAGGCAATGGAGCAAGAGTTGTTGCTGTTGCGGTCGGCACTATGCCATTATCTTTACCGTCAAGATTAGTTTTGGAGTTAAATAATTATTATTGCATTCCAGCTTTGTGTAAGAACGTTATCTCTTCTTCTTGTTTGCAAGCAGAGGGTTATGGTTTTAGATCTGTGGACAATGGTTGTTCAGTCTATTATAATGATATTTTCTATTTCCATGCACCCATGATGAGTGGCTTATACATTGTGAATCTTAATGGATGTTCAGTCTATAACATTAATGCAAAAAGGCAACGTCCTAATGATTTGAATCCCACTTTTATTTGGCATTGTCGCTTGGGTCATATAAATGAGAAACGCATGGAGAAGCTTCATAGAGATGGACTTCTACACTCTTTTGATTTTGAATCATTTGAGACATGCAAATCTTGTTTACTTGGCAAGATGACAAAGGCACCTTTCACGGGTCAAAGTGAAAGGGCAAGTGAACTATTGGCACTAGTACATACTGATGTATGTGGACCAATGAGCTCAACTGCCAGAGGTGGTTTTGGGTACTTTTTTACCTTTACTGATGACTTTAGTAGATATGGTTATGTCTACTTAATGAGGCATAAGTCTGAGTCCTTTGAAAAGTTCAAGAAATTTCAGAATGAGGTACAAAATCATTTGGGCAAGACAATCAAGTATCTACGATCTGATCATGGTGGAGAGTACTTGAGCCTTGAATTTGGCAATCATCTAAAGGAGTGTGGAATTGTTCCACAACTCACTCCGCCAGGAACGCCTCAATGGAATGGGGTGTCTAAATGGAGGAATCGTACATTGTTGGACATGGTGCGATCAATAATGAGCCAAACTAATCTTCCACTAAGCTTTTGGGGTTACGCTCTAGAGACAGCTGCGTTCACACTAAACAAGGTTCCATCTAAATCGGTGGATAAGACACCATATGAGATATGGACAGGGAAGCGTCCCAGTTTGTCTTTCCTAAAGATTTGGGGATGTGAGGTCTATGTAAAACGTTTGCAATCGGACAAACTCACACCCAAATCAGATAAATGCTTCTTTGTGGGGTATCCTAAAGAAACGAAAGGATATTATTTTTATAATCGGGAAGAGGGCAAAGTGTTTGTCGCCCGACACGGTGTTTTCTTGGAAAAAGAGTTTATTTCAAGAAAGGATAGTGGGAGCATGGTGCGACTTGAAGAAATTAAGGAAACACCGGAAAACGCTTCCACGTCCACACAACCACAACAAGCTAAGCAAGATGTTGTTCAACAGGTTGAACAAGTTGTTGTTGAACCAGTTGTGGAAGCACCGGTTTCGCGAAGGTCCGAAACGATACGACGTACACCTGCGAGGTATGCGTTGTTAACTACAGGACAACGTCATATATTGTTGTTAGACAATGATGAACCTACTACCTATGAGGAAGCAATAGTGGGACCAGACTCTGAGAAATGGCTTGGAGCCATGAAATCCGAAATAGAATCCATGCATGTCAATCAAGTTTGGAACTTGGTTGATCTACCTGATGGTGTAAAAGCCATTGAGTGCAAATGGGTCTTTAAGAAAAAGACAGATGTAGATGGCAATGTTCACATCTACAAGGCACGATTGGTGGCGAAAGGTTTCAGACAAATTCAAGGTGTTGACTATGATGAAACTTTCTCACCAGTCGCCATGCTAAAATCTATTTGGGTTGTTTTAGCGATTGTTGCCTATTTCGATTATGAGATATGGCAAATGTATGTCAAAACTGCTTTCCTTAATGGAAATCTTGATGAGGATGTATACATGACACAACCCAAGGGATTTGTCGATCCACAATCAGCTAAAAAGATATGCAAGTTGCATAAATCCATTTATGGGTTGAAGCAAGCATCTCGGAGTTGGAATATTCGTTTTGACGAAGTTATCAAGGCGTTGGGCTTTGTCAAAAACGAAGAAGAACCTTGTGTATACAAGAAGATTAGTGGGAGCGCACTGGTGTTTCTAATCTTATATGTAGATGACATATTGTTGATTGGGAATGATATTCCTATGCTTGAATCCGTTAAGACATCGTTGAAAAATAGTTTTTCAATGAAGGACTTAGGGGAAGCAGCATATATTCTGGGCATAAGGATCTATAGAGATAGATCAAAGAGGCTAATTGGATTAAGCCAGAGTACATACATTGACAAATTGACAAGGTGTTGAAAAGGTTCAACATGCAAGATTCTAAGAAAGGTTTCTTACCGATGTTACATGGCATTAATCTTGGCAAGAATCAGTGACCTCAAACGACTGATGAGCGAAATAAGATGAGTGTGATTCCATATGCTTCGGCAATTGGATCAATCATGTATGCTATGCTATGTACACGTCCAGATGTTTCATATGCACTTAGTGCAACAAGCCGATACCAATCAGATCCAGGTGAGAGTCACTGGATAGCTGTAAAGAATATCCTGAAGTACTTGAGAAGAACTAAGGATATGTTCCTTGCCTATGGAGGACAGGAAGAGCTCGTTGTAAATGGTTACACTGACGCAAGCTTCCAAATCGATAAAGATGATTTTAGATCGCAGTCTGGATTTGTGTTCTTCCTGAATAGAGGCGCTGTGAGTTGGAAGAGTTCCAAGCAAGATACAGTCGTTGATTCTACAACAGAAGCTGAATACATTGCCGCTTCTGAGGCTATTTGGATAAAGAAATTTGTTTCTCCACTGGGTGTGATGACTAGTGCTTCCAGCCCTGTGGACCTCTATTGCGATAATAGTGGTGCCATTGCACAAGCCAAGGAGCCTAGGTCGCATCAAAAGTCCAAACACATTTTACGGCGGTATCACCTCATTCACGAGATAGAGGGTAGAGGAGATGTGAAGATATGCAAAATACATACGGATTTGAATGTTGCAGATCCGTTGACAAAGCCACTCCCTCAGCCTAAGCACGAGGCACACACTAGGGCAATGGGTATAAGATACATTCATGATTGACTCTAGTGCAAGTGGGAGACTGTTAGTGATATGCCCTAGAGGCAATCATAGAGATAATTGTATCACATACTATGTTTACATATTTATCCGACATTGTTCCTTGAAATAGATAACTCATTATTGGTTAATGAATATGTGATTCTTTCATGAGACTCTTTATGTTGTTTGTTACTATTTCTAAAGGATCCCTGATCAAATATCATATGTGGAACAAATATGTTTAAATGATCAGCACATGTATTAATTGATGATTATGTCTCATGGATCATGGTATAGAGATACCAAATTAATAATGTAGACACATGTTGGTGAACATGTTATTGGATAGACCCAACATGAGACACTGCAAGAGCCATATGTGTTGTGTCATCAGTGATCTCATTTAGTGTTGGTGTTGAATCCTTAGACCTGAGATTATCATGGTACTTACTTAGGGGCTGCTAAACGCTACTCCGTAATTGGGTAGTTATAAAAGTAGTTTTTGGGTATGCTATGAAACATGTAGTGGGATATGAATAATCAAGATGGGATTTGCCCCTCCTATGTAGAGATATCTTTGGGCCCCTCGATGTTATAGATTATGAAAGTGCATGGCCATGCCAAAGGTGATTGAGGAGTCAATCACAAGTTATATAATCTATCACAGGTTCGAGTGAATGATTGAGCTATTAGAGGATGGCACATATCTAGCCTTGAGCTTAATCGATATCGTGAGGCAAAGGGGTTCATACAAGTATACACTAGAGGTTCAGCCGATATGATCTTTATGTATGCCCGGTGGGTCAATACGTTCTGCTAGGGGCCGCTGTTGACATGTGGACCGAAAAGGAGTTTTCGGGTTACAGCCGAGTGTACATGAACCTAAAGGGTCGCACGCTTAATGGGCCAGAATAAGGGGATTGGATATAGATCCAATATGAGCTTAATTCGGATAGGGATCCGAATAGGAGTCCTACGGGCCTTGGAGGCCCGAGTGATGGATCCTATATATTCGTGAGGGGTGTGACCGGCAGAGGTATTGCATCACGTGAGAAACCCTAGCCGCCATTTTCCTCCCCGAGCAAAACCCTAGTAGCGTGCGGGTGGTAGCACATCTGCACGTGGTGTTCCGTCCCTGTACGTGTGGATACCGGTAGAGGCACCGCTGGTTTGCGGTGCTGATCGGCGTGGGAGTACGGCGAGGAGGACGAACGAGGAGGAGAAGGTCGAGCCGGTGCGATCGACTACTTCCTCTACATCGACGCGCGCTACATCGCGAGAGTTCCTTCGACTCCTTAGCGCTTTCTTCCGCTGCGCAGCGCGTCGAGTGATAACGATCTATGATCTAATACTTGCATGGTTTCTGGTTTACGCGGTAGAAAAATTTTGATTTATGCTATCGTAGCCTACGTGTATCCCAACAAAGACCACATCATTGATCAAATAAACTTGTTCAAGTGTCAATGCACCTGGTAAGAGCTGCCAGCCTACTCCATACATGCATATTTTGCTTGCTTGTAGAACTGAAAACAGAAACGCATAACACAAGCCAGAGGTTGTTGCTATGAACATATCAGATTCCCGGAACAAGGGAAAATTTCATGAGGCATAATGGAAGCTGTCACCTCATGAGCGTCCAGCCCCAACTGAGACTTTCATGAACAAATCAAGAAAACTCTTTCTAAAGAATTAAGAAATCAAGTTTTACACCCATTCCCATTGAAAACAAGCATGAGAATGAAAAGAAAAAAAAAGTGTTTTGTTCTGTGCACCAGCACCGCCACCTCGCCCACATCCACATTTTTTAAACGAAAAACCCATATCCACATTCACCAGCCCGAAAAATAGATCGATTGAAACTTTAGAAATGTGTTAAAGTTTTGTATATGTGAGAGATAAGATACTACGGAAGATGATCTATTTTACCAAGGATGGAGGCTAGACACTCTTAATTTGGTTGTGACCTGCGACTGTTATTGGTCAGAAAACACTATATATCCATTGAACCATACATGTTACAGAGTTTCTAATAACATGGTTAAGCTGTAGTATTGCTCCAATAACTGAACAATATTTAATTCATTTTGTTGAAAACCTAGATGAAGAAAAGGGAAAAGAAGATGGTTGTTGGATTTATTCAGAAGCTGAAAGTAAGTTTCACGTCTCCCCGTAGAAAAAAAAAAGAAGAAAGTTTCACGTCTTATGTCAGGTAAATGAGGCAATCAAGTCATGAACTCCTTATCAGGTGGCAGCTAGAAACACATGAACTATCACTTTCACAATTTTTCACAGTTCACAGGTGCAAAATAGCAAACTGTCAAACCCCAAAAGCAAGGTGCACCAGTGAATCACATTGCACTATCCAATATAGAGAGTTCTAAGCATAACTTCCATTCTCTGAGCCGCTTATTTTCTAAAAGAAATTTGTTCTCTGAGCTGCTAAATAGTAAGTACACAATCAATCAAAAGGCAGGCAATCAGGACAATATGGTTGCAAACCTTTATAAATAATTTTACCAGTTAATTAACAACAACTTTAATTTGGCTCCTAGAACTAATTGAAGTTATACATGTTCTAATTTTACTACACTTCAGCTTTCTAAATAATAATAGGAAGGAAATTTTACTTACAAAATACACACCAGTGATGAAATACAATATAACTGTGATCCTTCTAAGTGCTATCTACTGTCCACAAATCGTATAGAGAAATGCATATTTTCTGCAATATATATGATATATGAGATCAGGTGAAGAGGCAAGAATAACAAAGGAGACCTGCACCTTACTGTACATGAGAATCCTTACAATTGCACTGGTGGAGAAACCATCTTTGGTTGGTCGGCCGAAATCCACAATAGTTCCGGTTCCACTAAAAACCGGGACTAAAGATGATCTTTTGTCCCAGTTGGGGGCTACAATGAGCATATGTGATCTTTAGTCCCGGTTCTAAAGATGTCAGGCCCCCCGGGATCTTTAGTCCCGGTTGGTGTTACCAATCGGGACTAACTTTAGTCCCGGTTGGTGCTACCAACCGGGACAAAAGATCAACCCCTTTATATATGTCTTCTTCCTCCTCCAGCCTGAGCAAGCTTCAAAATTTCTTTAAAAAAGAGGGGAGGTCATGCCAAAATTTCTTGCGAAATTTTTTTAGTGATTATATACAAAATCGGAGGTGTCTAAAAGGTTAGTAACTTCATCCTTCAATGTTTTTTGTTGTTATAATACTTTTGGAGCTATGTTTCACACATTTTTTTTTGTCTCCAAAACATTGTTGTAAGTTGATGAGAGAAAATTTTTGTGGGGAAGAAGAATATATAGAAATGTTTGTTTACTTAAAAAGTTTTATTCTCATAGTTTAAAATATAATGAAAATTAATCTTAAAAATAGAAAATAAACTAAATGGAAAAGTAAAAGAAGTACAACATTAATATTAGTTTAGAACTTCAAAAATAATATAAAAGAATTGTTTGTTGGATTATTTTATAATTATTAATTGTATGAGTAATGATATGTCATTATTGTATGACTGTTTAAAGAGTTTTTAATTATTTTATCATTATTGTATGACTATCATTATTGTACGAAAATTTATTTTTGTACGATTTTTTTTCATTTCATGTAGATGGATCGGCAATGGATGTACGCTGACCGGCGGTCCAAAGAGTTTATCGATGGCGTGCATTATTTTTTGAGAGTGGCCGAAGCTAACAAGCATAAGGGTTTTATGTGTTGTCCATGCAATAAGTGTAAGAACTAGAAGGAGTATTCTGCATCTAGGACTATTCATTTCAACTTCTTTGAGTCGGGGTTCATGCCAAGCTATAATTGTTGAACATCCCACGGTGAGCAAGGGATTGAAATGGAAGAAGATGAAGTTGAGGACGAGAACATTCCGGACTAGGCTGAGTATGCTGGATTTGAATGAAATCAAACGGGCGAGGTGGACAGGGATGATGACGATAACTACGTTGCGGATGATCTTGGTCAGATGTTGTAGGACGCCAAGGAGGATTGTGAAAGTGAAAAGGATGCCCATTAATTGGAGCATATGTTAGAGGACCACAGAATGTCGTTGTACCCAAGTTGCGAGCAGGGGCACAAAAAGTTGGATACCACTCTGGAGTTCTTGCAATGGAAGGCAAAAAATGGTGTTAGTAACAAGGCATTTGGCGATTTATTGAAACTCGTCAAGAACATTCTTTCGGAGGGAAACAAATTTCCCGAGACAACGTATGAGGCTAAGAAGATAGTCTGCCCTCTAGGACTGGAAGTTCAGAAGATTCACGCATGTCTGAATGATTGTATCCTATATCGCGGTGAGGAGTATGAGAAGCTAGAAGCATGCCCTGTTTGTAAAGCACTACGATACAAGATTAGACGAGATGATCCAGGTGAAGTTGACGGGCAGCCAATGAAGAAGAAAATTCTTGCTAAGGTGATGTGGTATTTCCCTATAATACCACGGCTATGGCGTTTGTTCAGGAACAAGGGGAATGCTAGAATGATGCGTTGGCACACTGAATAACGTCAACAGGACGGGATGCTGAGACACCCCGCCGATGGTTCGCAGGGGCGAAACATCGACAGAACATTTAAAGACTTTTGAAAGGACGCACGAAACATACGGTTTGTTTTAAGTACGGATGGCATGAATCCTTTTGGAGAGATGAGCAGCGGCCAGCGGCCATAGCACTTGGCCTGTTGTGATGTGTATCTACAACCTCCCCTCTTGGCTATGCATGAAGAGGAAGTATATAATGATGCCGATTATTATTCAAGGCGCCAAGCAACATGGTAACGACTTCGATGTGTACCTAAGACCACTGTTCAAAGATCATAAACTGTTGTGGAAGAAGGAAGGTGTCCCCGTGTGGGACGAGGACAAACATGAGGAGTTTAACCTACGAGCGCTGCTGTTCATAACCATCAACGATTGGCCTGCACTTAGCAACCTATCCGGACAGTCTAACAAGGGGTACAAAGCTTGCACTCACTGTATGGATGAAACAGAAAGTACGTATCTTAAGCACTGTAGGAAGGTTGTGTACATGGGTCATCGTCGATTCCTTGCTGCAAACCACCCAGTACGGAAGAAAGGCAAGCACTTTGAACATAAGGCGGACCACCGTACGAAGCCTAAACATTGCAGCGGGAAAACAATTTGCTATGGTGAAAGATCTTAAAGTAATGTTTAGAAAGGGGCCTGCCAGCCAGCCTATAGAGAGCGAAGATGGTCACGCGGCGATGTGGAAAAAGAACTCTATATTTTGGGAGTTACCCTATTGGGAATTCTTGGACGTCCGCCATGCAATCAACGTGATGCACCTCACTAAGAACCTTTGTGTAAACCTGCTTGGCTTTCTAGGTGTATATGGAAAGTCGAAAGATACACTGGAAGCACGTAAAGATCTGTAGCATATAGAACAACGCGGCGACCTTCACCCGGAACCAAAGGAGAAAGGAAGCCATTACTTGAGTCCAGCCAGCTACACTCTTAGCAAGTCAGAAAAGGAAAGTATGTTTAAATGCTTGTAGAGCATCAAGGTACCGTCTGGATACTCCATGAATATTAAGCGAATAATAAGCACGAAGGAGAAGAAGTTCACAAACATAAAGTCTCATGACTGTCACATGTTGATGACACAACTGCTACCAGTTATAATTCGGGGTATCCTTCCAGACAATGTACGGGCAACAATAACAAAGCTATGTGCTTTCATGTACGCAATTTCGCAAAAGGTCATCGATCCGGATAGATTAGAAGCCCTTCAAAATGACGTGGTGCAATGTCTTGTCAGCTTTGAGCTGATATTTCCACCTTCATTTTTCAATATAATGACGCATCTGCTTTGTCACCTTGTCAAAGAGATTGGTATTCTTGGGCCTATGTACCTATACAACATGTTTCCTTTCAAGAGGTACATGGGCGTTCTGAAGAAGTATGTTCGTAACCGTGCTTGTCCAGAGGCAAGCATCGCCAAGGGGTATGGAACAGAGGAGGTCATTGAATTCTACGTAGAATTTATTGAAGACCTTCGCCCAATCGGGGTGCCTGAATCACGCCATGAAGGGAGACTACGGGGAAAGGGGACTCTCGGAAGGAAAGCAATAATGACGGTAGACAACAATTTATTCTGTAAAGCCCATTTCACGGCTCTGCAGCAATCTTCATTGGTGGCTCCTTACATCGAGGAACACTTGGCTCTAGTTCGCGCCAGAAACATCGGTAAGTCCGATGCACGGATTACACGGCATCACATTGATACTTTCCCCGTGGCTGCGACAACATCTCATGGTTAACGAAACGATTAACCAACAACTGGCCTTCCTGGCGAGGAGACCATCTGGCTCGATTGCGACATTCCAGGGATATGAGATCAATGGGTACACATTCTACACGAGAGCCCAAGACATGAAATCCACGAACCAGAACAGTGCTGTTCGTATCGATGCCATGGGATACGATGGTACAACTGGCACGTATTACGGTGCCATCGAGGACATATGGGAACTTGACTATGGACCTCTCAAGGTCCCTCTGTTCCAGTGCCAATGGGTTAGGTTGACCGGTGGAGGCGTAACGATTGATGACAGTGGGATGACAACGGTTGACCTTAACAAGGTTGGATACTCGGACGAACCTTTTGTTCTCGCCAATGATGTAATGCAAGTATTTTACGTGAAGGACATGTCTAGCAAAGGAAAGAAGGGAAAAGGGCCTGACGAGCCGAAGCGCCATGTGGTTCTCCTAGGCAAAAGGAAAATTGTCGAAGTAGAGGACAAGACTGACGAGGATTATGATCAGTTTGATGGGCAACCCCCTTTCACGGTGACGATTGATGCTAGTATCCTCCTATCAAATGAAGACACCCCTTACTCACGTAGCGATCATAAGGAAGGAACAATAGTGAGGAGAAAGTACGTGCGGTCAACCGTCACCGTCGATGTATTGCCGTAATTGTTGTGTACACGATGTAAACTATTTTGGATGTATTGAATATCCATATAAATCAATTGTTGTATGGCATATGTTAGTTATGTATGATTATTAGAATTTTTAACAAATTTAAATCATGCATATGCTAGTTATATATGATAATTAGAGTTTTTAACAGTTTTAAATCATGCATATGCATATTATTTTTTTTTTGAGGAACCGACGGCAGGAGTTTCTCTTGCCGGAATACATAGAGGAAGAGAATTGGCCTAGTTAATAAGGGAAACCGGGCCCAAAAACGGAACAAGCACGGTTAATTAAACGGGAAACCGGCAAAACCTATACAAAAAAGGAAAAAGAAGACAACTATTGAGACCTCACAAAAGTTGTCGTTGCCGAGCTTACCAAAGGCAAGCAGCTTCGATAACATAATGCAAACGAGGCCTCCAGAACCACCAAACATCCTCTAGTCGAGCAGAAACCTTCTAAGCGAAGCCTTCAATAAGGGAACAACATCAAGGATGCTGTCAACACCCGTTCCGAAAGGAACCCAGTTTTCACCTGAAGGGAGAGAGAGCCAGCATGACGATACCTCCAAGGAGGAAACGGCGCCCACAGGCGTCGATATCATCAACCTAGGATACACTAGGCAAGGTTTTCACCCGAGGCTCTCTCAAAATGCTCCACCTCCAAACCCTCGTCGCATTGCCGGGACATCTGTTGGGGGTCATCGTTGCCAAGCTTGCAAGACAAGTAGCTCCGACTCCGCCTCAACATTCAATCACACTATAGCTCGACCAGAGACCACCTCACCCACAGGAACCCAGCTGCAGCAAACCTATGGCATGGCCGATGACCAGACAGGACGCCGGAATCCAATTCCGCACGCCACCCCTACCGAAACAAGGAGCTCCCTGGCATCGACTGGAAGCAGCCTAGCCTAAGAAGGGAGGAGCACCTAAGAAGAGGGGAGCGGGTGCCGCTCCACCAGTGAGCACCGGAAGAACAACCACTGAAGAAGGGGTGAAACCGGATCTAGAAGAACAAGAGGGAGGGAGATGGAGGCGCCGTCCCCATCGCCGGCAAAACCGCAGCAGTCCGGCTGTCCGGCCAGGTCCACGCGGCAGCCGGCGCCGGAGCGCGCTCCGCCGATAGCGCCGTTGGCCGGACTGGCCGACGATCAGATGTGAGCCGCCGCCGACCCAATGTCGTTGTCGCCGACGAACCCACGCCGGAGAAGCCCGTCACCGGCCACCCGCCTAGCCCGAGCGGCGCCGTCGTCCACCGAGCCCGTCGCTGGTTGCCCCGGCCAGATCTGGAAGCGGGGCGACCGGATCTGGCGACGCCGTCGCCCGTCGCCATCGCCGTGGAGGGCCCCACCGCCGCGCCGCTGTCGCCGCGACCACGCCGTCCTGCCGCCATCGTCGCCACGCCCGCGCTGGGGCGAGATGGAGCCGAGGGAGATGGCCTTGCTGCCACCATCCCAGTGCGTCGCCCGACTTTGCCGGCGACGAGCTCCGGTGGCGGCGAGGCATGGAGGAGGGAGGAGGAGGGGCCGCGGCGACTAGGGTTTCGCCCCCGAGCCGCCGCGCGAGGGCGACGCGTGAGCCCCTGGTCCACGGCAACAAGAACTTGCATATTATAAATGATTATTATAATTTTTAACAATTTTTAATATGGTCATGTGGTATTTTTAATCTTATTATTAGAATTTTTAACAATTTTAAATCATGCATGTGGTATTTACATATGATTATTAGAATTTTTAACATTTTTTAAATCATGCATATGCTAATTATATATGATTATTAGAATTTTTAACAATTTTAAATCATGCATATGCTAGTTATATATGATAATTGGAAATTTTTAACAGTTTTAAAGAGTAAATTGCACCTACGGTACAACAACTTTGGTAGGTGGGTGCAATTTGGTGCAATAACTTGAGAAATAAGCATTCCAGTGCAACAACTTGGTAGGAATGTGCAATTTAGTATAATAACTTTATAAGTGAACGTATAAATACATCAATTTGCAAGGTAGGTACGGTTTTGATACAATAAATTAAGAAGTTATGCGACGACTTAATTATTTGGAACATTTTTTTATATCAATTCAATTTTTAAGTATTTATTTTGATAATATACTAGCGTGGATTTGTATAAGCATATTTATATTTTATCCTAATAACTAATAACTGAAATAAAACTGGATGTAGAAATTATTATACTTCAGTTGATAATTGAGAAGGTGAAGAAAAAAATTCTTAATGGTAATTGTATGTAAATTGTATGTGCAGTATAACTCTTAAAAATTAAATTCAATATTATAAGGTAATATCCGTAGGAATACTGTATAATGCCATATTAACATCGTGAAAAAAACTCACCTAGCATATGCTTAACCAAGTTGATGCACCAAAATACTAAATTATCAAGTTCTTGTACTAAAATGCACCCACTTGTCAAGTTGTTGCACTCGGACGTCCAATTCTTAAGTTCTTGCAATTTACTCAGTTTTAAATCATGCATGTGGTATTTAAATATGTTAATTACAATTTTTAACAATTTTAAATCATGCACATGCTAATTATATATGATTATTAGAATTTTTAACAATTTTAAATCATTCATGTGCTTATTATATATTATCCACTTAATTTACTACAGACAACAATAATTTTTCGAAGGTTTTGTCATTAATTTTTCGACTTTAAATAATTTTAATGCATTATTTACAATTTTCGAAACATATATGTAATGAAATTCAATATTCAGTGCTATTATCTGTAGCCCCGGTTCTTAACCCTAACTGGGTTTTAAAATAATTTGGAAATAGCGGGACTAAAGATGCCAGGGTATATATATATGCCCGAGGCGTACTCGTCTTCTCCACCAACACATAGAAGTTTTTCACCGATCGATCTAGCCTTCTTCGCCCCCACTGGCTAGGGCATCCCCCGCGCCGATGCCACCGTCGTCTCTCGCCGTCGTCTCGCTGTCGTCACCGCCGACGCCGCCGCCACATCTCTGGGTGAGAGCCTCCTCCGCCTGCTCGAAACTCTCTCTCTCTCGATCTCTCAACTCTCTCTCTCTCTCTCTAAACCGCTGCCGCCTCGTCGTCGTCGTCATTGCAACACCTACCGACGAGCAGCGCCATGCCAACCGCGACCCCGACGACTCCGCCTCCCGCCGATGCCGACCCCGATCGACATCGATGCGGCCGCCACTGCAAACGACGACGACGCCGTCCCCATGTCGACGCCGACTGCCACTGCCACGCCGCCGCCCCCGCCGCGCCACGCCGCCGGCACGCCACACCGCCGGCGCTCCGCTACCGCCGCCGCCGCTCATTTTCGCTGCTGGCCAGTCAATGCCAATGCCGAACACGAACGAATGCGAAGTGAACGCAAAATATATGTACCTTTGCGTTTAGTCTTAGCATATATATATATATATATATATATATATATAATATATATATGTAATATATATATATATATATATATATATGTAATATATATATATATATATATATATATGATTATATACTTGAAAACATGAACGTAAAATATATATGCACCTTTATGTTTAGACTAATGCATTTTGTTGCATGTTGCATAAAATCCGTCGTCGTCGTCCCTCAAGCCGATGTGGTAGCTAGCCCTCGGAGGAATTTGCGCAGGCAAGTGATTATTTGATTATTTGAGTTCTAATATACGACACATAGACTTAGCATATATGATTATTACAGTTTTTAATATAGGATTATTAGAGTTTTAATATAAGATTATACAAAACTTAGACTTAGCATTTATAATTATTGCAGTTTTAATATAAGATTATTAGAGTTGTAATATATGAAACTTAGACTTAGCATATATGATTGTTAGAGTTCTAATATACGACACTTAAACTTAGCATATATGATTGTTACAGTTTTTAATATAGGATTATTAGAGTTTTAATATAAGATTATTAGAGTTTTAATATAAGATTATACAAAACTTAGACTTAGCATTTATGATTATTGCAGTTTTAATATAAGATTATTAGAGTTGTAATATACGAAACATAGACTTAGCATATATGATTATTTGAGTTCTAATATACAACACTTAGACTTAGCATATATGATTGTTAGAGTTTCAATAAAAGATTATTAAAGTTTTAATATAAGATTATACAAAACTTACACTTAGCATTTATGATTATTAGACTTAGCATTTATGATTATTGCAGTTTCAATATAAGATTATTAGAGTTCTAATATACGAAACTTAGACTTAGCATATATGACCTATAGACTTAGCAAATATTTCTTGTATGAACATATGGCTGATCGCGATGACGAACAGATACTATGCGATACAATCGCAGAGGGAAGCAGCCAGTACTGGAACGAAGAAGAGGGGAACGAGGATCCAAACTAGTACCTGAACGAGGAGTGGAACGTGGAGAGGGATGCGGAGGGGAATGAGGAGGAGGAGGCTAGTGGAAGTCAACCCTCCGCTGGACAGAGGAGGGCACGCGTGTTAGGAAACGATAGGCGAACAAACGATAAAGAACAATAGATCAATCACAAAAGACACGAGATTTAACGTGGAAAACCCTCCCAAAATAGGAGAGAAAAAACCACGGGCGCCAGCCAGCAAAATATCTTCACTATATCTGAGGTGAGGTTACATCGCCGCACGGCGGCTTACAAGAGGTATATATATAGTGGAACCCTAAAAAGGGATGATGAATTTGGATCACAACTCAACAACGCGGACAACGAGGTGCCACGAAGAAGATAGAGGGTCGGCACATCATAACTGAGGTGGACGAAGACGGCCGACCTAGTGCACCGGCAGAAGCAGCCAAGAATTTTGTACGCCACAGCGGTTGGGTTGTGAGGGATAACGTGCCTATTAGCAAGGTGCACTGGTGCAGAACAAGGGAACGCGGGGATCATGATAGCTTTGTCCCGGAATCTGAGAAAGAGATGCTGTGGACCACAATGCTCGAGACGTTCACGCTCCCTGTGGGTACGGAGAACATAGTGAAACAGTGGACTCTTAAGAAAATGGCAGAACAGTTCCAGAGCTTCAAGGGAGATCTCTACAAGAAATACATCCTAAAGGGGCTGACACCGAACTTTGACGTATTCCCAAAGCTAAGGGATCATTGGGATGAGTTCGTTGCTTACAAGACAGGGCAACAAGGGCAAGCGATGATTGACCGAAACAAAGAAAATGCCGCCAAGAAGAAGTACCATCACCATTTGGGGTCAGGCGGCTATAGTGTCGCAATGCCGAAGTGGGAGGAGATGGAAGCAAGCTTGATTGAGAGGGGTATCGAACCGGCCACCGCTAAATGGCCGGATCGATCGAAGTTCTGGTACTATGCTCACGGTGGAATGCTTAACCTAGTTGATGGCTCCCTGGTGTTCAGCGATCAGATACGCGAGGCTGCTGTCACACCCTAAAAATCCTAAATATATAAATTGTTGTTTAATTGGAATTATTAGAAATGATTTTAAAAGTCTAGAAGAGAAGATCTAATTTTAAATAATAAATTCCAATATAAAATGAGGCCAGATAAAATTTCATTAAATACTTTGCTTAATTCTATAATTCCTAGATTTTTCTGGGATTTATTTGAGCTAAGGAAGTATTTTTAATAAATGGAATTGCATTTCATGAATAATTTAAATTGGAAAAGGTTTTAAAAAGTCAGCCCAATACCCTCTCTCTCTCCCCCTCGGCCCAAGCCGGCCCAGTCCGTAGCCGAGCCGCCGCGCGCGCGCGCGCTCCCGCTCGCTGACAGGTGGGGCCCACCTGTCAGTCTTCGTCTTCCTCGCGCCGCCGCTGCCGCCCGAACCCTAGCCGAGCCGCGCCGTCGTCTCGTTCCAAATCCGGCCGTGCCTTTCCTTCTCCGGTGAAATCAATAGAGGGGAAATGATCTCCGGGTTCTCCTCTACCTTTTTCCTTTTGGAATCGATCGCCAATAAGGTTTGGAAATCCGTGGATTCGATCTCGAATCGGCTCGGTCTCTCTCCTCCGAACCCTAGACTTTCCTTCTCGTCGCCGGCCGCCGTGGGCCTTCGCCGCCGCCTTCCAACCCCTATAAAAGGATTCCCAGGTCCGCCGCTACCCTTCGCCACCCTCGCCTTCGCCTCTCGTCGCCCGTAGAGCCCTAGCCCCGTGTAGCTTCGCGCCGCCATCGTCGCCGTCGCTCCAGTCGTCGCCGTCGCTCAGGGAGGCCGCCGTCGTGATCGCCAAGCCGTCGCCGACCTCGTCCGCCCCTCCGTCGTCGCCATAGACCGCCGGAGCACCGTCGCCGTCGTCAAGCCGAAGGTCGCCGCCGCTTCTTCCTCGTCGCTGTCGCCGTCCGTTGATCTTCCGCCGCCGCTTTGGTCACCGGTGAGTTCGCCGTGCCGTCCGCTACCCGTAGGTGCCTTCCGTTCGCGTCGTCGCGCTGTCGTTCGCCGGCGAGCTTGCGCGCCCGCGCCGCCGCCGGTGGTCCGTCGTCGTCGTCGTCGTCTCCCGTGGTCCGGCCGTGGACCGATCGATCTCGGCCGTCTGTTTTGGATGGATCGATCTCGGCCGTCCAATCTTGTGAACCGCCGCCGTGCGCCCGGTCGACCACAAACCCTAGCCGCTGACGCAATAATTCCCTTTTCCTTTTCAAAAATAATTCATTATTGCGTCATAATTCAATTAAAATCCATCTAAGTGTTTTAAACCGATTTAATCTTTGAAAATTCATAACTAATTCACCTTAGCTCGGATTTAGTTGGTTCAAGTCTCTAAATTTTTCTAAAATTGAGATCTACATGTTAAAAATATCCACATGTACTGTTCATGCTTGTTTATGTGCTGTTTTGGTGTTTTTGTCCTTTTCTCTTTAGATTCCGACGTTCCCGGAGAGTCCGATTTTGCAGGAGAAGATTTTGAGGGATTACAAGGCCAGCAAGGCAAGTCACACAGATCCTAAACAACCCTTTGAGCATGTTGATCCCGTTTAAAGCTATTGTTTCTATTCAACTATTGCATTTATTTTCAAATGCCATTGGGTGGAATTAACCTATTGTTTGTTATAGCCCTTTTGTTCTTGATTACTTTATTCCTTGATACCTCGGGTTATTATAACTTGACTAGTTGGGCTTTATATATTAGTTCAGCTAGATAATAGATACGATTGCTTAGCCATGCTTAGAAACCTTAGCACACTATTGAGATAACTTATGACTCACTATTATTTAATGATGGCTTAATGATAGCTCGTGATGGTTAATCATGATTGGTTAATTAATTAATTTTTCAACTAAAACTTGATAATGGTGGGTTGTGAGCACATGGTTTTGATGGTCGTGCTCATGACAATTAAGGACCGGTTCACGAGTTTCGGTTGTGAAACATTAATCGTGCCAACCACAAGCCAGCGTGGGCAACGGCTTTACCTTTTGTATAACATGGTTCATTGCGGGGCACCAGACTGAGAAGTGGCGGAGATAAGCCCACGGGGGTCGCTGGGGAGTCCATGCCTTGTTTATAAGGGGGTGATTATGATCCAGGAACGGTGCGCTGTGGTGGATTGTGTTGTGCGAGGGGTACTGTCACAGCTCCTTTTCGAGGTACCGTGGTGGTATTGAGGCACATGGTGACATGTTGTGGGGCTGTGTCTTGTGGGTACAGTGGTACACCTCTGGCCAGAGTAAAACTATTCGAATAGCCGTGCCCACGGTTATGGGCGGGTCTAACAATGTCTTTCGTGATTAGTTTCACACTTCTCACCATAATAAAAGATGCTGTAACTGGTAGTAATTTAATTAGCTCCTGGTTTGGAATGGTATATTCCTGGTTTGGAGATAGAACTGTGCAGCCGGGATGGTTGTTCAGAATGGTTGGGCCTATGCAACAGGGTATGTTGTATAGTGTTGGATTAATATTGTTTAATTATTACTTAACTGTTTTATTAAATTCTGAAATGTTTATTAAATGCTGTTTATGCAAATGAAACCCTACTATACCATCCTTTGTTATCCTGTGCACTTGCATATTTGCTGCGTGATTTGCTGAGTATGTCATATACTCACCTTGCAATCATTCATCAGAGGAGGAGTTCTACAGTGATGCTGATGGTGTGGAGAATTAGGTGTAGCCCTGGTCAAGCTGCCTGTGGAGTGGAGTCGTCTGCGCCGTTTATCTTTTTTTTTTCCGCTGCTTAGATCTTTATTAATTGAGAGCAACTATCTACCTCTGTAATGACATTTTATTCGCTTATTAAATAGAGTAATAATTGTACTCTATTATCAATTTGTTATTGTGTGCCTCGGCTGATTCCTGGACGAGGGTTCACACACATGTAAGCATTTGGAATTTTGGATAGAAATTCCGGGCGTGACAGCTGCCAGTCGACTAACGGACGTAGTGGAGGCCTCTTCTCAGGGCACGTTCCGACCCGACAGAGAGAAGGACGAGCCGTCGCTCGCCCTGTAGACTCCCGAGCATCCAGGACGAACACGAGGGAAAGGCGTGGTTCCTTGGAAGATTGGATTCAAGGAGGACATCCACACGTACAGGAGTCGGATGAGGAGCAAGAGAGATACTGAGGCGAAAATTGCAGATCTTGAGTACAGGGTATCGAGCTACGAACTCAGCATGCAAGAGGAGGTGGCAAGGAAGGTGGATGAACGCATGGCCGCACATCGGTCCCAGGATCCCCAGTCGTACATTCCTCCTGTAATGGTCAGCCCCTCAGGCAATCGTAGCAGCTGCGCCTCAACGGGGCAGGTAGGATCACAGACCATGGACGCCATGCAAACTCAGGACGAAACCACCTGCCCCGTTGATGAGATCACGCAACGGACACCATGTGAGCTGCATATTCCCTTCAAGAACTTATCAATCAAGGTATGCTCATAGTTTTATGATTTTTGACTTGTAGATATTCCGCAAGTTGTTGCTTAGGTTGATTACTAATAGATAACCTCTCATCACATGAAGGTGGCGTCGGGAATGGCCATCCCAACGACCCTTCAGGGACTTACCACTGCAGGCCGATTCCAACAGGATACTTGAGGGTCGAAGTTGAGCTGGTAGAAGCCGCGTACGAGGACCTCAAGTTGGACTACCCTGGAGGAGACGGTGAGACGCATCTATGAGACACAAGCCACGCCATTATACTATGGCGCAAGCGCTACATCATCCTCCCTGGGCGACAAGCGGCGTCTCGTGCACCATCCCCTCCGGCTCCACCGTCTCCTCCTCAGGCCCCTGTACCATCTCCTCCTAATCAGACTCCTGCACCGACTCCTCCTCAGGCTCCTGCACCGTCTCCTCCTCAGGCTCTTGCACCGTCTCTTCCTCAGGTTCTTGCACAGACTCCTGCACCGACTCCTCCTCAGGCTCATGCACAGACTCCTCCTCAGGCTCTTGCGCCATGTCCTCTGGCACCTTCCAAGTCAAGATCTCACCAAGCTCCACCGCCAGCCCGCACAAGGGCAACAAAGAAAGCGAAAGTTGACACCACCGAGAAGAAGGAGCCACCGTACGATTGCGCGCAAGAGGAGCTTGACGCTTACGTGGCAGCAGAAGTAAAGAGGCAATTGAAGCCTCGGAGTCCTGAAAAGAAGATCCCTATAGTCCCGAGTGCCAAGAAGTTCTTCAAGACTATGTCGGCACCAACCAAGGAGGCCATAAAGCTAACGGAGTATGAGCGAACACTTAAGAAAGCATATTATGGAAAGTCCAAAAAAGTCCCTCAGCATGGAGAGCAACCAAACTAGGAGGTCGAGCAGTTGGTGACCGGGCAAGAAATTTGAATAAAAGAATTCATTTCTGACACCGGGCTAACTAGGGCTCAGTTGCTTAAAGGCGCACCAATCGCAAAGGCGGAAGTGACACATCAGTACGAACTTGGTAAACCGCTTGACAAGCCTGAGCAGCGGTAGTCCCTACCGACACAGATGTACAAATTCCATGAACGGTACATGGAGATGAGTGCCAGCGGTAGGGAGATTATCGGAGCGAGGATCAAGAACGCCGACTTCTTACAAGGGGAAGATGTTCTTTCGATCAATTTCAAGGATATCTATGAACTATACCAGCTGGACGCCCTCGATGTCTGTATTCTGAGCGCATGGATTTTGTACGGTGTGTTTCGTGCGAAAACTTTCTATATGAAAGTTGTTCTAAAATATCGGATTAATCCATTTTTCAAGTTTGTAATAATTAAAACTCAAATAATCACATGTTATTACCACCTCGTTTTGCGTGAATCACTTAATCTTCATCTTCATCTTCAAGAGATTCAAACACCACCTAAGAAGAACTATTGCTGTTTTGGAACTTGTGGTTGAGATGGATCACTTGAAGGCGCAATTGGCACTGCATTGGCTCCGGTGACGATGATGTTGTTGACTTGACCCTGTGACTGTTGGTGCTTCGGCTTTGGACACTCTCTTGCAAAATGATCTCGTCATAACAGTTGAAAGACACAAGCTGCTTCCTTCTATTACTGTTGTCTTCTTGAGATTGATCCTGCTAAGCTGGCTCTAGTTGAGTAGCTTGCTCGTCGCTAACTTCATTGCTTGCATTGTTATCTAAGTTGATCTCGCCACCATTCCCTCAGGATGCCATGGGCAGACCAGGTGGCTCTCTGTTCCTCAACTAGCTTCGCCCTTTGCAGCGCCGTACCCGAACCTCTCGCCACAATACCAGTCTGGTTCGATGTTAAGGGCAGGGGGGCAAAAAGATGCTACCTCTGAGCTAGGGGCTAAGAAGCCACAACAGCCCACCCTAGTTCAAGTATCTAGCTGTTACAAGATATTCTCGTGGAACCGATCCAGGTGGGTTTCCGTCGATCTACGAATCGACAATCGAAGCTACTCATGGTGATGAAAATACCAAGGCCAAAGTGATACATCTAGCTTTGGAAGGTATCGCCTGATCGTGGTATTTCAACCTTCCCCCAAGCAGCATCTACTCATGGGAGCAGCTACGGGACATCTCCATCCTCAACTTCAGGTGAACATATGGGGAGCCAAAGACTCAGCAAGATTTGTTCAGCATTCGACAGGATATGTCACGCCCAGAAATTTAGCCTAAATTTTCAGACTATTTTGTGCATTAAATCCCTGTCCAGGAATCAGCAAGGGTACACAAAACGTTAAGTAAATATACAGGTCCAAACGTAAATACAGCATAAAATACTTACAGAAGAGGCACTTAGTCCTCACACCGAAACAAAAGCTGTAGCAGTGGAAAAAGGCGATCCTAGCGAGGCATCAGCTCCACTCCACGGGCAAAACTCAATTGGGGTCTGAGCCATGGTCATCTAACTTCGTCTTCAGATTAGAAGCACTACACTTCTTAAAAAGGGGGAAAATAGTAAGACTAAGTACAACCACCATACTCAGCAGGCCACAACAATGATGCAGACATACAAGGGGATACAAGGATGGTTTGTGGCTATTTACATAAAGGCAGTTGTAAACATTTCATAGTTGAAAACATTAAAACGTTTGATTAATTAAGCCAATATTAAATCTCCACTAAACAACGCTACACCATGTTGAACAGGCCCAACAAAAGCACCTGAACTACACCAGTTCATTAAGTCGATTTATTAAGGGTGAGACTAATCACGGTGAATCTGGTCGATTGCCCATAACCGCGAGCACGGCTATTCGAATAGTTTTACTCTGGCCAGTAGTGCACAACTGTACCCACCAGACACAATCCACCGGCATGCCACCGTACCTACATAGACACGTCACCATGTCGAGTGATTGTGACGAGACCCTTCGCATAACTCCCCCTGACCAATCGATGCCACACCTCAGGTTTCTCCCCGCTCCCCAGCAGGCAGCGGGCAGACCCCCCCTGTGCCTAGGTGAATCCGGAAGCAGCAAAGGCCGTTGCAGGGCCCATCCTAACTCCATCACGCTCGCCCTTGCCGCGGTACGTCAGGCAGGGAAAAGTTATACTACAAGTCAAGCAGTTATTCATTCCCGCTTGTGGTAAGTGCGGCAAGTCTTCCAGTGCATCCCACGAACCGATCCTTAATTGCAATAGGTGCGACTAGCAAAACCATGCACCCACAGCCCACCATTCAGTCGCATTTTAGTTGGATAATTACGACCAATGAAATATGGTCGGATGTCTCAAACACGCAGCTCGTCATGATACTAAATGTCTAGTAATGTAATTATCCTATTATGTGAGCTAGTGGCAATTAAGCATGGCTAAGCATATATTATTCTACTATGTCAACATAAGTTACACTAGCTAGTCGAATTATCACCCAAGTTTGTCAAGGAATGGATATCAAGTAATATGGCACAAGCGAAAAGATAGGTAATACCATAGTCCCAATTAATTAGCAAGATCTGAAATTTTATTTGCAAATGATAAAACACTTATAAAGTAGGCTCAATATGCTCAAGGAGAATGTGTGACTTGCCTTGCTTCTTCAAACGATCTTCCGAACTTTTTTCCTCATGACCGCGGTCTTCCGAAACGGCGGAATCTACTCGTTGGCACGCAAAATGAGGAAAAACACTAACAAAAACCAAGCAAACAGTACATGAAAAGTAAACCAACATATAGAGCTCAATTTTAGATGAATTTTGCAAGTTGAATGGCCCAATTTGGTGTTCGTATGAATTAGTTATGAATTTTAGAAGTTTTGAGGCATTTAAATGAATTTCTATAATTATTACTCCAATTATTGTGCAATTACTAATGTTTATGACGTCACCGAGGGAGAGTGGCGACGACAAACGGGTCCCACCTGTCGGTAACTCAAGGGGTGTTGGGTCTACCGTAGACCAAGTCCACGGAGGCACGGGCAGGTGCACCATGTGGTGCACACGTGGCGCCAACGGGGCACCGACGTGACGGCCACATGGGTGGAGATACGGATGGTCCAAATCGGCCAATGAACACTTATAGTGTAACACAGTTTGATCACAATAAGGATGAAGCTAAGGTGGTATTTAATTCAGATAATTTGGATTCATCTTGTTTTTGCCAGATGTACACCTGCTCAGGTATACTATGTATTTAAGTTAATGGATTTGAATTCATCATGTCCTTTTATTTTATATTTAAATAATTTCTCTAATCATGCAGGTATATTATGCAAGCACATTCTAGGAATCTTTAACTACAATAATATTGTTGTCTTGCCACCTCAATACATATCGAGTAGGTGGACAAAGTATGCGAAAAGAGGATGTTGTTGATCACTTTGAAAACTGAATGGTTAAAGTAGCTTGTGAAATAGATGTCACACCCCGAAAATCGCTAAACTATAAATCGTTGTGAAAAAGAAATTTTTAGAAATTACTCAATGATTAAAGTAAGTGTGTGAATAAAATCTATGAAAATTTTGAACATTAAATTGAGATAGATAAAATTTTATTAAATATTTTTAATGTCCAAGTATTTTCTGGATTTTTCCCAGAATTATTTGAGCTTTGGAAGTATTTCTAATAAATGAAAGATCATTTCAGTGATTATTTAAATTAAAAAGTTAATTAAAATTCCTCTTCTTTATCTGGGCCGAATTCAGCCCACTTCTCTCCTCTCTCTCTTGCTTAGCCCGCAGCAGCCCACTCTTCCTCTTTCTCTTACTTAGCTGAAGTTCAGTTTGATCCCTCTTGCAATCAGGCCTAGTAAAGAAAAGGAAGCCCAAAAAGAAGTCTGTTATGCCTTCGTCTGCTACAGTGTCGCCCCTAACCTCCCGCCGGTTGATCTCGTCCCTGCCGTGCCCGTGTACAGCGCCACCACCCCACCAAATTCGTCCTCTCCGTTGCTCCTCTTTCCAAATTAGTTGTGGGAATGGATTCCCCTCGATCTCCTCTATCCTATCCCGAAGAAACCCCCTTGAATCCCATGGTATATCGCGTGGATTCGAAGTGTAGTTTATCTTCTATTTTGCCGACGAACCCTAGCTCTTTCGCTGACGATTCCCCTCGTATCCGAGCCGATCCCCCCCTCCTTTGGCAGCCCCTCGGCCTCCTCATCCGTTTCCTCCTTTTTTTCCGAATTTTTCCCTAGCCCTAGAGCCGCCGCTACGCTCGGCTTCTCTCTCCTTTGCCGGCCGCCGCTCCAGCCACGTCGCGCCCCCTCCTCAGTCATCCCAGAACTGCGCCGTCGCCTTCCTCGGCTTCGCAGTGAAGAGCTCTACCCCGTCCACCGGTTCCTTTTCACCAAATCTCGCCGGAAGCCGCTTGCCAACGCGAACCAGAGGGTTTCGGCCTTTGCCGCATCTCTAGCCGCACATTGCCGTCGACTCCGTGGTCGCCGAACCCCGCCGTCTCCTCCGTTGGTATCGCAGCGCCAAGCCGAAGCCTGTTCACCCATGCGCCACCGCTGCAAACCACCGTCGTCGCCGTGAAGCCGATCTATTCCATCCTCAGCCAAGCTGCGTCGCCGTTGCCGTCTTCGCTGGTCATCGCAGAAGCCTACGTCGGCATCGCAAGGTCCTCAGGAAGCCCGTCCACCCATCCTTTTTCCCCGGAGTTCGCCATCTCAATCTCGTCGCCGGCCATCTCCCGTCATCGTCCGTGGTCATGCCGCCCCTCGGTGAGTTCGTCTCGTCGTCCTATTCACGTTGGTGCACTCGGATAGCCCGGCCGAGCCTCCTAGCGCCTGCGACCTTGCGGTCCACTGCGTTGCCGGTGATGATGTCATCGCTGACGTCAGCGTCTGTTTTTCTGTTCCAAATAAATCGTAATTCCTTTTCTATATAAGGCTAAATTATATTAAATCTTGTAAAATTCATAGCTAATTCATACGAACTCAGAATGAGGTCGTTCAAGTCTCATAATTCATCTAAATTCAAACTCTACCTATTTATGAATTATAATTGTACTGTTTATTTGGTTTTTATTTGTGTTTTTCCTTTTTTGCGTTCTAGGTTTAGTTTTCTATCGTTTCGAAGGATTGTTCGTTCGTTGAAGAAGTTAGTGAAGACGAATTGAAGACGCTTGTTTGCAAGGCAAGTCACACAAATTTCAAACAACCCTTTGAGCATGTTGAATCTGTTTACAGCTATTGTTTTATTTCAACTTATGCATTATTTTCGAATGTCATCGGGTGGTGAGCCTTTCCCAATTAATTATGGCCAAAGATGACTTTATTTTCCTATGGGTAATAAATTGATTAGTTTAGACCTTATATATTGGATTGATTCAAGTAAATGCTATTGTTGTCGAAATGACAACTGCATACGTCGAAAGACGTGGTTACTCAACAGTGGTTGGAAGGAAACGAAGTGTATTAAATCTTGAATTTCTTCCTTTTTCTGATCCCCCCATTACATGGCCCTAGGAGACATTTATAGCCCCATTACAGGTTCTTACTACTAGGGTTTAGGTTATACAGGGGAATTTACATGATTACCCTTACGAAAGGGATATTTAAAGGGGTACATAATGTTATAGGGGCTCATGGGCCCCTGATGGGCTGTCTGGCGATCGCCGGCCCTATAGCCCCTAGGCTTGATGGGCCGGAAAGGCTTCTTCGGCCCTCGCGGGGGCGAACTTGCCACGGCGAAGTCGTCTTCCTTCGGCAGATAGTCTTCGCCTTGCACCCTTCGCCTGAGACGCCTCTGGCCTGGCAAGGCACTCGTACGACTCTTCGCCTCACGCCGTTCTTGCTCCATAGCCTTCGCCACGGGTTTCGGCAGATTTGGTCGAAGGGCCTCATGCCATCAGCCAACAGACCCCTCACGGGCAAGGGTGAGATTGGAGCTTCGGCCGAGACCGTGCAAACCATGTGGTATGGTATGCGGCGCCCCCTTTTGACCGATGCTCCTGCTCATTGCCTCATCGCCATAAAGAAGCATAAACGGGCTAAACTTGGTTGGTCTTGTGGGGGTCGTCCGAAGGGCCCAAAGAACCGATAGCAATTCCTCTGGCCATTTGCCTTTCGCTGCCCCCTCGAGTCTTTTCTTTAGTGCTTCTACGATCTTGCCATTTGTACGTTCGGCCGCCCCATTTGACTGTGGGTGTGCGACCAACGCGAACCTGATTTCCAGGTTAAGCCCTTCGCACATTTCTCTGAACTTATCAGAGTCAAACTGCTTGCCGTTGTCAGTAATGAACTCTTTTGGCACCCCGAAACGGCAAACAATGTTTTTCCATACAAACTTCTGTACTACTGCCGAAGTGATTGCCCCAAGGGGTTCGGCTTCAATCCATCGAGAGAAATATTCCACAGCTACAATTGTGAATTTATACCCGTTTCGCGCCACCGGGAACGGCCCAATGATGTCCAGTCCCCATCTGGCGAAGGGCCATATTGGCGCAATGGGCTGCAGATCATACTGGGGCGCGGCTTGGGTTCGGCCATGACGCTGGCAACTTTCGCACTTCTTGATTTGCTCAACACAGACTTTCAACACAGTGGGCCAATAAACTCCTTGTCTAAATACTTTGGAGGCCACTGTTCTTGTAGCCTGGTGCGCGCCACATAGCCCCTGGTGTATCTCCTTTGCCATTTCTTCGCCTTCGGCAAAAGAGATGCAACAAAGTAAGTGTTGAAGTACCCCAGAGCGGTAAAGCTGACCCGAGACCATCTTATACTTCGTGGCTCTGAGTTGCAAACGCTTCGCTTCTGCTTCGTCTATCGGAAGCCAGCCAGTTTGAAGGTGTTTCACAAATGGGGTTCGCCAGTCATATGGGTCTTTGCCCAGTTTCTCCTGGTCGATTGCCATGACTTCCGAGCTGTCCATGGGCACACTTGGAGCATGTAGGACTTCGAAAAAGATGCCAGGCGAATGTGGGCCACCACAAGTAGTGGATTTCGCCAAGGCGTCTGCTTCCTCGTTCTGGTCTCTAGGCAAGTGTTCGACCGTTATGCCGGTGAAGCATTTTTCCATGAACCGAACAGCCTCCAGATACCTCTTCATTCCCTCCTCTTTTGCCTCGAAGGATTTATCAACATGGCCTGCTACCAACTTGGAGTCAGTTCGAATTAGCAAGCACCGGACTCCCAGTGCTTTCGTCTTTCTTAGGCTCAGGAGAACGGCTTCGTATTCTGCTACATTGTTGGTTGTGTCGAACTGCAGTCTTGCTGCATACCGAATCGGCATACCATTCGGTGAAAATAGGACTGTCACAATGCCTGCTCCCCTGTGCGACCACGAGCCGTCAGAGCACATCACCTAGAATTGTTCGGCGGGCTCAGGGTTGGGGGCAAGGACCGGTGTCCATTCAGCTACGAAGTCGGCTAGCACTTGAGACTTGATAGCAGAGCGTGCAACAAAATGTAAGTCGAACGGGGATAGCTCTGCCGCCCACTTGCTGAGCCGGCCAGTGACTTCCTTGCCTCGGAGTATTTCGCCCAAGGGGTACTGTGATGGCACTATGACTTTGTGGACCTGGAAGTAGTGCTTAAGCTTGCGCGAAGCCATCACTAGGGCGTAAGCGAGCTTTTCCATTTCAATGTACCTTGTCTTCGCTCCTTGCAGTGCTTCGGAGACGAAATAGACCGGTTTTTGTCCGAACTCTGTTTCTTGGACGAGGGCAGCACTGACTGCCACCGGCAAAGCTGCTAAGTATAATAGCAATTCGCTTCCTGGGGGTGGGCTTATCAGAGCTGGCGGGCTTTGCAAGTATTGCTTTAGCTCGTCGAATGCTGCTTGGCACTCTGGTATCCAATTAAACTTTCCTGTGCCCCGGAGGGTCTTGAAGAAGGGCAAACCTCTTTCGGCTGCCTTTCAGAGGAATCGACTGAGTGCCGCAATTCGGCCTACAAGCTTTTGTACTTCATGTACGCTTGACGGAGGCTTCATTTGCTGGATGGCATCGATTTTCTCAGGATTCGCCTCGATGCCTCTTTCGGAAACAAGGAAACCCAACAACTTGCCTGTGCGGACGCCGAAAACGCACTTCTCCGGATTCAGCCTTATGCCTGCTGTGCGCAAGCTGTCGAATGTCTCCTGCGGATCGATCGCATGGTCGAAAGCCTTGCGGCTTTTTACGACGATGTCGTCGACGTAAGCTTCCACATTCC
The DNA here is from genome assembly GCF_000147395.1 of Oryza glaberrima. Lineage (NCBI taxonomy): Eukaryota > Viridiplantae > Streptophyta > Magnoliopsida > Poales > Poaceae > Oryza > Oryza glaberrima. The sequence goes on from NC_068336.1 coordinate 10,010,456, forward strand.
GCCCCAACTGCTTGCCAAGGACCTTGTACACCAGCCTGGCGAAAGTTGCTCCTGCGTTCCTTAAGCCAAAAGGCATCCTAAGGTGACAAAATGTGCCGAATGGAGTGATGAAGGATGTTTTGGGGATGTCGAGCGGGTTCATGTGGATCTGGTGGTAACCGGAATATGCATCCAGGAAACTCATGAGTTCGCATCCAGCTGTTGAATCCACGAGCTGGTCGATTCACGGTAAGGGGAAGTCGTCTTTCGGACACGCTTTGTTCAGGTCTATGAAATCGACACACATGCGCCAATTGCCGTTTGACTTCCGCACCAGCACTGGATTCGCCGACCACTCCGGATGGTCAATCTCTTGGATAACCCCCGCCCTGAGCAATTTTTGTACTTCGGCTTTCGCCGCTTCTTAGCGATCGACAGACATCTTGCGCAACTTTTGTTTTCTTGGCTTAATGTCCGGCTTGAGTGCTAGGTAATGCATGATGAGATCCGCCGGGACACCCCCCACCTCGTCAGGGCTCCAGGCGAAGATATCGATGTTCTTTTTGAGCACCTCTAGGATACTCTCAACTTCTTCTTCGCCCATGTCGCCCCCTAGTGGTACGAGCTTTGTGGGGTCGGCATCATCAATCTGCACTTTTGTTATCTCAACACTGTGCACTGCTCTATTGATTATGGCTAGATCGCCTTTTGAAGCGGCCGAAGGCTGAAGCCCCTTGACTACTATCACCCTTGTCGGGTCGGGCATCTTAAGCTTGAGATAATTGTGGTGGGAAATGGCTTCGAACTTGTTCAGGGTTGCACGGCCGAAGATGGCGTTGTAGTTGTACGGGATGTCAACGACGTCGAACAGTATTTGCTCTTCACGTCTGTTCTCCCCCGAGCCAAAGGCTATCAGCAAAAGTGCTTGGCCGAGAACTTGAACTGCTTCTCCGCCGAAACCGCGGAGCGATGCTGGTGCTGGGGTAAGGGCTTGGGTAGGCAACCCCATCTTGGCACATGCTTCGGCGAAGATAACATCGGCCGAACTCCCTCCGTCGACCAGGATTCGTCGGACTTCGAAACCAGCTATCTCAGCTGAGATTATCAGGGGATCTTGATGCGGGAACATAACTCCTTCTGCGTCTTCCGGCCCAAAAGAAATTAGCTGGTTCAGATATTGCGGCGCCCCTTCGCCCGCCGAAGTGATGCTGTGGACCATACGGATCTGCATCTTCTTCTGCCGTTTGGACAACTGGCTTGGCGGGTCGGCCCTTGTAATCACTTGGATTATCCTTCGCTGTGCATCTTGGCGTTGTTCGGCTGGAGGTTTTTGCTCCTGAACTGCTTCGCGGGGTGCTTCGACAGTTGTTCCCTGCTGCGGCCTTGGGTGTTGCGCGTTGCCACGTTGCCTGATGTTTCAGCATTGCTCCGTGGTGTGCGAAGAGCGTCCGTGAAAGGCGCAGTAAAGGTCTTTTCGGACCTTCTTGCGGGCTGGCTGCTGATGGTTGCTTGCTTGCTGGGCGTCGAACTCCTTGCGGAGGGCTTGCACTTCTTCGACAACCATCACAGTCTTGCCCGCACGGTCTGTTCTGAACTTTCTCCAAGTCATGGGGGCTTGGCCTTGCCTTAGCGGCTGTCCTTGGATCGCCGGCTGAGACTGGCGAACAGAGAGGGGAGGTGGTTCGACAACTTGAACTTGTGCTTGAGCTTGAGCAGCGGCGACGGAGGCTTTGTCGTACTCAGCTTGTATAGCTTGTCGTCGCTTGGAATCCTCCTCGCCCCTTGCGAACCCGTCAATGATGCGAAGTAGGTGCTCGAGCATCTGTGGCTCCTTGTTGGCGATTTTTCTTGTGAGTTCGCCCTCGAGCAGACCGGCCGAAGCGGCGTTTAAAACCGACGCCTCGGTTATGTCTTGAACTTGGCACCGGGCTTGCGAGAAGCGACGCATGTACTCCCTTATCGACTCCCCCGGCCTTTGGCGAATGCCAAGAAGGTGTTGCTACGTCTTCGGCTCCTCATAGGTGCCTCGAAAGTTAAGGACAAAAACATCGCGCAATTGCTCCCATGAGTAAATGCTATTGGCTGGTAAATTGAAATACCAAGAACGGGCGATGCCGTCTAGAGCGAGATGTATTACCTTTGCCTTGGTATTTTCGTCACCATGAGCCGCTTCGATCACTGACTCGTAGATGGAGAGGAACTCCTTCGGGTCAGTTTCGCCTGAATAGCGCGGGACGGGAGGGAACTTGAACTGGGGTGGGATTGGACGAGTCTTGATTCCCCCACTCAGCGGTAGCCCCTTTTCGCCTCCCGCCCTGTTTACCACACTTTGCTGTGGGTACGGTGTGGCGAAGGGCAAAATCGCAGCTTGTGCGTGAGGTTGGGCCATGGCATTCGACTGCCCGGCTCCAACTAGAGGTACTTGCTGAGCCGCCATGGATGGGTCAAAAATTGGCTGCGACCACGTCGTGGCAGCTTGGATTGGTGCTTGGTTTGTTCCGAAGCCTGGAGTTGGAGCTTGTTGCCGAACGGTTGGTGCCTGAGCAGCGTTGACGAAGTCGAACTGCGGCCCTTGATTCCATGGCGAAACTCCCAGGCCCGGCTGAATCGGTGGCAACCAATTAGGCGCACCTTGACTTGTATTCCCCTCCGGGTGGGCCAATGGGGTTGTACTTGAAATGTAGTGGGGTTGGTTGAGTTGCTGAAGGAAAGCTTGGAGTTGCGCCTGCAGAGCCGAAGCCCCTTCCGCCACTGTTTGTGGCGCTTGGCCAACTGGTTGATGGTGTACTTGGGCAGCGACTGGTTGAGCTTGTAGTTGCACGTGAGGGGCCTGATGCACTGCTGCGGCCGATTGCTGCCCGGCGAAGTACACTGGCACCTGTGCGGCTTGTGGCGGAATGGGCTAGGTCGTCACTTGCGGATGGACTTGATGTCGCGTCCCAAATCGACCCTAAAATACATCCTCTAAATTATGCCTAGAATAATTAAAATGCTTGTGAAAGCCTTCAAAAATTAAAATGTGCAAAGTTAAAAGTCAAATAGGGCTTGGAGGATTTTTGTATATTTCCTAAAAGCCTAAAATGTGTAAATAAATTTTAGTGGAATTTTCAGAGCACAAATAATAATTATTAAGAAATAAACAAAGTTAAAAAGGTTTTATGAAAAGAAAACCCTAAAAATCACCCTCTCCCCTCTAATGGGCCGAATTCGGCCCATCTCCCTCCCCCTCTCTCCTCTCCCCCGCGGCCCACTCGGCCCTCCCCACGTGCGCGCCGCTGACGGGCGGGCCCGCCCGCCACCCTCGCTGACGGGTGGGGCCCACCCGTCATCCCCTTCCTCCCGCCGCTCCCGCCGCCTCCCCCGCGCCCTAGCGCCGCCGCCGCCGCGGATCCCGCCGCCTCCCGCCGTCCCCGCATGGAATAAAGTGGGGGGAATCACTCCCCGTGATCCCCTCTCCCTTTCCCCCCATTTTTCCCTCTCTCTCTCGCGTTCAAACGGGCGGATTTGCCCCCGCAAATCTCGCCAGCGCCATTGATGGCGGCCGGACCTCCCGCGCCGGTTTCCTTCCCCTCCGGCCGCCCTCTCTCACTCCCAACCCTATATAAACCCTCCCCGAGCTCCCCACCACCGTTTGCGCCACTCACCGCCCTCTCTCCTCGCCGGAATCGAGCTCGCGCCGTCGCTCTCTCTCTCCGCCGTCGCCGCCGAGCTCCGGTCCGCCGCCGTCGTCGCCCCGGACCACCTCCCACCTCGGCGCCGCCTCCTTCGGCTTCGCCGCATCCTCGCCGACCTCGTCCACCCCTCCGTTTCGCTCGCCGACCCCCGGAGCGCCGTCGACCCCGTCCACCCGAGCCGCGCCGCCGTCTTCCTCCGCTCCGGTTGCCGTTTCCGTCGTCGCCGTCGACCCGGGGTGAGCCATGGACCGCCGCTTCGTTTCCCCCTTTCCCTCCCATCTCTCGGCGCGCCGCCTCCCGCCGGCCACGCCGACGTGGCCGCCTCCCGTGGACCCGGTCCGCGCGCCCTCTCTCCCGGCTGACGCAATAAATATATTTTTAAATTAAAATTTAAATGAAGAAATTCGTAAATATTCATTTAAAGAGCATATAAACTTCAAATGGCCATAACTTGGCCATTTGAACTCGGAATTGGACCGTTCAAGTCTCTAATTTTTCCTTAAGAAGTCAAGAACCCATTTTTGTGCTTTGTTTCTGCTTGTTATATGGAGTTTATTAGAGTAAAAGCCCTTTTCTTTTCCGTTGGTCGTGTAGACGCTGCAGCTTCGGAAGATCCGCTCTTCGTGGAGGTTGAAGCCGACGTTTGGGAAAGCGAGCAAGGCAAGTCACATCATTCTTTGAACATATTGGATCCCACTTTGTGAAATTACTTTGATTTAAATTATTGCATTACCGCTTTATTTAAAATTCCCGCGTTATCACTGTTTTATTTAGCCATGCCTATTTACCTTTGTTATGAACTTATTATTGTTATTGTTATTATTACCTTGTTCACCCTAGGATAAACAAAATCCCAACTAGTGGACATTTTATTTATGGTTCCACCAGTATGAATTTAGGTAGATGCTTCGCTGTTTAATAGGACAACATAGGGTGGTTTTATAACTCTAGACTTTGGGAATATTCATATCACTTGGACACCATGGAATGGTTGGATTATTGTGGAATTGGATTCACACCTCTCCCTCTATTCAAAACCCTCAAAATGGTTTTAGGCTGGGCTCGGGGTGCATGGTTTTGATGGTAGCACCTCGGCCATATAAGGACCGGTCTTCGGGCCTCTGTTGCAAAGCACTACCGTACTTCCACATGTCTAATGGGTAAGGCTTAGTTTGTGGCTCAGACTGGTTATAAACAAAAGTACACGGATGGAGATGGACGAAGTCGGGGGTCGATGGACATCTCTAGGGCAAATGAAGGCTACACGAGCTGCGGCCCGGTAGTCGAGATGTCATGGCACAGGACCGGTGTCCTGCTGCTAGGGGCTCAGTCCTGCCTACCTGTCCCGGGGGTTCCGGCCGTAGGTGGGGTTGGGTCGGTACTCTTGTCTATGGCTAGGATGGGTTGAAAACTATGTCACGTCTTCCGTCCGTATACCGTGGTGGTATGTGGCACGTGGTTACGCGTGAGGAAGATGTGTCTTGTGGGTAAAGATGTACACCTCTGATCAGAGTATAATCTATTCGAATAGCCGCGCCCTCGGTTATGGGCAAGCCTAGCAATGTACCCAAGTTAGTGTTTTAATTCTTAAAACCTGCTTAACAACTAAAATGTGGAATGGTTGGCCTGGGTTGGCTTGGGACGAGCTGGGACCCAGGGTCGGGTTGCCAGTTCGGTCTGAATCATCGTAGGCCTTGGGTTAAGGCAGGTTCGTGTGGGTTCACGGCCTTGTTTAATAATATTAAATAGTTCTAGGATCGTGTTTTAAATTTAGCTTTGAGCAACTAAGGGTCTTTTAAATGCTGTTTATTGCAAAACCTAACCCCTATACTATAACTCCATTGTACTCCTTTGCACTTATGCTGCACTTGTGGGTGTGTCTTGTTGAGTACGGTGGTTGTACTCAGTCTTGCTCAATTTTTCCCAAACCCAGAAGAGGAGCCCCTGGATGATGAAGGCTTTGGTGTCTAGCTCGTGCCTGCCGTCAAGCGCCTGTGGTCGTCGCCTTAGTCTTCCGCTGTTTCCCGTTGTCTTTGAGTGTGCTGGGCCGTCGCTGCCCATGTAATAATTAACTATTTATGCTTCCGCTTATTAAACTCTGAATTGTATCAACTTCTGGTGTACCTTGCCTCCTGGGACAAGGAATAATACACGTACGTAAGGAACGCCCGTTGGGCTATTTCCGGTCGTGACAAGTTGGTATCAGAGCCCCCTTGACCCTAGGACGAGCCTTAGATCCCAAGCCTTAGCAATATTTTCGGAATAAAAAAATCCTCTCTTATTTGTGAAAATCCTTTAGTCTCTCTCTGTCTTGCTGCTTCATTTATCATCTAAAGCTAATCTCTAAAATATTTTCTCTCTTTTGTCCTTGCTTGTAGATGGCCGGCAGCATGAACCGTCGTGGCCTGGACTTGACCGGCTTTGTCCTGGAGCTGCGGGGCATGTGCGTTGTCCTGGGATATCCGCATGGAGTGGACTACCAGGGCAAGCAGCTCCCGGCGCAGGAGGGCGACGATGCAGAGCCCCACGCTGCTTGGGAGGTCGCTGCAGTGATCCTCACTGGCTCTCCCGAGAGGACTTCGTTGGCAGTCACCGCGGGAGGAGATTCCTTCTCCGCCGCTTGCCAGAACGCCGCACTCCTCGCCATCGGCACTCTTCACCAGCGCTACTCGGACGAGTTGCAGCACTCGCCCTACCGCTACCACTCTCGTCGCGGAGGAGCCCGCGACTACGCCACCTTCCGGGATGCTAGCTCGGAGGATGACGCTACCATCATGCACCTGGCGCGCATGGTGGAGGCGTACGATGCGGCCCGTATCGACTTCCATCATATGGTGCGCCGTGGGATGGTCGAGAACAACATGAAGATCCTGGAGCTGCGTCAGGAGAATCTGCAGCTGAAGAAGGACCTAGACGCGCTGGAGGCGCAGCTGTGTCAGCTCAAGGTCGCCCAGGGAGAGGTCTGCCGTCCCAAGCGCCGCCGCGTCTGCCGCAGCCAGAAGATCACCGCCCGCAAGAGCACCTCCAGGCCTGAGCTGGTTCGTCAGTCCTTGGCGTGGACCTGCTTCGTGGAGACCCCTCGTGCCGAGCCCGCGCCCGTGTTTCCTCAGGAGGGGGAAGCCTCCGGCGTTGGTAGCACGGAGGATGCGCTGCTGCTCACCTTCCGCCCTGGCCCGTCGCAGAAGTAGATGAGCAGTTAGTAGGCTTGCGCGTGTGTTCTTTCTCGTTTGTCTTCCGTTGGAGTCGTGTGGGGCATGGTTGTACCGGTGTGTGGTATGACTGTGTCGGAGCCTGTCTTTATTTTTTTTGCTTAAGCAACTTGAACCTTAATGAACCCATTTCAATAGCAGTAATAAATTCAAGAATTATGGTAGTCTTGGGTGATTAGTTTTAATAGTCTGTTCTCCCCGTTGGCTGGTTTGTTTTGGGGTATTTCAGATGGTGACAACCAGGAGAACTGCTGCTACCGGTGATGGCAACCAACCCGAAGGTAGCAACCCCAACATCCAAGGCGGCCCACCTCCACCTCCTCCCCCTCCACCACCACCACCACCAGACACCAACACCATCCTCACCCAAATCCTCGCCCAGCAGGCCAACATGATGGCTGCTTTCCTCCACCACAGCATAATGCTCCGCCTCCACCACCAACCCCGCAGCATTCTAAGCTCGCCGAGTTCCTTCGCATCCGCCCGCCTACCTTCTCCAGCTCCAATAACCCCGTGGATGCCTTGGATTGGTTGCATGCCGTGGGGAAGAAGTTAGACACCGTGCAGTGCAACGATGCGGAGAAAATCATCTTTGCCACCCACCAGCTGCAGGGGCCCGCATCTCTATGGTGGGACCACTTCCAGGCTACGCAGCCCGAGGGGCAGCCTATTACCTGGGCCCGCTTCACCGCCGCTTTCCGGAGGACCCATGTGCCCGCCGGAGTCATGGCCCTTAAGAAAAGGGAATTCCGGGAGTTGAAGCAAGGCAACCGCTCTGTGATGGAGTATTTGCATGAGTTTAACAACCTGGCCCGGTATGCCCCGGAGGATGTTCGGGAAGATGAGGAAACGCAGGAGAAGTTCTTGGCAGGAATGGACCCTGAGCTATCTGTGCGTCTGGTCTCTGGGGATTATCCAGATTTCCAGCGTCTGGTGGACAAGAGCATCCGCTTGGAAGCCAAGCACAAGGAACTGGAGTCGCACAAGCATCGCTTGGCGAATTTCCGCAATCAACAGGGGGCTAACCAAAGGGTCCGCTACACCAATCCCTACCCAGGGGGATCCTCCTCGCAGCCGCAGCAACAGCAGAGTCAGCAAGGTACCCGTGCACCCCGTCCTCCTGCGCCAGCTGTGCAGCCTAGTCAAGGCCGCAGAGACACTCAAGGACAGCAGCGTCTGTGCTTCAACTGCTTCGAGCCCGGGCACTTTGCGGACAAATGCCCGAAGCCGCGGCGCCAGCAAGGCCAAGCGCCTCCCCGCCCCAACAACGGTGGTAAGAACGTCGCTCGGGGTCGTGTGAACCACGTGACTGCCGAGGATGTGCTGACGACACCGGACGTCATCGTTGGTACGTTCCTCATTCATTCCATTCCTGCTACCATTTTGTTCGACTCTGGAGCTTCCCACTCGTTTATATCTATGCCTTTCGTGGGAAGAAATCAACTGGGGGTAGAACGGCTTAGAAACCCTCTGCTCATCACCACCCCTGGAGGGGATATGACAGCAAAGTATTATAGCCCAGCCGTTCCTATAGAAATCCAGGGAATCCCTTTTCCCTCGGATTTGATTCTTCTGGACACCAAGAACTTGGATGTGATCCTTGGGATGAATTGGTTGGCTCAATTCCAAGGTGTAGTGGATTGCGCAAGGCGCACTGTCACTCTGTACCGAGGGCCGGAACAACCAGTTGTGTTCTTTGCACCCCCAACCTCTGTTGGCAGTTTGGAACTTCATCAGATAGGACTGTCAGAAATCCCCATCGTCAGTGAATTCGGTGACGTGTTTCCGGAAGAACTACCCGGTATGCCGCCCAAGCGGGAGATCGAGTTCCGGATAGATCTTGCTCCAGGAACAACTCCTCTGTACAAGCGGCCCTACCGTATGGTCGCGAATGAACTTGCCGAAGTCAAGAAGCAAGTGGAAGAGCTGAAGGAAAAGGGGTATATTCGGCCGAGCACTTCCCCCTAGGGTGCTCCCGTGATTTTTGTGGAAAAGAAGGACAAGACAAAGAGGATGTGTGTTGACTACAGAGCTCTCAATGAAGTCACTACCAAAAACAAGTACCCTCTTCCTCGGATCGATGATCTGTTCGACCAGCTCAAAGGTGCCACCGTCTTTTCTAAAATCGATCTTCGCTCCGGATATCACCAATTGCGTATTCGTGAAGAAGATATCCCGAAGACCGCATTCACCACGCGTTATGGGCTGTATGAATTCACGGTGATGTCGTTCGGTCTAACCAATGCTCCTGCCTTCTTCATGAACTTAATGAACAAAGTGTTCATGGAATACTTGGATAAGTTCGTTGTGGTCTTCATTGATGACATCCTGGTGTACTCACAATCAGAGGAAGACCATCAGAAGCATCTCCGTCTGGTGTTGGGAAAACTGCGGGAACATCAATTGTATGCCAAGCTTAGCAAGTGTGAGTTCTGGTTGTCCGAAGTCAAGTTCTTAGGGCACGTGATATCTGCTAAAGGAGTTGCTGTGGACCCCGAAACGGTGACCGCCGTCACCGATTGGAAGCAACCCAAGACGGTCACTCAAGTCCGCAGCTTTTTGGGTTTGGCCGGGTACTACCGGAGGTTCATCGAGAACTTCTCCAAAATCGCTCGACCCATGACACAATTGTTGAAGAAAGAAGAAAAATTTGTGTGGAGTCCGCAGTGTGAGAAAGCATTCCAAACTCTCAAAGAGAAGCTGGTTTCCTCGCCAGTATTAACTCTACCGGATACTCGTAAGGACTTCCTGGTGTACTGTGATGCTTCGCGCCAAGGTTTGGGGTGCGTATTAATGCAGGAAGGTCATGTGGTAGCCTATGCCTCACGCCAGCTGCGGCCTCATGAAGGCAACTACCCTACCCATGATTTGGAACTGGCCGCTGTGGTTCATGCTCTAAAGATCTGGCGGCACTATCTCATTGGAAATCGCTGTGAAATATATACTGACCATAAGAGTTTGAAATACATCTTCACTCAGTCGGATCTGAATCTTCGGCAGAGGAGATGGTTAGAACTCATCAAGGATTATGATGTGGGGATCCACTATCATCCTGGCAAGGCCAACGTAGTCGCCGACGCTCTAAGTCGAAAAAGCCATTGCAACACTCTTGGCGTCCGTGGCATTCCACCAGAACTTAATCAACAGTTGGAAGCCCTGAACCTAAGCATAGTTGGTCGTGGATTCTTGGCTACATTGGAAGCCAAGCCTACCTTGCTCGATCAAATCCGCGAGGCTCAGAAGAATGATCCGGATATGCATGGGCTCCTCAAGAATATGAAACAGGGTAAAGCCGCTGGTTTCATAGAGGATGAACACGGAACCCTATGGAATGGAAATCGGGTATGCGTTCCAGACGTCAGGGAACTTAAACAGTTGATACTTCAGGAAGCTCACGAAAGTCCCTATTCCATCCATCCTGGCAGCACGAAGATGTACTTGGACTTGAAAGAGAAATATTGGTGGGTTAGTATGAAGCGGGAAATCGCAGAGTTCGTGGCCCTTTGTGATGTGTGCCAGCGTGTCAAAGCCGAGCACCAACGACCGGCCGGACTTCTCCAACCTCTACAAGTGCCAGAATGGAAATAGGATGAAATTGGGATGGATTTTATCACCGGACTTCCAAAAACCCAAGGCGGATATGATTCTATATGGGTAGTCGTGGATCGACTAACCAAGGTAGCACGGTTCATTCCCGTAAAGACCACCTATGGAGGGAACAAACTAGCTGAACTCTACTTCGCTAGGATCGTAAGTCTGCATGGCGTCCCCAAGAAAATTGTATCTGATCGGGGAAGCCAGTTCACCTCTCATTTCTGGAAGAAACTCCAAGAAGAGTTGGGAACCCGATTAAATTTCAGCACCGCGTACCACCCGCAGACAGATGGGCAGACCGAGCGTCTGAACCAGATCCTCGAAGATATGCTTCGCGCATGTGTCCTAGATTTTGGGAAGACATGGGATAAGAGTCTCCCCTACGCCGAGTTCTCCTATAATAACAGCTACCAAGCCAGCATACAGATGGCACCATACGAAGCGTTGTATGGCCGCAAATGCAGGACACCACTATTGTGGGACCAAGTTGGGGAAAGCCAAGTATTCGGGACCGATATCTTGAGAGAAGCTGAAGCGAAGGTCAGGACCATTCGGGAAAACCTAAAGGTAGCACAGTCTCGGCAGAAGAGTTATGCAGACAACCGACGCCGCGACCTGGAATTCGCAGTGGATGACTTTGTGTATCTCCGGGTAACGCCGTTGCGGGGTGTACACAGGTTTCAAGCGAAAGGGAAGCTCGCTCCTCGGTTCGTGGGTCCTTTCCGCATCATTGCTCGACGTGGAGAAGTTGCTTACCAATTGGAGCTGCCCGTTTCCTTAGGCAACGTGCATGATGTGTTCCATGTGTCGCAACTCAAGAAATGTCTTCGAGTGCCGACCGAGCAGGCCGACATAGAGCAGATTGAAGTTCGCGAAGACTTGACCTACGTGGAGAGACCAGTGAAGATCCTGGACACCATGGAGCGCAGGACCAGGAACCGGGTAATCCGTTTTTGCAAGGTCCAATGGAGCAACCACGCCGAGGAAGAAGCTACCTGGGAGCGTGAAGACGAGCTGAAGGCAGCCCATCCAGATCTCTTCGCCAATTCTTCCGAATCTCGGGGTCGAGATTCCGTTTAAGGGGGGGTAGGTTTGTCGCGTCCCAAATCGACCCTAAAATACATCCTCTAAATTATGCCTAGAATAATTAAAATGCTTGTGAAAGCCTTCAAAAATTAAAATGTGCAAAGTTAAAAGTCAAATAGGGCTTGGAGGATTTTTGTATATTTCCTAAAAGCCTAAAATGTGTAAATAAATTTTAGTGGAATTTTCAGAGCACAAATAATAATTATTAAGAAATAAACAAAGTTAAAAAGGTTTTATGAAAAGAAAACCCTAAAAATCACCCTCTCCTCTCTAATGGGCCGAATTCGGCCCATCTCCCTCCCCCTCTCTCCTCTCCCCCGCGGCCCACTCGGCCCTCCCCGCGTGCGCGCCGCTGACGGGCGGGCCCGCCCGCCACCCTCGCTGACGGGTGGGGCCCACCCGTCATCCCCTTCCTCCCGCCGCTCCCGCCGCCTCCCCCGCGCCCTAGCGCCGCCGCCGCCGCGGATCCCGCCGCCTCCCGCCGTCCCCGCATGCAATAAAGTGGGGGGAATCACTCCCCGTGATCCCCTCTCCCTTTCCCCCCATTTTTCCTTCTCTCTCGCGTTCAAACGGGCGGATTTGCCCCCGCAAATCTCGCCGGCGCCATTGATGGCGGCCGGACCTCCCGCGCCGGTTTCCTTCCCCTCCGGCCGCCCTCTCTCACTCCCAACCCTATATAAACCCTCCCCGAGCTCCCCACCACCGTTTCCGCCACTCACCGCCCTCTCTCCTCACCGGAATCGAGCTCGCGCCGTCGCTCTCTCTCTCCGCCGTCGCCGCCGAGCTCCGGTCCGCCGCCGTCGTCGCCCCGGACCACCTCCCACCTCGGCGCCGCCTCCTTCGGCTTCGCCGCATCCTCGCCGACCTCGTCCACCCCTCCGTTTCGCTCGCCGACCGCCGGAGCGCCGTCGACCCCGTCCACCCGAGCCGCGCCGCCGCCTTCCTCCGCTCCGGTTGCCGTTTCCGTCGTCGCCGTCGACCCGGGGTGAGCCATGGACCGCCGCTTCGTTTCCCCCTTTCCCTCCCGTCTCTCGGCCGCCGCTCCGCCATGCCTATGGCCGCCGCCGGCGACCATAGGGGCGCGGGCGCGCCGCCTCCCGCCGGCCACGCCGACGTGGCCGCCTCCCGTGGACCCGGTCCGCGCGCCCTCTCTCCCGGCTGACGCAATAAATATATTTTTAAATTAAAATTTAAATGAAGAAATTCGTAAATATTCATTTAAAGAGCATATAAACTTCAAATGGCCATAACTTGGCCATTTGAACTCGGAATTGGACCGTTCAAGTCTCTAATTTTTCCTTAAGAAGTCAAGAACCCATTTTTGTGCTTTGTTTCTGCTTGTTATATGGAGTTTATTAGAGTAAAAGCCCTTTTCTTTTCCGTTGGTCGTGTAGACGCTGCAGCTTCGGAAGATCCGCTCTTCGTGGAGGTTGAAGCCGACGTTTGGGAAAGCGAGCAAGGCAAGTCACATCATTCTTTGAACATATTGGATCCCACTTTGTGAAATTACTTTGATTTAAATTATTGCATTACCGCTTTATTTAAAATTCCCGCGTTATCACTGTTTTATTTAGCCATGCCTATTTACCTTTGTTATGAACTTATTATTGTTATTGTTATTATTACCTTGTTCACCCTAGGATAAACAAAATCCCAACTAGTGGACATTTTATTTATGGTTTCACCAGTATGAATTTAGGTAGATGCTTCGCTGTTTAATAGGACAACATAGGGTGGTTTTATAACTCTAGACTTTGGGAATATTCATATCACTTGGACACCATGGAATGGTTGGATTATTGTGGAATTGGATTCACACCTCTCCCTCTATTCAAAACCCTCAAAATGGTTTTAGGCTGGGCTCGGGGTGCATGGTTTTGATGGTAGCACCTCGGCCATATAAGGACCGGTCTTCGGGCCTCTGTTGCAAAGCACTACCGTACTTCCACATGTCTAATGGGTAAGGCTTAGTTTGTGGCTCAGACTGGTTATAAACAAAAGTACACGGATGGAGATGGACGAAGTCGGGGGTCGATGGACATCTCTAGGGCAAATGAAGGCTACACGAGCTGCGGCCCGGTAGTCGAGATGTCATGGCACAGGACCGGTGTCCTGCTGCTAGGGGCTCAGTCCTGCCTACCTGTCCCGGGGGTTCCGGCCGTAGGTGGGGTTGGGTCGGTACTCTTGTCTATGGCTAGGATGGGTTGAAAACTATGTCACGTCTTCCGTCCGTATACCGTGGTGGTATGTGGCACGTGGTTACGCGTGAGGAAGATGTGTCTTGTGGGTAAAGATGTACACCTCTGATCAGAGTATAATCTATTCGAATAGCCGCGCCCTCGGTTATGGGCAAGCCTAGCAATGTACCCAAGTTAGTGTTTTAATTCTTAAAACCTGCTTAACAACTAAAATGTGGAATGGTTGGCCTGGGTTGGCTTGGGACGAGCTGGGACCCAGGGTCGGGTTGCCAGTTCGGTCTGAATCATCGTAGGCCTTGGGTTAAGGCAGGTTCGTGTGGGTTCACGGCCTTGTTTAATAATATTAAATAGTTCTAGGATCGTGTTTTAAATTTAGCTTTGAGCAACTAAGGGTCTTTTAAATGCTGTTTATTGCAAAACCTAACCCCTATACTATAACTCCATTGTACTCCTTTGCACTTATGCTGCACTTGTGGATGTGTCTTGTTGAGTACGGTGGTTGTACTCAGTCTTGCTCAATTTTTCCCAAACCCAGAAGAGGAGCCCCTGGATGATGAAGGCTTTGGTGTCTAGCTCGTGCCTGCCGTCAAGCGCCTGTGGTCGTCGCCTTAGTCTTCCGCTGTTTTCCGTTGTCTTTGAGTGTGCTGGGCCGTCGCTGCCCATGTAATAATTAACTATTTACGCTTCCGCTTATTAAACTCTGAATTGTATCAACTTCTGGTGTACCTTGCCTCCTGGGACAAGGAATAATACACGTACGTAAGGAACGCCCGTTGGGCTATTTCCGGTCGTGACACTTGAGGTGGGACATAACCTGCCGAATACTAAAGGATTGGAGCCGACGTGGCCTTGGTCTGCCTTGCCGCCTCGTATGCTTGTTGTTGTTCTTGCATTTGGCGAAGCATGTCTTGGAGCCATGTCATGTTCTGTCGCATGGCTTCCATGTCGGCTTTGGCTTGTGTTTCGGGGTCAGGGCTAACTTGGGCCTGCACAACGGCGAGCGCAGTTGGGGCTGCTGCCGGCTGTGATGGAGCGGCTTGGGGCACCACTAGTCGGCTTGTCGAAAGGATCTCCGCCCTGGTCTGGAGTGCCCTTGCCGCCGCAGCCGCCTTCGCCACGTCGGCCGCGTTCGGCACTTGCACAGAGGTTGCAGGGGCCGAAGGTGGTTGTGATGGCGCTGGTCCTGCTCCATCTTCGGCCACGGGCGCCGAAGGCTCTGCTCCTTCCTCGGCGGCCATATCCGGTCCGGCGTCACTTTCCTTCCGCCTGGCAACCTTCTCCTTCACGACCCTCTTCAGTGGCATTCGCTCTCAGTGGTTTCGCTCGGAGGTCCCCACGGTCGGCGCCAGCTGTTGTCGAAATGACAACTGCATACGTCGAAAGACGTGGTTACTCAACAGTGGTTGGAAGGAAACGAAGTGTATTGAATCTTGAATTTCTTCCTTTCTCTGATCCCCCCATTACATGGCCCTAGGGGACTATTTATAGCCCCATTACAGGTTCTTACTACTAGGGTTTAGGTTATACAGGGGAATTTACATGATTACCCTTACGAAAGGGTCATTTACAGGGGTACATAATGTTATAGGGGATCATGGGCCCCTGATGGGCTGTCTGGCGATCGCCGGCCCTATAGCCCCTAGGCTTGATGGGCCGGAAAGGCTTCTTCGGCCCTCGCGGGGGCGAACTTGCCACGGCGAAGTCGTCTTCCTTCGGCAGATAGTCTTCGCCTTGCACCCTTCGCCTGAGACGCCTCTAGCCTGGCAAGGCACTCGTACGACTCTTCGTCTCACGCCGTTCTTGCTCCATAGCCTTCGCCACGGGTTTCGGCAGATTTGGTCGAAGGGCCTCATGCCATCTGCCAACAGCTATATATATAATTGCTTAGCCATGCTTAGAAACATTAGCTCATTAATGGGATGAATCATACTACATTATTATTTATGATTATATTTAATGGTAGCTCACGATGGTTAATTGTGTTATGATAATTAATTGATAATTAAACTTGACAATGGTGGGTTGTTAGCACATGGTTTTGAAGGTCGTGCTCATGACAATTAAGGATCGGTTCGCGAGCTACTGTTGTGAAACATTAACCGTGCCAACCACAAGCCAGCGTGGGCAACGGCTTTACCTTTTGTATAGCATGGTTCATTACGGGGTACCAGACTGAGAAGCGGCGAGAAGTCCGTGGGGGTCGCTGGGAGTCCATGCCTCTGGTTGTAGAGGGGGTGATTATGATCCAGGAACGGTGCACTGTGGTGAGTTGTGTTATGCGAAGGGTATTGTCACGATTTCCCCCTTTGTAGTGCCGTGGTGGTACTTCGAGGCATGGCAACATGTGTGGAATCGTGTCTTGTGGGTACAGTGGTACATCTCTGGCCAGAGTAAAACTATTCGAATAGCCGTGCCCGCGATTATGGGCAGGTCTAACAATGTTTTCGTGATTAGTCCCACACTACTCATTAATGTTAATAATGTGATAATTAATTTGACTCCTGGTTTGGAATGGTAAATTCCTAGTTTGGAGGTTTGATCTGTACGACCGGGGTTGGTTGTTCAGGTTTGGTTGGGCCTAAGCAGCATGGGTGCGCTGTTCAGTGTTGATTAATATTGATGATTAATTACTCTGCTGTTTTACTACTCTTAGATCTTTACTAAATGTTGTTTTCGCAAATGAACACTATATTATGCCATCCTTTAGTATCCTTGTGCACTTGCATACTTGCTGTGTGGCTTGCGGAGTATTCCATGTACTCACCTTGCAATAATCATCAAACCTCAATTGAAGAAAAAGGATCCAGAAGGAGAAGACCTTTGGCTTAGATCTCAGTTGAGCTGCCTGTGGAAGTGGAGCTGAAGCTTCGCTACATTTTTTTTTCCGCTGCAGTTTTCTTCGTGGTGAGGACTAAAGTGCCTTTTATGTAAGTATTTGTTGCTTTAGTTATTTGATGAATCTGTATATTAAATTGTCGGTTTATGTACCTCGGCTGATTCCTGGACGAGGATTTAATGCACAAATTAGTTCGGAAATTACTAGTGAATTTCTAGGCCCGACAATAGATGACTTGCTAAGCAAAGTCAGTTTAGATGATGATCTTCCTAAATGTACAAGTCAGTGCACTGAAGATGTTGTGAAGACACGTGTCTCTTTTGGAGTTCCTCCACACAAAAAAGGTTTAAATTCTAAAAGATCAAAAAGTGTACTTGATAGAGGAAGAAATACTTCAAATAAGAAAACAAGAAAGAAAAGTAGGTTCTCTAAACTAAATTATGCCTTCTCTTCTATTTTGTTGTTAACTTATACTTTTGTTCTCTATTTTAATCTCATAGGAAAAGATGTTACGGCATCAGAAAATACACAAACAGATAGACCTTCACTAGACCTTCACAATCCACTGTAAGATCAACAAAGCCAGTGGCGGATCAAAAAATCAATTTGTTGGTGTCATAACGTGTCTGTTGGTGTCATAATATGCTAATTATGTTTAGATTATAGTGTTATATTATATGGATAAGCAATTTCGCTATAGTTTTTGCCAAAAATCGTTGGTGTCGCCTGACACCGGTCATTACACTATAGATCCTCACCTGAACAAAGCAAGTTTCTCATTATCTTCCTATAATATATATATGTGTGCTCACATATCTTAAATTTTCTGCACACCTTTGATTCAGGAACAACTCCAATCAAATGCATGTGAAGATAACTCAATGCAAGTGAGGACAAATGGCATGCTTATAGAAGATTCTTCGTTGATATTCTTTCCTGATGTCCAATCAAATACATGTCCGAACAATACAATGCCGGTGAGGACAAATGCCATGCAAGATTCTTCATTGGTGTCTCTATCCTGCTGTCCAAGGAGAGTTTACGAACTTGCTATTTCAGCAACACTAGAAACATCAGGGTTGATAATTCCACGTGCATGATTGTGGTATGTCATTGTGTAAACAAGTTTGTGATTCAACAATTCCCTTTATCACAATATTCCATTACTTCCTCTTCTTTATGTACAAACTGTATCAAAAATAATATTTATGTTAGTTCTGCTCTCGTGTGTTAATTCCAAACTATTAAATTTATCGATCGATTGAGTCGACGTCGCCGCCGTGTTTCAATTTGTGTGCACTTTGCTGCTGCCGGCGTCAGCCGTGCTGCTGCAATGCCGCTACTTTGCTCGTGTTGGTGCGTGCGTGCTAATACGTTACGTCGATCTGCCGCCGTCGGCCGTCCGCCGCTGCCGCCGTCCATTTCCTGCCATCCATTTCCTATGATGTGTTCGTCTCCACCTGCGTGCATGGGTCGCAGCTCGCGACCACCGGCATCCTTCCGCGCGCGAGATTAGCGATAGCCATTTACTCCCTCCGTTTCTAAACGTTTTACGCTATTGACTTTTTAACGCGTCTTATTTAAAAAATTTTATTCGTCTTATTAAAAAAAATTTGTGAAATAGTACAGATCCTTCTATCTGTGACGGGCTCTAATATGCTTAGAAATAGCAGGCCGCCACAATGAAGTCATCTCAATCAGGCCGAAAAATGCCCGATTGAGATATGGTCGCACAGACATGTTAGATGGGTATAAAACTTAAGCCCGTCACGGATGACACCTATCAGTGATGGGCCGTAGTTTAGGCCCGATTGAGATAACATTCCATATCTCAAACGGGCCTAAAGTTGTGGCACGTCACGGATGACCATCATCCGTGACGGGCCACAACTTAAAGCCCGTTTGAGATAACAACTAGACCCGTAACAGATGACTCATCAGTGACGGACTATATATTTAAGCTCTATCGGGCATTAACTAAAGCCCGTCACCGATGACTATTTTTCCATTTTTCATATAAATGTTTATATTTGTAAGTTGACTATAGCAAAATAATTAAGTGCAGTATAATAATTCATTTTATGAGTCAAAATAATTTTACGGGTAGTAAATGATTTCAAATGGAAAAAATGTCAACAACAAAGTTGTATAACTTATCAAGATTTACAACTTTTAGTTTGGTCATTTAAGTTGGTCATTTTTCTATATAACATTTTTTAAACAGTTTGAATTTGAATTTAAAAATATGACAACTTCAAACAACATTTTCAAATACTAAATGATTTCAATTGAAAAAGTCATCAACAACAAAGTTGAATAACTCATCAAGATCTA
The DNA here is from genome assembly GCF_000147395.1 of Oryza glaberrima. NCBI lineage: Eukaryota > Viridiplantae > Streptophyta > Magnoliopsida > Poales > Poaceae > Oryza > Oryza glaberrima. The sequence goes on from NC_068336.1 coordinate 10,029,366, forward strand.
AAACTTTTATTTTTGTTATTTCTTCATCCGAGAAATGTTCGTAATATTATTCACAAATTTTACATATATGTGTTATAGTTTATAAAACCAGATAAGAGAAATATCAATTTTGTGAACAATGTTACTATCACTTTGTTGTATGAAGAAATGACCAAAATCAAAGTTTTAGATATTGATGAGTTATTCAACTTTGTTGGTGATGACTTTTTCAGTTGATATCATTTAGTATTTGAAAATGTTGTTTGAAGTTGTCATATTTTCAAATTCAAATTCAAACGGTTCAAAAAGTATTATATAGAAAAATAACTAAAATAAAAGTTATAGATCTTGATGAGTTATACAACTTTGTTGTTGATGACTTTTTCAGTTAAAGTCGTTCACTGATCTAAAATTCTATTTTAACTTTTCAAACTTTGAATTTTAAATTTTAAATTGTTTAAATAGAGTCGGATGGTGAAATGACCAAAATAAAAATTTTACACCTCGATGAGTTCTACAACTATGGTTTTGGTGACTTTTCCATTTGAAATCATTTAATAACCCCAATTTGATATCCTGACCTAGGGCTTAATAGGATTAATAGAATACTCATACCAACAAGTTACAACTACTTTTCCGGAAGCGAATCTCCAAAGAACTTTGATGTTAAGCGTGCTTGGCCTAGAACAATTTCAGAATGGTTGACCGACCGGGAAGTTTGAACTTCCCGTGTTGGTGCACACAAGTGAGGGCTAGCCAAAAAAATAAAATCTATTTATTTTTGGATTATACTTATCTGTGACGGGCATTAACTATGCGTATAGTTAATGCCCGTCACAGATAAGGGTCATCTGTGACGGGCGCTAGTTGTGGCCCGACTGAGATAGGTCATCCGTGACGGGCTATAGTTTGACTGGTCGTTTGGGTCAAAGCTATCGGTGACGGGCTTTAATTAGGGCCCGATTGAGATAGATTCATCCGTGATGGCCGTTTGCCCGATTGAGATAACTCTTCACATCTGTGACTTCTAGCCTGTGACGAACGCCGTACCCGATTAAGATGGGGTTTATCACCCGATTGAGATGATGGTATCCCTTCTAGTGTACATGTATACATGAAAGTATATTTAACGATGAATCAAATGATAGGAAAAATTATTAATAATCACTTAATTTTTTAATAAGACGAATGGTCAAACATATTTAAAAAAAAAGTCAACGGCGTCAAATGTTTAAAAACGAATGGAGTAATTAATTTCATGCAGTTTGGAAGGTAGAAGTGCTCCAAGATTTGTGCATGCCAGGTGGCAAAATCTCGATAGGGGTGCCATGCATGCTTTGTGGCATGGGGTGCCACACAATTTTTTCCCCCTCCCTCTGTGCTCATGTGCAGTAGCGCCGCATCCTCCACCAAATCTAGCCATGCCATTGCTCCTAATCCAAAATTGATCGTGGAAACGGATTCCCCTGAATCTCCAGCCATGCCATTGCTCCTAATCCAAAATTGATTGTGGAAACGGTTCCCCTCAATCTCCTATTCGTTTCTCCCAAGAAAGCCCCAATTTTCTCGAAGTTTATCTCGTGAATTTCGTCTTCGTTCTTATCCCGACGAACTCGGGATAATCCTTATTTTCTCCGCCGCCGATCTCTCTAGAATCCGCATCGATCTCTTCCTTCTCCGCCTATATAAATGATGCCCCGGGTCTCCTCTTCGTTTTCCCCTCCTTTCCCCGAGCCGCCGTGCCCTAGCTGCCTCTCGCCGCGAGCTTCCTCTCTCTCCACCTCCAGCCGCCACTTCAGCCACCTTTTTCCGCCACCTCAGTCGTCCCCGGTAAGTGCCGTTGCCCTCCTCGGCATCGCAGAAGCAAAGAGAGGCCCGTTCTCCCCTCCGTTGCCACCTCTCGTCGCTGGAAAGTCGTCGCCGCCGTGGACCCGAACCTCGCCGCCGGCCTCTCCCTTCGCTGTTCGTCGTCGTGTAAGTGTTGGTAAGGATTGCCGCGTCCTCCTCTTCCTTCCCGTGCCCTCTATGTCCACCAGAGTGCCACCGTCATCCAGTGTCGTCGGCCGTCGTGCTCGCATGGCAGTCCACATAATTGCCACATCATCACCACGTCAGCCCCTCCATCCTCCGTGGTGGCTATGTGTTCTGTACACGTGGTCTCCATCTAAACCCTAGATCGGATTCAATCTAATCCGTTGGATTTCAGTCAACTCTCGGTCAAGATTAATCTCAGCCGTCCAAAATCAATATAGATTTTTTCCCTCTTTTCAATGACATATTATTCCTTTTAATATATGTCATATACCTAATATGATCTAATATTTTCTGGATGATGTTTTTAATCTTTTTCTCAGTTATAAATTATTTGTAAATTTCTTAATTGATTTGAAATAGTCTTTTCTTTCTTTAATTGGTTTAGTTCAATTAAATCTTGTAATATTCATAACTAATTCATATGAAATCGGAATGAGGCCGTTCAAGTCTCTAAATTCAACTAAAATCATGATCTATATGTTTATGCACTATTTATCTGAGGTTTCTTAGTCTTTTCCTCGATTTGCGTGTTAGTTGTTGTTTCCGTCATTTCAGAGGTTCACGAGAGCGTTGGAAGTGTTGCAGAAGATTAATTGAAGACCTATTATTGCAATGCAAGTCACACAGATCCCAAACGCAATTTCTTTGAGCATGTTGATCCTACGTTTAAATTCTCTATTTATTTCAAATAAACATTTATTTTCGAATGCCATCGAGTGGTGAGCCTTTTCCCTATGTTATGGCCGAAGATGACTTTATTTTCTTATAGGTTATAATTTGACTAGTTGGACCTTATATATTGGTTCAGCTCGATTAGATATAATTGTCAAGCCATGCTTAGAACACTAGCACATGATTGGGATAATTAATGCTTTACTATTACTTAATGATGGATATTTAATGGTAGCTCACGGTGGTAAATCATGATTGGATAATTAATTGCCAACTAAAACTTGATTAACGGTAAGTAAGCAGCCTAAAGCCACGAACTAAACTTGTACAAGAAGTCCTAATCCCCTAGAAAACCTTCCCGCACAAGAAACAAACTTTACAAACTCCAATTGTACCAAATTTGGACTTCTTCCAAATTTGACTTTGCATCCCATACGCATAAAATATCTCCATCGTATGCCACATGGAATCTTCACCAACCATGTGCATTGATCTTTAGCCTAAGCATCTCGCATAATATCTTGATCATCCGAACGCCATCTTGTCTCAAGTTGACTCCCGATACATCATCGGCAACGCTCTCCCGAGGCATCAAGACTTACCTATGCATGAACCAACGAAGAAACCATATCCGAGTATAAGTTATCTCCAACTTGACTCAACATTAGCACATAATAGTATTACATATACATAGTACCATCTAGAAGTCATAAACATGAATTAATCACGGATATACAAAGAAACAATCTGAAACAAACTGACACAGATCGGAAGGTTAGACTATCGGGCTGGCCGGTCTGACCGCTCGCTACACTCTTGTCTGACTGGCGGCCACACCCTGGTCTGACCGGCTCCACTCAGCCGAAGAACCTATTCATCATCTGAAAACACTATTTATTATCACCCCGGTCTGACCGGTACCACTACTAGGAAATCGGACTTATGCAACGGCTAGAAGTCGTTGCAATATGCCCAAAACCGTTGGAATAGGATAAAATGCAATGGATTTTTGTCGTTAGGGCTCATGGCGCAAAACTCCATAGTAATAGCGTTTTTACCACTTGATCACTTTGCCGTTGCAAATAAAAACTTATTTTGCAACTGAATGAACCGTGGCAAGTAACAGATAATGCAACGGTGTGTTGGTGGTAATAGAACGTATTGCAACGTCAAATGCCGTTGCTGTAGGAACTAGTCGCCTTCCAGCAAAGCGTGGTAAGAAGTGCTTTTGCAACGTGGCGTTGCAAAACGTGTATTACAACGGGCCTCAAACATGGTAATAGGTCGACCTCTATTGCCATGCTCACAGTTTTGGTTGCTATAGATAGATCCCACTATTGCCACGCTACACATATCTCGTTGCTATAGTTGGACCATCTATTGCAACTCAAAATATTTGGTTGCTACAAATGGATACCTATATTGCCACTAGAATTGTTTGGTTGCTACAAGTGTGCACCTCTATTGCCACTAGAATTTTTTCGGTTGCTATAGCGGGGCATCGGTTTTGCTACGCTAATTGGTTTGGTGGCTATAGGTGGCCACTTCTATCGCCACTATATTTTTTTTGTGGTTGCTATAAGTTGGCACTGCTATTGCCACGATTAAAGTTTTAGTGGCTATAGGTGGGTACTGCTATTGCCACCGAAACATCTTGAATGCTATAGGTGATCCCCTATATTGCCACGATGATGGCAAGATCTTATGATATATGACGCTTCATTTACGTCACAAACATTGAATTTTTCGTCATGTTGCAAAATGTGACAAGTCCATTGCAAAAGCCCATAAAGGCCCAAACATTGTACCACACCATTTTGAGCCCGTCATACTAGATTCATTTATATTAGTACCAAATAACAAGTGGGCTAAGCCCATATATGCCCAACAATCAAACACGATAACAACCCATATAGCACAACCCGATGAAAATCCAATACAACACAAATCTTACAACCTAGTTAACATCCAAAACCAGACACACATTCCAAATACAGTCTGAGAGCAAACTAGGTTCAGTCGGTGAGCAAACCATATCCTAGATAGCAAAACAAAGCTCTACATCATTGAACATATCTACAAAGTCCAATCATATCTTGCCCTTCTTGTGCAGGATTATCAATGATAACTTCTATCTCAGCCTAGCAACAGGAAGATAAGAAATCACAAAACACATTTCATTCGCATTAATATATAATTGTAAAAGAAAAGAAAAAAGTAACTCACAATAACATTCTTTACAGGGTCATTAAAACCCATCTTGCTGTTGCAATGGCACTCCTTGAAAAGATCAATTGCAGTGGGTGGAGCATCCTTATACTTAGTTTGCTTCTGAAATTAAATGCAAACAGTTTGTAAATATATGTCATCACTCTCTGACAGTTTTTTCATTTGCATATTTAAAGTGCTAAATAGAACATGCCATTAGTGTAAAGTTTCCTTGTCAATAATATGTCATCCAATGAGTTAAGAACTTGTGGGTGCTAGGTGCATACCCACCATGTCAGAGTTCAGGTTCGCTTCTGCGCCTGGATTTTAGGGGTGCGGGTGCTTGCAGGAGCCGAAGCAGCGCTGAAGAAATGGGAAAAAATGATAATAGGACCTGTACAGTCTTCTCTAATTCTCAGGGCACTATCGGTAATATCAGAAGCTATGTGGTACTGTCTAGTTGTTGGGCTTGGGCACATCCATTGTCTTGTTTGTTCTAACAAGTTCAATAGTATGGCCATGGCACCTGCATAACCGTTCAAGAAGATGCAAACTGCTTAAAGACAATCTGCTCCTATCAGAACCAAGAGAGTGACCCGGTGGTTCGTATTGTATACCCTGCACTACAGAGACAGCTCAGAAATCATCATTAGGCCATTTTGCATAATAGAAAAATCAGATAAATTACTTCTATTATGCATTACTGTAGGAAAACTCCAATCAACTTTAAAAAAGGGTGATAGACAAAACCACCATAATAGATTACAATCTCACACATAAAAGCTCGGACAATTACTAAAGATTCCATAGGATTCATATCCTTCTTCTTATACCTTATAATATTTCTTCAATCCAAAGTGGCCCTTAACTTCCAAAGATTGAGCATGTAATTATATGTAAGTGTGGAACCACCCCTTATCCAAAATCCAAATATAATTATATAGGATACTATGTAGAATTTCATAAATTTCAGACAACTATGTTTAACTGCAGAATTGACCCAATGGCATGATGTTTGTCCTTCTAATACTGTTAATTTTCCTTGACTCAACAAAGTTAGGCTGCATGACTAAGAAGCCAATTGCATGGTTTAATACTGGATTTGTAACTGAAATATGTTCGGTATTTAAATAACTACATTACTAATCCCATTTTCCAACTCTGGCATGAAGTTGAGATTTTCAAGTAGTCGATCTCTAAGTGAGTCATATAAGAATAGTCTTGTGTTGAATGTCCCCTTGGCCATCAGATTTTCCAGAAAAATTCAAAACATTTCAACACAAAAGAGAAATTGTAATGGGACAGCAGCAATTGATGTTTTGTTAACCTAGAGATTTGTATTTCAGATTATTTTACTTAGGATACCTGGTGCCTGCTAACTTCAGATGACCCATGTGATTACCCCCTTGTACTTGACTGGGTGAGAAAGAGAAAGCACCGTGTTTGCATTTACCACTATCAACATGCAATGCTACCACCAAGGCACCGGTAAAAATAAATGCCATTTCAATTGTGCGATGATTGAAGATACCATGTGTAGAAATACTATAGTTTTGAGTGAAGTATCCCATCTGTCTAAATGTCTAAGCTAATAGATTACATGGTTTAAAATAGTAGCTTTGCACCAGCCTAGCTTTGTTCACATTTCTCACACTGCCTGCCTGGTGTCTACTTGGTATATGAGCAGAAAGAGCAACATTTCAGGTCAAAAGAAAAACAGATTGTAACAGTATATAGAAAGAGAGAAGCACGCAAAGACATATACTGCCTTTGTAAACAGGCTTCCATCAGGAAGCCACAATCCACCTTTGTGAGGAAACATTTGTAGATTAGTTCAGTTCTTCTCAGTGCTTTGTTCAGATGGAGCTTCCTTATTTTACTTCACAAATTCAAAGAATTCTACAATTAAATTAGTAATATCGGCACACATTTAAATTTAAATTGGTGATTCCCTGCTAATGTTATCAGGGAAAAATTGTATTTTGGTAATACCACTTGACAGAACCAGAACAAATCGAAGGCCATAGCACTACTGCATGACGAGTTGGGAATTTAGGTGTAAGTTTGTAAGGTAATTATAAAGTTGCAGGTTAGTGCTGCATCCATTATGGAAGAAAATTGACTCAACCGAAAAGAAATATGGAACTAGTAATATACCCGTGCTAACGCTACGATAATATTTAGTAATACAAATAAAATACTCAAAAGACCATGTATGATATATCTTTTGCCAATCAAATATTAAATGAGATATATTTATGATTTAAAAGGTAGAGAGGTATTCACCAACGTCGCACCAAGCTGACACGCACAAAACTAACAAGATTACACCCAAACGGCACGACGTCACAAGTTAGGTCTCCACCCACATTAGTTGCACCAAACCAAATACTACACATATAAACCTGGAATGGTCATACGTGTCATACGTCCGAACAAGTGGGTCACGAACCGTGCACGAACATTAGATTACCATGTGGCATGTTTGGCAGCACACCATTTTTAAGCAATCCTATATGATCATTCAAAACAATTACAGTGATTCAACCCATGACTCATACAGTTTGATGATAGTATGTGGATACGGGTCATTTCATAGGAATGTCACAAATAGCAATATTTAGTTGCATATAATACGAATCTGTCAAATTTCACCAAAGCTGCATAACAAGGCCATGTATATCAATTGGATGAACAAATTCAAGAGATGGAGTCCACCATTCCAACCGTATTTTCACACTTGTATCTCATTTTCGCCGCCTCCTATGTATCAGCATGTAAGATTTTCACAAGGCTATTCGAGTCAAGCATCTTTCTAATCTTCTTTTCTTGCCTTCCAGCCACTTTTGTTTACAACACCTCTACTCGGTGCAAGACTCCATCTCTGTGACTGCATCTGTCAAAGTGAAGGGGGAAAAAAGATGGTTACCTTGTAACAGCCACTATTACCTAGATAGTGCCATGCTGCTCTGGCAAATCGCTATGGCCCTCCATAGAGCTGCTCACAAAGATTAGAAACCATAATTTAGCCAAGCTGAAAATAATAAAAATATGAAGTATTAAAATAATAAAAACAATCAAGCACTCGGTGCAGCAACTATTGAACATTATTCAAAGCATCGAGAAATTCTTTTTGGCTCAATTAACCGAAAAAATATTTGATTTCCCCTGTTCCAGGTGTAGTGATTTTAATTTGTAGATCAACAGCTTCAGCACTAGAAGGCTAGATTCAATTCTTCTGGCAGCCATATGTTTAATAGAAAACAGTGCACCTGTTTGATATCCAATGCCAAAACCATTGATAAATAAAAGAAACCTGAAGCGAGCTAAATGAAAATACTGTTTGGCAAAGGATGAAAACGGACAGATTACGTAGAAATTTATTGAACAATTTAAATATCATGTCACATAAGCAAAATAGTAATAATCACTCATCAACAGGTTTAGCCAAAAAAAAGATTAGCTGTGTTCTTCTGTTCCCATTTTTTTCTAGATTTCCTGCAAATTTTATCAAGGAATACATCCAAATGATCTATTTAGTGCAATAAAATTTGTTCAGTGTAATTCCACCTGGTAAACAAATGGATTTAATCAAGTTGTTATTGGTTAACTCATCAAACATATGCATAACGACTTCTAAGGAGTGACTGGATCGATCTTTCCGGCACAAATTCCAGAATATTTAATGAGTTATGCCGCGTACCATTCCAATATATTGCTGTTCAAACCATACCAGATAGATCAGACACTATACTATGTGATCACAAAGAGTAGGCAGATATGGAGAGTAGAATATACATAGTTCGAGATGGGCAGTACTATTTGATCAATTTGAGAAGAGTGACAATTAGTGATCCAACATGTTTTGCTTAAGCCCAAAGCCCTTCAAAGCATAATCATGTATTAATCATTTGAGACTTCACTTGATACCATCAAGTACGGATGGTCGGCGACGAAGTCCACCAGCGGCGGAGGCAGCGGCCGCTTCATCCCTGAACACCCAATTCTCCCCCATCGCCATGGTAACGGCAGCAGCTTTACTTCCTTCCGCATTCACCTCGATCACCGCTTTGTGGATGACTTTGGCTCACAAACAACGGCAAGCCAGAGCCGTCGTCCTCCACCATGACGAGCAGGTCGGCGAGCTAAGGTGAGAACGGCAGCCGGAGCCCCAGCTGCCCAAGGATTCCGACGACGCTGTCGGCGAAGGACACCTTGAACTTGGGCACCATGAACTCGCCGACCCACACCGATTCGGACGCGACGCCATCTTCTCCACGAGGCCACGCAGCCCGTCGCGCGCGTCGGGGAGGAAGATGACCATGGCGTACTTCGTGAGGTCGTCGTCGTTGCTGCCACCGCGGCCGCGCTTGCGTGGGCTTGTTATGGAGATTCGGCGCGCTGTAGTGGAGCTTGAGCACCTTGAACCCGTCTTGCACGGCGACGTACTGTTTGGAGTTGCTCGACAATATGTACGGCACGTCGTGGACGACGTCGAGGCGGTAGAACGGCTTCTTCTTGGTAGATGGCGTTGCCGAGCACGATGGCCGTCGTCAGGCCGATGGATCCCGGCGGCAGGACAGAGTTGATGAGGCCCCTCGTCACCTGCCGCGTCCACTCGTTGATCTGCTTTCTTGCTTTCCCGGCCTTCAAGAAACCCCAACCAAATCAAGAACAGTGTCAAAAAATTTAAAATTATGATTCGCATCGCCCTGAATTGGCATCTGGATCTGATTTCATTGATTCATCGTGCAGATTAGTAATGGTATATACTAACCTTGTTCTCGAAGTCGACGGTGATGGCCTCGGCATTGTACGGTTGTACCTGCCGAGGACGGCGTCGCGGTAGGCGTGCTTGATCAGCGGGAGCGCGGCGTCGCACCACACGCCGGACGTGAACGCGACGCGCGGTCCACCCGATGCCGACCTGTCAGCCAGCGCGGTGGTCGCCATGTTGGACGCGTACACCGCGAGGTCGTCGAGCGACGGCGAGTCGAGCACGGCGAGGAGCTCATCCAGAGTGCCGCCGGTTGGGCGAGGGGAAGCGGAGCGATCTGGGAATGCGTGGGGAGAGGAGCGATGTGAGAGGCGTGATTTTCGGCTCAGGAGATCGTGTGCAGGAGGGCTGGACGTGATTTGTGTGCGTAGGCAGGGCAATCACATGCAGGGAAGGTGGACCGTGCACGTGATCTTAACCATTGGATTTGATGCAGACGAGACGATATGAGCTATATGATTTGATGAATGAAGTATGAAGAATATAATGGCCTATTTGGCAAGAAAAGGGAAGAGGAATGGGAGTTTGAAAGAGGGAGTTGATTGTGAGATTGGTCATGGGAGTTACTTTTTTAGTCCCCATCCTTTGTTTGGATTCACATCGAATTCCCTCCAAGTCTCACGAATTAACAGGCCTCCCCCAGGTAAGAGATTGGTGGGAATTAGACCACTTAATTCCCCGTCCCAAACCCCCTCAAATTCCCAAGTCTTCCAACCAAACTACAGACCTAAACTCCCAGATTTTATAAACTCCCATTCCCCATCACCAACTCCCTCCAACCAAATTCAAATTATTGAAACAAAGTCATATAACAAAACGACCAAAACAAAAGTTGCAGATATTGATGAGTTATATAACTTTGTTGTTGATGACATTTTCAGTTGAGATCATTTAGTATTTGAAAATATTGTCTGAAGTTGTCATAATTTGAAATTCAAATTCAAATTATTAAAACAAAGTCTTATAGTAAAATGATCAGAACAAAAGTTGTAGATCTTGATAAGTTATACAACTTTGTTGTTGACAATTTTTTCATTTGAAATTATTTTATACCCGAAAAATTATTTGAATTGAGAGGAGGGCGGCGAAATGGACCTCTCAGCGAGGGAGGAGCAAAAGGGATCGGCCGGCAGCCCGAAGAGGGAGGAGGGGAAGGGGAAGCCGGCCCAAGGAGGAAGATAGACGCTGCGGGCTAAGGGAGGGAGAGAGTAACACTTGGACCGAAAAAGGCCCAAGGACATATAGAGGGATTTTTTTCTATTTATTTTAATAGGTTAAATGAACTTTGAGCTCTGAAAATTCACGGAAAATTTCAGAGAATAATTTATACCACTTGGAATATTACAAAAATATTTTTGAACATGATTTTTAAAGGATAAATTTTAGTCCCCTCATTAATTCACTTGTTTAAATTGCTTTAACTTTTTAATATATTTTTCTAGGAATGCATTATATAAGTCTGTGACATTTGCTTTTTGCCTCTTATCACAAATTAATATTCGTCACAATGTCCCATTGAAATACTTTCTGACGAAATCTGGTATTAACGACGAACACCTTTTTTTTTCACTAAGCCACCCCATCTCATACTAATCGTCATAAAATGGAATGTGCTAATGGAGAATAGCACCGTCATCACGAGGAATTCGTCCCAGAAGGTCATATTCCTTGTAGTGTTTAAATTTAATTTTAGACTGATTTTTGTGTTTCAAATGCAAAAATCATAAACAACAAAATTGTAGAACTCATTGCGATCTACAACTATCGGCCGTTTTTACAAATAAGTTCATTTGAACAATTCAAATTTTTAATTTTCAAAATTTGACAACTTCAAAGAAAATTTGGGGTTAATAAATGATTTCAAATGGAAAAGTCACCAAAACCAAAGTTGTAGAACTCATCGAGATGCAAAATTTTTATTTTGGCCATTTCTCCATCTGACTCTATTTGAATAATTTTAAATTAGAAATTCAAAGTTTGAGAACTTCAAATTGAATTTATTATTAGTGAACGACTTCAACTGAAAAAGTCGTCAATAAGAAAGTTGTATAATCTATCTAGATCTACAATTTTCATTTTGGTCATTTCTTTATCGATAAATTAATAGTAACATTGTTCACAAATTTTACATATCTCCCATATGGTTTCATAAATTATATGAGAGATGTGTAAATTTTGTGAACAATGTTACTATCACTTTATCGGATGAAGAAATGACCAAAATAAAAGTTATATATTTTGATGAGTTATACAACTTTGTTGTTGATGACTTTTTCAGTTGAAATCATTTAGTATTCGAAAATGTTGTTTGAAGTTGTCATAATTTGAAATTCAAATTCAAATTATTGAAACAGAGTCATATAGCAAAATGACTAAAACAAAAGTTGTAGATCTTGATAAGTTATACAACTTTGTTGTTGACAATTTTTTCATTTGAAAACATTTACTACCCTAAGTTTTAATATTTTGAAATTAATTGGGAGGAGGGTGGCGAAATGGACGTCTCAGCGAGCAAGGAGCAAAAGGTCTGGGCCGATGGCCCGAAGAGGGAGGAGAGGAAGGGGAAGCTGGTCCAAGGAGGGAGAGAGACTGCGGGTTGAGGGAGGGAGAGAGTAACACTTGGGCCGAAAAAGGCCCACGGACAGAGAGAAGGATTTTAATTTGTTTTTCATTTATTTTAATAGATTAAATGAACTTTATGGTATTAAAATTAGTTATTGAGCTCCGAAAATTCATGGAAAATTTTAGAGAATAATTTAGACCACGTAGAATATTGCATGGAAGGGGACACTGCAGCCGCAAAGGGGATAGCACACGTGTGCCCTGATGCGGCTATATTGAAGGCCCACATAAACATGTCTATTGCAACACCAGTAATCGTTGCGATATATACAAGTTATTGCGATGGGGATTATGTTCCTTGCAATAAGCGTCTAGTAACATTATTGCATTCACAACAAACCGTGGCAATATGAACATGCCGTTGCATCCAGTGGCATCCGTCGATGCAATATCCAATTCCCTTTAATGCAACGCAAGAAAACGGTTGTGATAGTGGCAAACTAAAGCAACGCAACCTTATGAGTGTCATAGGCTCTCCGGACCTTCCATTATATTTGAGAGATGAAATGAATACTTCAAGTCATCAAACAAGCATAATGAAACATCCGACGCCTCAAGAGAGGAATATTGGAGACATTGCTGGGTCCTTAGCCTGCCAGTCAACTTCAGCCTGAGATGTGCCCGTCAAACCACTCGAAGGCAGCGACCAGATTGTCACGTCCCAAAACGACCCTAAAATATATCCTTTAAAATTATGCCTAGAATAATTAAAATCCGTGTGAAAGCCTCCAAAAATTAAAATGTGCAAAGTTAAAAGTCAAATAAGGCTTGGAGGATTTTTGTATATTTCCTAAAAGCCTAAAATGCGTAAATAAATTTTAGTAGAATTTTCAGAGCACAAATAATAATTATTAAGAAATAAACAAAGTTAAAAAGGTTTTATAAAAAGAAAAACCCTAAAAGTCCCCCTTCCCTCCCTTGGGCCGGCTCGGCCCATCTCCCTCTCCCCCCTCTCTCTCTCCTCTCCCCCGCGGCCCATTCGGCCTCCCTCCCCGCGCGCGCGCCGCTGACGTGCAGGCCCGCCCGCCACCCTCGTTGACGGGTGGGGCCCACCCGTCATCCCGGTCCTCCCGCCGCTCCGCCCACGCCAAGCGCCGCCGCCGCCGCCAAATCCGCCGCATCCCGCCGTCCCCACGTGCATTAAAGTGGGGGGAAATGTTTCCCCCGATTCCCTCTCCCTTTCCCCCCATTTTTCCCTCTCTCTCTCGCGTTCAAACGGGCGGATTTGCCCCCGCAAATCTCGCCGGCGCCATTAATGGCGGCCGGACCTCCCGCGTCGGTTTCCTTCCCCTCCGGCCGCTCTCTCCCCCTTCCAACCCTATTTAAACCCTCGCCGCACCTCCCCCGTCCGTTTCCGCCTCTCGCCGCCCTTCCTCCTCGCCGGATTCGAGCTCGCGACGTCGCTCTCTCTCTCCGCCGTCGCTGCCGAGCTCCGGTCCGCTGCCGTCGTCGCCCCGGACCGTTTCCCGCCCCGGCGTCGCCTCCTTCGGCTTCGCCGCACCGTCGCCGTCCCCGTTCACCCCCTCGTCGAGCTCGCCGACCGCCGGAGCGCCGCCATCCCCGTCGACCCGAGCCGCGCCGCCGCCTTCCTCCGCTCCGGCCGCCTTTTTCGTCGTCGCCGTCGACCTAGGGTGAGCCGTGGACCGCCGCCTCTTTTCCCCCTTCCCTTCCCCTCTCTCGGCCGCCGCTCCGCCGTGCCTATGGCCGCCGCCGGTGACCATAGGGGCACAGGCGCCGCCTCCCGCCGACCGCGCCAGCATGGCCGCCTTCGGGCGTGCCGAGTGGCTGCCGCGTGGGGCCCGGGCGTCAGCCGCCCGCGCCCTTGGGTGCGGCCGATGCATGGGGCCCACGGCGCCGGCCGGTGCGAGCCCGGGTGCGCCCGGTCCACCGTGGACCGTGAGGCTGCCGCGTGGGCCCCACTCCTGTGGACCCGGTCCGCGCGCCCCCTCCTCTCGGCTGACGCAACAAACCCTTTTTAAATTAAAATTTAAATGAAGAAATTCGCAAATATTTATTTAAAGAGCATATAAACTTCAAATGGCCATAACTTGGCCATTTGAACTCGGAATTGGACCGTTCAAGTCTCTAATTTTTCCTTAAGAAGTCAAGAACCCATTTTTGTGCTTTGTTCCTGCTTTTTATATGGAGTTTATTAGACTAAAAGCCTTTTTCTTTCCCGTTGGTCGTGTAGACGCTGCAGCTTCGGAAGATCCGCTCTTCGTGGAGGTTGAAGCCGACGTTTGGGAAAGCGAGCAAGGCAAGTCACATCATCCTTGAGCATATTAAATCCCAGTTTATAAAATTATTTTGATTTAAATTATTGCATTACCGCTTTACTTAAATTCTCGCGTTATCACTGTTTTATCTAGCCATGCCTATTTACCTTTGTTATGACCTTATTATTGTTATTGTTATTATTACCTTGTTCACTCTAGAATAAACAAAACCCCAACTAGTGGACACTCTACTCATGGTACCACTAGTATGAATTTAGGTAGATGCTTCACCGCTTAATTAGGCAACATTAGGTGGTTTTACAACTCTAGACTTTGGGAATATTCATATCACCTGGACACTATGGAATGGTTGGATTATTATGGAATTGGATTCACACCTCCCCCTCTATTCAAAATCCTCAAAATGGTTTTAGGCTGGGCTCGGGGTGCATGGTTTTGATAGTAGCACCTCGGCCATATAAGGACCGGTCTTCGGGCCTCTGTTGCAAAACACTATCGTACTTCCACATGTCTAGTGGGTAAGGCTTAGTTTGTGGCTCAGTCTGGTTATAAACAAAAGTACACGGATGGAGATGGACGAAGTCGGGGGTCGATGGACATCTCTAGGGCAAATGAAGCCTACACAAGCTGCGGCTCGGTAGTCGAGATGTCATGGCACAGGACGGGTGTCCTGCTGCTAGGGGCTCAGTCCTGCCTACCTGTCTCGGGGGTTCCAGCCGTAGGTGGGGTTGGGTCGGTACTCTTGTCTATAGCTAGGATAGGTTGGAAACTATGTCACGTCTTCCGTCCGTATATCGTGGTGGTATGTGGCACGTGGTTACACGTGAGGAAGATGTGTCTTGTGGGTAAAGATGTACACCTCTGATCAGAGTATAACCTATTCGAATAGCCGCGCCCTCGGTTATGGGCAAGCCGAGCAATGTACCCAAGTTAGTGTTTTAGTTCTTAAAACCTGCTTAACAACTAAAATGTGGAATGGTTGGCCTGGGTTGGCCTGGGACGAGCTGGGACCCAGGGTCGGGTTGCCAGTTCGGTCTGAATCATCGTAGGCCTTGGGTTAAGGCAGGTTCGTGTGGGTTCACGGCCTTGATTAATAATCTTGTATAGCTCTAGGATCGTATTTACAAAATAGCTTTGAGCAACTAAGTGTCTTTTAATGCTGTTTACTGCAAACCCTAACCCCTTATATTATAACCCCCTTGTACTCCCTTGCATTTATTCTGCACTTGTGGGTGTGTCTTGTTGAGTACGGTGGTTGTACTCCGTCTTGCTCAATTTTTCCCAAACCCAGAAGAGGAGTTCCTGGAAGATGAAGGCTTTGGTGTCTAGCTCGTGCCTGCCGTCAAGCGCCTGTGGTCGTCGCCCTAGTCTTCCGCTGTTTTT